>NW_008239283.1:4039266-4079759 GCF_000691975.1 Corvus brachyrhynchos | reverse complement strand
GCTCAGGAAGCGGGAGCCTCCTCAGCCTCCCCTCGCCATGGCGGGCTCTGCCTCCTCCTTCTCCCGGAGCCGAGCCTCAGGGGGAAGAGCTGTCCAGGGACTGTCCAAAGCAGGAGCGCTCCCGCCGCTCCCGAGGGCTGCGGATGCCGGCCCTGCGCAGCGAGGCCCCGTCCGCCTCGCCTCCCCTCACACAGGTAAAGACCCAGCTCCCCTTTGCTGGGGATTTGCTCATCCTCCATCTGCCTTTGCCCTTTTTCGGGATCAGAGTAGAATCGCCTCACACCGGCACCTCTCAGACCCCGCAGCACTAACGTTCTGTCACACACTCAGAGTTGCCTTAAAACTGCCCTCGAACATACAGCAATCTCATGCTGAAGCATGGGGTTAGACTCGCTGGCGTTCAGAGCTGTCCTCAGATTGCTCACCTGCCTTTCCTAGGGCTGCAGAAGAACATAGGAACAAAACTAAAATCTCAGGAGCACAGAAATGTTTTTTTAAAATGTAAAATTTTACAGATAAATTTGTGCCAGGGCTGCTTGCTTCTTCTCTGCTGGTTTCTAATGACTAGATGGAGAGGTGCAAACAAACAAAGCATTCTTTGTGCGAGCACAGTCTCCCAGCTGCATGCTTACTCGCATGCAGATATTTTGAAGCTGCATCATGTTTTGACTTGAAAAATTTTTCTAGGAAAATATCAGAAGACATTGTAGCCCTGGTCCTTAGGTGATACATAAGGATACGATCCCCATTTAAGTTACATGAAGATGAAGTTGCCTTTCTCCTTTGAGAAACTAGTGAATTTGGGCAGTCTAGAAAGGCCAGCAGGAAATTAATATTTATGCCAACATAGGGACATGAGTTTATAAACTGTCAGAATCCTGCTGATGTCAGCCTTACAAAAAGTTTTGTAGCAGTTTAGTAATATCTGTCTAAAAATGGTCAGTGCAACGTTATTATCAAAATGTCTTAATTTTAAAAAATACTTCTTACAACTGTGTGCTAATCTTCAAAATCTTTTCATCTGAATTTTAAATCATTAATTATTTGAAAAAGTATAAGTAGAAGTATAAGTAAATGTTAAGTGGCATAAAATACTGGTTTAGAAACTGATTGGCATTTTGACAATCTTGTGGAATGAAGATGGCTGTTGTAATGTGAGGGATTGGTGTCTTTACCTAATCTTACGATTTCTTTGTGTATAGTCTATCATACCTACTATATGAAATATTTTGATGTCTTCATGTCTTTCACCTAAATTTCACCTTCACCCCTAGCTATCCCTAGCCTGCTTTGCGATCCCAGAGCTCTTGCTCTTCTAGTTGGATCAGCCTTAATATGAATATAAGCAATGCCAAAATTAATTGCTTTTTCCTGATGAAATGGATAGTAAATTACAACGTGCCTATTTGATATTAATGTCAAAAGAGGTTTGTTCTCACGTGCATAAGTTAACACAAGTGAGTTATTTTGAGGGATGTGTTATTTTGAGGTTTGGGCTGAGTTGTGAGGGGTTGAAAACTAGCAACTCAAATTAAAAAAAAAAACCTGTGATTTTTTTAAAGGCTGTTTATTAAGCTCTGGTTACCTTGAACCTGCAAGATGCTAGAGCAGATGGATGTATGCCCATGAGAGGTGAATGAAAAGTAGAAAAAGCTCACCTTTTGTTGTTTACCATAAAAATAGATGTCTCTATCACTTAAAATGTGTCTTTAAAGTGAGAATCCTTAAATGAATAGAATCAGTTTTGTAACCTGGTCAGAGACAAGAAATGGGGACCAACAACTTTTCAAGACCTTGCAAGGATACAGAAACCTTTGGTGAGTCAGGTTGGGGAGACACCATCCCATGCAGAGTGCAGCCAGGACCAGCCATAAAGAGTCCCTTGAAATTGCTGCAACAGATACAATGTTCCCTAATACAATTACTGCAGGATCCCTCCTCTTTTATAGAGATAAATCCATATCTGATCCATTCCAGTAAGAAATTTCTTATTCCTTGCATAAATGGAAAACTGACTAGTGATTTTCCTTGAACACTACCTCCTTTCTCTTGGTCTCTCCAAGCTATTTTAGTATTCTTATAACTTCCAGAAATCAAACCAAGAGGAAAGTGCCTGTAGATTCCTAATTCCATTTCTTTAAAAGGAGGTCAAAGGAGTAGGTTTCCAAATGATTTAGAGAAAAATAGGAACTAAGAACACCAAAGCACAAGTTTTAAACTTTAATGTGTTTCTTTCTCCTTTTTTGGTTGTCCTCAATTGCTGCTCTTACATAAAACTGTGTGTGGCGGGGACTGGAGCTGTCTCTAATTGTATAATTGCTGTGGTGTTCAGGCTATAGCAAAGAATATGAAGCCTGCAAAGAGTATTATAGGTTTTTTAAATGACTCTCTTCAGTGCTTTCAAACACAGCCTCGCATGAGAAGGGTCATACACTGCATTTAGCAAATACAAATTCAAAACAGATCAACAATGAAGGGCCCTTCAGATCACACCATTGTCTATACAGACTAGCTACTAAGAAGCAGAAAGACTGTCACATCATAGCTGCTGGAAGCTGCTTTCCAGCATTGCCTGTTATTTCTCATGACACTCATTCACATGAAGTGTATTCCATTGGATAAACATGTAGGGCTAGATTTTTATAGACATGGATCCTGTTTTCCAGCCCTGTTGGAGTTCTTGTGTAGGAAACCTGTAGGCAAAGTCAATGATGATAAAAAAAGGCCTCAGTCTAATAGCCATATGATTTTATTTCTTGGCCCCTCAAACCTCCCTTTGTTGGATATGAAAAATGGAAAGCCAAAATCAATTAAAAAAAAAAAAAAAAAAAAAAAGGCCGTATCTCTGGATGCAGTCTAACTAGACTGACACCATCTTATCTTCTGTAGCTGCTGCAAGATTAATACATACTTCTAGAACTTTGTTCCCAGCTGGAGCTGCCTGTAATTTCTGCAATATTTTGGCATTTAGAGAAAGGAGATTTCAGATGAGATGAAAGTCTTATGCATCACAGCAAAGAGCAACAACAAAAAGAACTTCCTTATCTGTATTGTCTGTGGTCTGCTTTTCCTGTGGTCCGTCCTTCCTTCCTTCCTTCCTTCCTTCCTTCCTTCCTACCCATGAGTAATATCAATCAGATTTGAATTTCTGGTTTTCCTTTTCATTTTAGAGCTACTGACTGCAATGTTTTCACTTGAATTAGCAGGACACAGTGGTGCACTCAAAGGCTCCTGAGAAGGAACTTTGCTTGGTTTCATTGATGTTAACTTGTCTATGTTCCATATTGACCAACATCTTAAGTACAGCACTTAACCTAAGAGCACTGCTGCGTATTTGGAAAGAGCTGGTCAGCTGACCTCGTGATTATTTTTTATTATGCTTAAAGGCATAAGAGCAAGATAATGCCATTCACCATTTTGTTTGCTGGGTTGCATGTCACACACATACTAAACACAAAACTGCCCTTTTTTTGGCAACAAAATACTGTGTTTGTCAGTGGCATTGTATTGCAGTATCAGGAAGTGCAAGTGTCAGCCAGGATGGTTTTTTAGTTCAGTCTATCAGACATTTCATGGCTGAGAGTCAAAAGAAAATGCTCACTTCTTACTTGATCAATATGCCTTTCATGGCCCTACCACAGAACCAGTTCTTCAGGGGACACATCTCAAACAACCCAGAACCCATCCTGTTCTAAAGGCACAGGCAGCCATCTGTCCCATAGAGGTCATCACTATAGCTCATCTTCAGTGTCACTCCTCTAGGACCAACTCTTGAGTTAGCCTGATATTCCAAAAGGCAACACCTTCAATAAGTGTTTATGGTGCTGAAATGTTCTGCAATTTTGCACTACAGCTCCCTTGTCATGTCTGTTTGTGGATGAGATGGTAAGATCATTCTTGGCCATTTAGACATGTCCTCCTCTAATGACTAGATTAAATATGTCTCTTTAGTGATGAAAACCTCTAGATTCTGTATTTCACTTTTTTTCATGAACCCAATAATTTCTTTCAATAGTCCCTTAATTGTCTTGTGCGAGGTTGGCTGCCATAGTTTTCTTTTCTCCTACAAACAAATAGTTTTCTTCTACAAACAAGTTAGGATGTTTTTTTAACTCTGTTTGTTTGCTAGTTTATTTGGTGGCATGCAAGCAGAGGCAGACACAGATCTTGCTCTTGTTCTGTAGCTCACCTATAGCCCCACAGCATTGTCAGTGGTCAACAGGATGAGGACACCAGGTTCTTTTAACCTGGTCTAAATAGCTCTAAGCCTAGTATTAGTCACCTTGGGTTTTTAATTTAAAATAAAAGATAATGTTGATGTTAGTACACAACACTGCATTAATTTTTAAACTGCAGAGCATGCTTAAATTATTATCCAATGTATGTAGTCTTTTTCTCTTGCGCTGGGCTAAGTAGTGTTTAAATTGAAATCGTCTCTCTTCTTGGCATTTTTAGACTGAATATTAACTTGGGTCAAAAATAATCAGAATGTTATTTTGGAAAACGAATATGATAATTCAGTACCTTTTCCTTCAGACTGTGAAAGAGTGCCCATAATATAATTCCCAGAGAATACAGCATGCAGTGACCTTGGTAAGTAATTGAGGACACCTCACATAAGCACCTACCCTTTCCCTATTTCCTACACAATGTTGTTGCAGGATCATGTTTGCAAAAAATGCCACAGCCAGCACGAGCCACAAGCATTGATAGATTTCATTGTGGCAACAAAGGAGGAATAAAAACAGAGGCTGCAAAATATGTCATCTAAAAATGAGCAGAAAATCTTGGAAAAGATTCTTTACAGTGAGCATTTTCCAACTATTTTAAAAGCTCTTCTTAATTCAAGATAAAACTGCTGTGTAAATATGGGAAACCATAAAAACTAATCTGTTTTGTTCAGAGAAATATTTTGCAGTTAAGCAAGGCTAAATGTGTCTATTCCAAAACACGTTATTTCTTTATATCACTGTAGACATCCTGTTTCCAGGTTTTATGTAACTGAACAAAAATGACTTATTTGACAGGGGTTATATTTAATTGTTAATATTCACAAGTATAGAAGAGAAATGGAAGGAAAAATTCATTTTCAAGAGGTAGCAACCTGTTACTTTAGTCATAATCTTCCTGTTTTTTACTTTTTTCTGTTTTTCACATTAAGCAGAGAGATCTTTCTTCTTCCAATGAGACTCTAACCATAGCCTAATGGATGATGTGAATTAAGCAGCTGAGATTTCCTTTTTGATCAAAGAAAAGAAAAAAAGGAAGCTAGGAAATTCCTGGGAAGCAAAATAATATAATTTAGTAATAAACTTATCCAATTGCTTATAATTACTTGATGATAATTCCCATCCTAAGGCATCTTAACAACCAGACACTTCCAACATATTTGCATAACTTCATGTTTCCTCACGTATCTTCTAAAAATTTCTACACAATTTTCCATTAAGTTCATATGGTTAAACATGAGATAAGTGAACTATAGAAATCACAAAACATCCTTTTTATCATATACAGATTGGGTCATTTTCCTCTTGCAAAGTCCATTCCTCCTGATGCACCTGTCTACCGAGCCCAATTCCCACCATGCCAGACCCAGGTTTTGTTAAAAAGGCTGCATGAAAAGGTAGATACCCATTTACTTCCTACTCAGATTCTCCCCATGCATGTATGAAATATTTATAGTTTATAAATTTTACCCTATGCATTTTTTAAAAAATTGAGAGTTGTAATCCCTACCTTGAAGGTAAAGATCTAATGGGAAAAGGGAGTAGTTGCATTTCCTAATGGGATTTGCCTGTGTCAGAAAAGAGATGTAATAGGTTTTATGGGGAATAGAGCCCAACTCACGTCTTTCCTGATATTTTAAACTCTAATTTGTGATTTGGGTTGGTATGTTACTCCTTGTGTCATCAGCAACACGGGTTTTTTTTTCTTGCTGTATTTTTATCTTTATCAAAGGACCCTGTGTTGAGTGCTTGAGGGAATTACCCTTCTACTCCTCTGTAGCAATAATACTTAGATTGCTTCTTCTCTGCTCCACAGCTCACTTTTGCTCTGTTTGATAAACTCTATGAGATGATAATATTTCTGCTTTTTATTGAAGAGTATTTTATCCTTTTCTGATGCCAAATGAACTGTAGCTAGGATTCTGCACATTCCTACTTGAGAATTTAGCAAGGATTACTATAGAAAGTGTTTGGAAAAAGCCTGATAGCCACCGCCAAAATGAGTATTTTGTAAAACATGTTCTTCATAGCCTGGAAACTATACACATTTCTCTGTGTGCCAGTTTTGGGGGCTTTTTGACACCTTCTCAAGCAGATGTTTGACACTTTAAATCAAACTCTGCTAGGTCTTGATGGACACCAGATTTCTAGTACCTAGAGGAATCTGTTACCCACTTGATGTTTTTTGCCTGTTTGATTTTGTTACTGGTTTGTTTTTTGGTTTTTTTCTGAAAGAAATAGAGTTAGTTTCCTGAGTCCTGACATACAATTTGGGTCTGAATACTTCATTTTAATGAAGGGAGATGGTGTAGATAAAATAATTAAATTCTTTAGATAATAAATTTTTGGAAGAGGCAGAAGTATTGTCAACAACATATAGAGGAGTTATAACAGATTTCTGCATTCTTTATTCTCATGATATATTGATTGTTTCTCATCCTCTTAAAGAGTGAGTCACATAATTCATGTCATCCTTCTTTCAGAAATAAATGGGGGCCATTTTTTTGTGGAATTCAAACCCAGAAGTTTGAACCCAAAAGCCAGGCCCTTCTCTGTGTGCAGCAGAAGGAAAAGCAATGGCTCCTTTTGATCTTGCACAGGGAAATATGCTGTGAATATTGACATTTGTCTATCCATAGTGAACATTGTCAGATCTGGATTTATGGAAGATGGATAAGGTTAAAAGCCCCACTAAAACATTTATATTATATTAGCAGTGATAGAGATGTGCATGGCTGTTAGCATTTGCCAATTTTACAAGGGAGAGGAGCATCTTTAGGAAAATGAAGAACTTTCCTCCGTAGAATGAAGAGTGTTAAACCCACTTCACCTATGAATGTCTTTTTAAACAACCAGTAAAATTCAAATTTAAAGGCAATTGAAGTTTGAAGCTCAGAATGTCAGTGAAATTTTGAACCTCTGCTGCAATAAAATTGTCCTGTAACCAAGAAGAAAGATGACAATGTCAGTCATATAATTTAATCAGACTATGATAAAAGTCAATTTCTGCTTCTTTCAGATTCTGTCTAAAGCTTTTGATGATGCCTAAAAGTTAACAAGGGACAGGCAGTCACAGAGTAATGCACACAGCCCCCTCTCCATCATCAACATCATCAAGACCACTGATATTTTTGGTGTTGGGGGGCTGGGATGCCTTAATAACCACAGAAGTTTCACTTAATTTTCACATTCTTCTATAAGAAATGTGTGTTTCAAGAGGTTGTATTTTACTGACAGAATTTATATAGTTTGATTATATTTTGCTCTATCCACTGATTAGCACAGCTGATACTGGACTATACAAATTACTTCTCTTAGATTTTTCCCTTACTGTTGATTTTAGAAGGGCTGTCAATGAAGTAAACTACTTATCTGATACTGATAGTCTATCTAAGCCCCTTATTCTAATCTATCTTTTTACAATAAGCCTATTTCCTTTACCCTATATAACTTTGAATTTTGGTCACTTTGTTTCCTTTTTTATTTGTGGGTACAGAAAAGTGACCTCATACTTATGAAGATCATTAATTGTGAAACTCTCTGGAATTACAGGTTGTTCTGGCTGATGTATCAGTAAACTTTGAATTGTCTCCTTTATCAGCCTGAAGTTTGTGTAATTGTGTTGACCAAAAATTCAATTTCTAAATAAAATTTAATCAGGACATAAAATCAAGAAGCTACCAAGGTCTGCTTCACATCCCATAATCATTTTAAATAGATGTTTGTTGAGATTTTTTTGCTTATCTTAACTTTTAGGATAAAACAGGCTTGGAAAATATTTAAATTTTCATGGCATCATAGAACAATTTGAGTTGGAAGGGACATTAAAGATCATCTGTGAAGATCTGTTTTTTGTGGAGGTTTGGAAAATTAAGTTAGTTCTTTTGCTTTAAACTTACTTCCCTATTAAAACTGTCCAGTGGTTGCAGCACTAATTGGATTGATATTGCATGGGATAGCCAGACTTGTTGCATGTAGACTTGTTGATTTTCCCACTAGATGGCATTATGCATTAAGTGCAAGTTAATTTATAGCTTGACTATAGTTGCACATGCTAAAGATTTAAAAAATAAGAAATTACCTATTGTGTTTGCTCTTAGTCTATGCTTAGAACTGTGGCTTAAAAATCTCTTGACCTAATTCTACCTAACAGCAACCCAATCCATGCTTAATGCATCAAATATGGATTTACTCAAAGCAATAAAGGAAGTCAGCCATGGCAACAATATCTGATCATGTGTGCAATGTGCTTTTTAGAATAAAACTTGTCCAACCATTTCTGCATTTACCATTTAAAGACTGACTTCAATGCTGCAAATTGCTTCCTTTCTGGCTGCATTCAACTGGAATGATAGGAAGTGTCCTAAGTAAAGCTGCAGTGCTGAAGATTGCTTTTAAATTAAGAGCCCCACATGAGCTTTTTTTTTATTTAGTAGCTAATTCAGGATAGGTAATCAGAATAATTTATCACTTCGAGTTTAAATATAGAGATGCTGTTTTTTTCCTCCACCCAGATGAAGTGAACTACTAGCAATTTCCTTACAAAATTATGTGGTGCCCAAGAGTGAGGCTTCTAGAACTTAAGGTCCTGACCAGTGAAGCACCCTCTGAGATGGAGCAGAAGTCTAATCCCTTCAGAAGAACTGATCAGATATGTGTTACCCAGGGCACACTTCCCTGTATTCTGTATTCTGAGCTGTGATTTTTCTTTATTCTTCATGTAGAATGTAAGAGGCTCCAGGCTGGAAAGCAGTAATCCAATATTACAACATTTTACTGTAAGAAGGGTGTAGAATATGAGCTGGATGAACCAGTTCAGTTAACCTGGGCCAGTAATGGAAAAGGACAAAAAATCAAGTAAATATTAGCTTAGTATTAAAAAGATCCTTTAAATCCTCGTGCTGTTGGAACACATAATAGAAAAGTAGAACTTGTGCTTAAGGTTGTTTCTAAATTGATTTTTGTGAAAAGGACACAATGCCAGCTTGAAAAATTTACCAAAACATTGCCGTGAATTCAGGCTGTTAAACTGTTTGTGTTTTCTGTTTAAAACTTTATTTTACTTATACTACCCCCTGAGCTTCAACAAACTATAATTTTAATTGTTCTGTGCAGTGCATGGCTGTAGATAATGCAGTGTATGATTCCTTGACATAGAAATGTTTATGGTTTGTATTTGCCTATGGTGGGCAATGGGATTCAAGCCTTTTGTAACCCTGCTACGAAAAATACCTCATCAGAGCTGCCTTCAACTAAATTGTTCAAGTACCTACTAACTGCAGATATGAAGTAGGATATAGATCCACTGAATTAGAGCAACTGGTTGCCTCTTGTCACTTAAGATGAAGAGATTGAATGTAGCTTTTAGTTGGTTAGTAATATTAGAAATTAGTAGACATTAATTATTGTTAATTATATTATTGGCTAATTTTAATAAATACACATATTTCATTACTAGGATCCAAAACTTGAGAGTTTCACAAATGGTATGAAATCTTACTGCTAATTAACAGATTTTCATATGAAAAGGTTAGTGACAAGAATTTCCTTTATTATTTAGTCAATGGTGAGCGCTTACTGAAAATCGACATCCAGATCCTGGTTTTTGAAGTGTGTATTTTACATTGTGATCCTAATAGTTATGCCCCAAGCCCCCAAGGGATATTAATACACCAGTTGTTCAAGAACGTAGAGCAGAGATGAGCCAGCATGTCAGAAAAATGGATATTTGGAGGCACGTGTTTTCTTTCTGTTCGTAAAAAGGCTGAATTACTAGAGACAAAGGGATTTTAAAACACCCATTCACCAGCCAGTGCATTACATGAATGTGTAAAACACTGATTACAAATGACCACAGTGCTCAGAAGCAGCTCAGCCCAATTCTGCTCTGACATTGCAGCGTCGGCCACGACAAGGCAGCGCCAGCCTGCATCACTTCCCACAGGCAAAATCCACAGCCATCAATAGGAGATCAGTGCTCTCTGTGAACTCTGCAATCACTGTTTGCTGCTCTACAAACTGCAGCCTGCACTATTCACAGGGAGCTGCACAAACATTATTAACAAATCTGTGATTTATAATGCAGATCTTTCTTTTGAGGCACCAAGCTGGCACGGGCCATCAGACCTAGCCCAAAACCAGAAGTCTGGTGTTTAATTACTGAACTCCAGGCAAGGTTTACTTGTGATTCCTCATTGAAATGGGTCTGTCTTTCCAGGGGCTCAAAATTACTTTTTGAATCTCCACTTGATTGATCTCTTCTATAACAATTTGGTTTCCTGGTGACTTAAGGGGCCTTTCTGTTGGGTCTGAAATGATTAATTACCATAGAGTTCTTCTAAAACACCTGCATTTTTTATATTATTAAAAAGCTTACATGAAACATTAGATGACAATGAGTGGCAATGTCCTGAAGAAGAAAATAGATCTTATTTAGGAGTGACTTTTTTTATGATCTTCACACTCAGAAATGAACACAGATGTTTTGATGTATCTGCAATACAGTCTTGCCTGTAGTTGTGACCAAGAAAGTGCCGATTTCTTAATCTTTTTCAGCAAATAAAGAAAAAAAAAAATCAAGCAAATTAGTAAAACACATTTAAACACAGCCAGGAAGTCGTGGATCTATTTTAGTAATTGTGAAGAAGGTGGCTCTTCCTCAGAGGATGTTATTAAATTCCAAATGTCGGAATAAAAAAAGAAAAAGCAGTACCTGCCTGTTCATAGTTGAACTCAGCAAGTGAAAGCAGGCTCCAGAAACGTTCTGTGGAAGTATTCCTCTGCCAAGTTCCCTCCTCCAGATGAATGAATAAAACCCCAAACATTTACATTGTAAACATCTGCAGAGCCGGAGAGGTCTTTGCTTTGGCACTCCCTTTCTTTCTGAAGCAGTGAAAGCTCTGAGAAGACTGTCCTTGTCCCCAAAATTCAGATGCACCCAAAGAGTGGCACAGAGAGGCCTCTGCAAAGAGGGAAAAGTGAGGATTTGACTATCTAGTACACAGGAAAAAGAGTTGTTCAGACAACATATAGCAGGAGTTACTATTTATTTATTTTAGGCACCAGCTTTCTAAATAATTGAAAAAATTTCAGATGCTACCATGGGGTATTAACTTGGAAATTATGACTTCTTGGTATCTGTAAGCTTCATTCCATCTGTTCTTTCTATGTTTATGCTGTGGTATCAGTCTGGTTACTCCCATTGCACAGGAGTGACACTTGGCCTGGTACATGCTTAAATAGAATATTTTTTATTTGCTTAAGTCTATACAATGGAAAAAAAAATAAAGTCCTATTTTTCTCATACTGACATTTTTAAAAAAATCTGTTTAATATTTTTGGTAGAAGATTTCTATACCAGATAAATGCATGGTAAGTGTAAATTGCAGAATTGCAATTGTAGTGTATTAAGAAAATAATTATGTTATTTGAAAGATAGGCACATAATTTTCTTTTATTCTCAGAATGGCAGTTGACTTTCAACAATGTAATATGTTCTAGAAATAAGGATTCGTTTATGGCTTAACTTAGGCAGCAGAGCACACAGTAATGGTCACGAATCTGGCAGAGGACACTGTTTGCCTTCACGACTGTGTGATTCATCAGAACTCTTGCTCAGATGGTGGTCACAGAGCAGTGCGGGGCTGCCACAGGCGTCAGCAACCTTGGACACCTTTCCACTATAAGTTCTAGGGACACAAAAAGGCTGTGGCAGGTCTAATAGAGAGCCCACCTGAGGAGCATCACCCTGAGTTTGTGCAACTGTGAAGCTTCACTATGCAGAGTTAATAGCTGAGATCTTGGAAGCATCAGTACAGAGTCACACCTGAGCTAAAAAGCCCAACTTCTCTGCAAGGCTAAACGGGCTCAAGATACAGAGCAGCAGCTCTGATGTCTGTCTAAACAGAGGCTCTTACAGTTGTTTGTTTCTGCAAAGGCTTTTTAATAACAAAGTGAAAAACCTACTACTCTTCAGCATTTAATGATGACTACGCCTGCGCTGCTGCCGCCTTGAGCTGGTTTAGCTGGCTCTAGATTGGAGGTGAGGGTGCCTTTTCTGTTGCATAAATGTGTATAAAGGAAACCCTGGCAGTGCAGTCTAGCTGGCTGTGCAAATCACCAGGACCTTAGGCAGAAAAAGCTGGAGTTTTTGGTTCATGGCATTGGAGAATCATAACACCACCCACTCTCTGGAATACATCTTGGTTAAAGACTTTACTGGTGTAGCTGCAGCTGGACATGTCCTCCTGGTGTAGCTCTACTGGTGAAATGATGTCTTCCTGTCAAAGATGGCACTTGAGAGCTACGCATGGAGACTGCTGCATGGGAACTGCATGATTTTATTCCTCATTAGGAGAGAAACCATACCATTGTTGTTATTCCCCACAGAACTCAGACCACACCACTCCCACTGAAGTCTGTGTTCTTTGGAGTCCCAGAAGAGGTCTAAGTTCTGTGATCAGGCTAATTTAATAGGAGAGGTTTAATTATTTGATACCAGAGGAAAAAAAAATAGAATTACTGACTTTTGCATCCTTTCCAAATCTGACATTTCCAAGCAGGTCTGTAATGGCAGTCTCAAAGGACCTGTGCAGTCCCCAGCACAGCCAAAGGATAACCTGTTGCTAAGCAACCAATATAAGTGTGCTGCTCAACATTTATTTCATTTGGAAAGGAACGTATTCTTTAAGTACTTCATCTTAGCTACTAAGCACAAAGAGTTTTCCACTTGTTTTTCTCTAGCTGTGCACATGTGTAAAACAGCCAATTTGCACAATCAAACGTGAAATTCCAAGAACAGGGGCCAGAGAGGAACATGAAAAATGGAAGGTATAAAAACCTGGCACGAGTACTTTAGCCCTTTCTGAGATCAGCATCCTGAATTTGCCTCTTTGTGTCTTTGTTCATCCTACTTGAAAATGGGCTGCCTCAGAGCATGGATGTGGCAGAGCTCTCTGCAGAGCTTACCAGTGTTTGTTGATGCAGCCTCTTTTGAAGACGTCAGGGTTTTCTCACTGATATGAGAAAATACTTTTCACCCCGATAAACAAAGGCCAGAACTGGACAACAAATTTCCATCCTGAAGACTCCAAATCTCAGATTCTGCACTTGTTTCAGAAAAGCAGCTAAATAGCTTCAGAAAAAAGCACTTAATGCCCTAAAATTTTCACTTTAGTGCTTGTCCCTTCAGTGAAATAGAACCCTACAGATTTCTACAACCCTGTAGGGGTTCTACAACCCGCTAGGCTTGTGTGTGTGTATCTGAAATCAGCCTTGGCTGAATAGTCTATAGCTGGATTGTCCTTGAAAGAGTTGTTAGTCATGTTTTCAGTTTAGAGTAGGTTGGATGCCTGCGTAGCTGAAGAGCTTTTTGTTCCTAGTCAGTGAAGGTCTTTCTGCTGCTGACCCAATGGATCATGTTGGATATAGACAGCTATCTCAGTGCCCTTCGATCAAGTGACATGGATCCACATTTTGCCTTCAACTGGTATGGTTTCCAAACGATGTGTTTTGTTAAATGAAATGCAGTGTGGGAGTACTACAGTGTTTGCAAGCTAAGCTGTGTCTTGGGAGCACTAACTAACAACTAAGGCTTTTTTTAGAGCTGAGGAGAATTAAGCTCAGTGTTGAAGAAATGCAGCTGAGCTCTGCATGGAATCCTGCAGCTTTGGTGACTGAAGAATGTTGGTGTCTTAGACTAGTCAGGTGCACAAATCTCTCCCTGCCCCTCTCCTTCACTTCACTCTGCTTTCTATGCTAAAGCAGGGAATTGTCTTCCAGACATCCCTTTATTGGAGGACTCACTTTAGGCGTTTGTCTCCCATCCGTGGATTCATGATGCGGAGTTCCCAGAGCTGAATCAATATTTCTTTCTTCTGTCAGCTCTAGTCCATGCAGGAACACTGCTGTCAACAGGCTGACATTGCAGTGCCACATCACACAGCATGGCTGTCACATTTGGGAGCAGGAGAGCAAATTTGCTGCTTAACCTGGCAGCCTGGTCACGAACAGATTGATTTTGGTTTTGACACAGAAATAATAGCTGTTTTCAATCCCAGAGTTTTGATCTGTTAAAGTAAATTGTTGGCTGTCTTGCTTTATTTGGGGAATACTTCCCCAAAACTGCTGCTTCCTATTTATTTCGAACATTCAGTCTTCAGTGACCTCTTGCTGCAGAGAAGTACAAGATCAACCAAACAACCCTGGCACAAGAAGCTGGCATGAAAAATAACTCTTAAGAAAGTTATCTGACCAAATCCAAAGCAGACTTGCTTAATGAGTGAACAAGTGCAGAAATACAAGAGTCTGGGGGTTTCTGTCAAGCCCAAATAAAATAGGGAAGTCAGGAAAAGGATAACACAAAAAAGGCCACTTATTTTTCAAGATACTTGATTTCTAGTTGAAAGATTTGCAGCAGCATTTCATTTTGGAAAAAAAAAAATCAGCATTTTTCACAAAAAATAAAATCAGGGAATGGTTAACAAACACTCACAAGAGGACGTTGTGTGAGTAACATACACTGAAATAAAACTACAGGGGGAATAAATTACAGACAAAAATACAGCACAAATAAAGAGCAAGGGTATCTTGAGCAAAGAAGTGTAATTCTAAATTGAGTAAAGGGCAAAAGATGAGATGTAGTTTCACAGGAAATCTGAAATAGCTCCAGTTAAGCTTAACTTAGAATGCAGAAGCTGTTATATTTGAAATACATCTATGTATCTATAATTGAGGCATCTTGAGAGGCTGTAAGCACCATTATGCAGTAGCTTGTGTAAATATCCTGAGTGAACCAATGATGAGGAGGGGGAATATAAAATGCAGAGCATAGATTTGGCTACAATTCAGTATTTTGGAGGGGGCTTAATACAACTTTAAAGAAAATGCAAGAGAAAAAAAGAGAATAGATGAGGATGTGTGACTCTGCCAAGGGCACATTATATGCCCTCTACAAATTATTTCACAACCTAACATGGAGAAAGAAGGAAATTCAAGTCAGAACTTTTAATGTATTTATTCTAACTCAATTTTATTGAATTATTTTCGACATTTTAGAGTCAGTGTGAAATAAATCCCTTCATGGTGCCAATATAAACAAGTATTTTCCCTTTGCCCTCGGTCAGCTGCAGTTTATGCATTAACAGGGACTTTTCTGCTCGAAATCTTTGTTCTTTTGGGGAACCACCCCTCTGGAATTAGGCTTCTTGGTTGGCCACTGTACCTCGTTCTCCTGATAGGACAGCAGGTGGATCTGGACAGCAGCCAAAGCTAATGACCTGTGACCCAGGGACAGGAATGATAGCAGCACTGACACAGAAAACATTAGCATTGAGGGAGTATTTCTCCTCTGACACTTCAAAAATGAAAATTGATATTCATAGCCACATTCTACCTAAGGAATGGCCTGACCTAAAAAAGGTAATAAGAGTTTAGATATTCAGTGCCTTATGTTATCAGCAACCATTTCTACCAATGTGATTTTTGAAAGAAAAATGAATGAAGGTTTCTGTGGTAAATATCTCTAGGTTTTAGTCTGTTTTTTTTTTTTTTCCAGCTGTAAAATATTTGTATTGCACTGTTTTGCAAAGCAAGAGTCCCAGTCAGAAAGGGATGTAAAACTGGACTTTTTATTTATTCTGAAGCAATTCTTACCGTTTTCCTTGGGGTTTTTGAGACCCAAAATTTGCAAATGATAAGGTATAAATTCCACTTTCTTGATAAAAATAGAGATGTTCTGTTTCTAAATGGTATTCCCTTTTGTTTTAAATAAAATAAATAGTCAAATATTAGACAAGATTAATGTTAACTAAGACAAATTCATTCCCATCTTACACCCAGAGGCATGAGAGTCATTAACTTCAGTTGGAGTGGGGTCACTCTAAGTACAGCTAATTGATGATGATAATTTTACTAATATCTGTTATTTCTTCAGTTACTGGAAAGAAGTAGCTTATTGTATTTAAAATAGAAAACCTCAGTTGTCAGAATACTGAAGCTATAAGTGTTAACTTATTATTATTTTAGTAGTAGTAGTATTCAGTGATGTAAATTTATTCTTGTCCTCAATATTTCTCATGATCCTGTGAAATGTATTTGAGAATGAAAAATGTCATTTAAGTTTTAATGTAATAAATCTGAAAGGGTTTCATATCTATTATCTCTATACTTCTGTGATTTAAGCAGTCCCGTTTCAGTCAATATTATAGAGAGAGCAGCTGGGAAACATAAACAGCATATTAGAAAAAAAGTCATGAGAAAACCTGGCATTAAAAACATACACAGGATTATTTCTTCATTAGTCATGAAAAACATCATTATGCATAAACCCTCCTGGAAAGGAATGTTTGTTTCCTTGTTTATCTATGAAGGTGTTTATTAAAATCTATTTGAACCTTCTATTTGTAATAATAAGAGCTCCTGATGAAAAACACATATACACTGGATATGTATATAGGCTACAGATACTTTTAGAATAATTATGTCTGTCTAAAATGGATAGGAATTTAAATATCCAGACTACAAAGACAGGTTACTTTTGCTTGTTGCAGATTTTGTTGTATTTGTTTGTACAATAACTTCATAAAAACACCCATAAGTTTCTTCATTCTGATTTTATATGGTTTTTTAAATGTTTTTAAATATCTTTGTCTGTATGTACTTTAAAAGGGCAATACATTCACTGAGATAAAATAACTCCAAGAATTCCTTGATGTTCTAAATTCACTAATGCTAGATGCTGTGGGCCAGCACTGCATTTCTTTAAACACAGATAAAGAGGCAAATACCAAATTTTTAAAATTTAATTTCCACCTGCTAGGTTTTTTTCCCTCTGTTCTGAGTGATTCAATGGTTTATTAATGGACTCAGAGTAGAAAACAACTCTCAGAATTCCCTGGAGTCCTCTGGAGATTCAAGTCATTAACACAGATCTCTCCATTTCATGCAAGGAAAACCAATGAGGCATCTTAACATGCACACTTTTAGTTAGTGCTAAACTTCTCTGTCTTGTTTCCAGCTTTGTAAGTACTGGACCTTCAACCTAGAAAATTCTATTGTCAAGATACCAGTTTAACAGCCTAGGAAACGATCACAAGTATAAAAAAATCATAGAAAAGAACAGATAAGGACTGTCAATACCTACAACTAATACCTGAGGGGAAGAAAGAATAAAATAAGTTCAAAACCAGACCACTGAGTTTCTCTGTTGCCTATGTGCTCCTTCATTACCCATTTAAGGTACTCGTTTTCTCCTCAGCTTACAATTGCAGTTAGCATGGTTCTAGTTTAAAGTCCTCTTTAATTGTCACTCATTAAATTTTCCCTAAATTTCAGTATTTATATATATGTATAAACCTATAAATGTACACATTTAAATAAGATCTACATAGTTAAGCAGAGAACACAGCCCCAGTGGCTGCATCTCTGGCTGACGTCAGGAGGTTTGGCTCTGCACAGCCACATTAGGAAAGCTCACAGTGGCATTAAGTAATGATTTGGTATCACAGGAAGTTCAGGACTGTATCCAAATTGTTTACACTTCAGTGAAAGAAATGCCTGCTCTTACTTAGTTTCCTTCTAAATGTTTCTTTTTTGGAGGAATGGGAATTCTGAGCATTGTTTTCACTCAGAGATGTCAAGAGTTCATTCTTAATGGATAATTTATGAAAGTAAAAGGAAATCAGCTTCTTATGTAGGTTTTGCGTTTTTTGCATGAACAATTCTGAATCTCTCTAGAAGAATCAATGAACATCTAAGCTTCCTTTTTAGCTTCTCTTGCTGTTTAAATATTAATAGATAAGAGGCTGACCTTCACTCCTGCTGCTGAATCATGGAAGCTGAAGAGTGGAATCAATGCATCTTTGTGCTAATGATTAACTGATCACAGATTGGAAAGTTGTCAGCTCAATTTCCACATTGCCAGATGCTTAATTTAATATTTTCTGTGTCAAAATTATTTCAGTTGGAACCTCAATGTAGTAAGCAACTTTAAGCATTTTTAAAGCAGTTGTTTTAAAATGATGTTGAACTGGGAGCTAAAGTTCCAGATCTACAAACACTATTAGTCCAGTCCAGCTACACTTCAGCACTTCTGAAGTCAGTGAGGCTACTATGGCTCAAAGCTGAGCATGTATAAGTGTTTCTCCTGAATTAGGTATTTTTGTAAGAGCTACAATTTTATTATTATTATTATTACTATTGCAATTATTACTATTATTACTATTACTACTGCAGAGAGCTAACTAGCACTGGCTTTCTCTTCTTTCCTCCACAGAGATATGGGTACGGTGGATGGGTGCAGCTGGATCATCACTGCAAGGTTTGGGCTGTTTGGTGCTCAGAGCTGATCTTGTGTTGTCATCAGGAACACAAACTCACAGTAGATCTATTAAGAAGCAATTCAAGTGGCAATAAGATTGGCTTAGTCTCTGATACGGATTTCCCTAGAGGTCTATTTTCTATGAAGTAGTATCAGTCCAGTCCTACCATACCTCAGCAGAACCTTTTGCCTGAAAGATGAAACTCACACTCTCTTGTATGAACCAGCATCCATTCTTCTTCATCATCTTGTTTTAACACTTGGAATGGATAGCTCTGAGAATTTCTTTTCAATAAGATAGGTCAGGCTAAAGCAGATTACATGTAGATTTGTTTTTAGTTAAATGCAGTCATCTGTATGAGAGGCAAACCCAAAAGGAGCTGGTATTTTAATAAACAAGAACAAGCCATCTGTGGAACCAAAGCATGGATGGCACAGCTTTTTGGGATACATGGCAGCTGCAGGAAGGAGACGATGATTGGACACATTTCTGGCGATTGTGTTACAGGTCTGATGCTAAAATTCTGTGCTAAAAATAGTTTGCAGAGGAAGTTTGTGGCAGGTCAATAATGGCCTTACATGCTCTGCAGAGAATTCTGTCTGGCCTACTTCCATCTGGAAATTTTGCATGACAAAAAGTGCATGGCAAAATAAAATCCTGTTCAGACATGTGGAGCTGGGGATGTTAACTCTCAAGACTAAATAAAACCCAAAGGCTTCTCATATCATTCTGTTAAAAAGCAGCAGGGTCAAACTGGAAGAAAATAATTTTGTGCATGTTTGAAAAGTGCAATTTGGGATGTGACTGAGTAGTTTAGTGATGGAAGAATTTTAAATGTGGTTTGCTGAACCTTAATTTCCACATAAATTAATTAAAACATTAAATATTGGATAATTTTTAGAACAGGATAGAGAAATGTAGAACAGAATGGAACAGTAAAGTCCATGTCATCTATTCATATGTGATGTAGTGCTTGGTTCTACTCTGCCTTTTTCTCACACCCCAAATAAATTTTTGTTTATTGGACAACCTGCATCAATGCGCTAAACTTTTCTTAATGTATTTGAGTGTATGGCTACAGTAAACCTTTCAGGTTGGAAAACAAATTTTACAAGAACCTGGTATTTCACATGGGGATCAGGACCCTGTAGTTGTAATATTTCAAGTAATTTTCACAACCTGTGATACAGCTAACAAGTAACTTGACAGTTTGCCAAGGCAGCACACATAGATTTGTTGAGGAGGGCTTTAAAATATTCATTAGGGCAGTATATTTGTGAATGATGTATGAAGTTAATAACAAATTCAAGGTTAAGAACAGTTTGAGTTCTCAGAAGAAGGGTACAGAAACCCCTCTGGTTGAGCATACCAGTAGTAAATATTCTGATTTAACAGATTCTTTTCTTTAGAAAAATTGACAGAATCCTAAGTAAGACCAATTTTGTGAGGAAAAATAAAGTGGCCTTTGGAGAGAGAGCAAATTCTCTCTCTCAAAGGGCCCAAAAACTTCCACTTAGCTCCTATTTACTGGGAAGGTGAAGGAAGAGCTACTGTGTTTTCTCGTGTGGTTTTCAGTTTTTAACTGCAGATGGAGTTTGTTCTCTGCCCAGTGCATCTGCTGCATGACTGCCCTCACCCACTCCACGTGCACAGCATCAGGGCATCACCTGACTTTCCATTTACCCCTACAGTAGATGAAAACAACAAGAAATACGCAGGGCTGGCAGGTGTTGGTGAATTGTATCTCACCCATTTGTGCCAACAGAAGTCCTGTTGTGTCTCTACAAGTCTGTAGCAGCTTGTGGGTACCCCTCATTGTAACAGACAATTTGCTTATGTGGTGACACTGTGCCTACTCAGTCTCTTTGAACAATTCACACATCAAGCAAATATGAAGTTTTAAAATTGTCCGTGCTGATAAAGGAACAGTATTAAATTTCATGACTGTGATAACATTTTGAACTTCCTAAGTCTGGAAATTGGTGGCATATGAGAAAGGTTTTACACTAATTCAGGTCATGGGCTTATACTGTGTTTAAGTTTTGTTTGAGATTTTTTCCCCAAATTCTTCAATATTTTTCTTCTTCCGAAGGAGAAAATGTAATCTGAAGACAACACAATAGGTCCCCTTTTGTCTCAGTATCACTGATGATAAGAAATAACTGGACTGAAATTAACTGAGTTGCACAATTATTTCTGTAGTTACTGGAATCATTGTGGTGCTATTGACTTTAAAAGAACACATACATACCCAAAGGGAAAATTTAGCACAGATTTAATTAGAGCATTGTTTTGAGGTCACAATTTGGTTTGAGGATAAACTTGGATTAAGATACCTGATATCTTTTCCAAATAGAGTGATGTACATTGCAGAAGAAAGGGGATTTTTAAAATTATTCTGAAGAATTAAATCTGAACTATAAATGACTGTCTTATTCATGTCTATTTTTAAAATAGTTTTTGTTTAAAAATGCCTACTGAAAAAAAAAATAAAATAAAAATTTTGCCACTGAATTCCTGTCAGGAGCACAATATACTCAAGAGACTGTAAATTAGCAGGTACTACTTTGTCACACTTATAATATATGAAAATGTCATTTCACAGGGACAGGCAAAGATGATGAAGGATGGAAAGGTTTTTAGAGTTATTCAAGAGAACTGCTGGGACCCGGAAGTACGGATTAAAGAGATGGACCAGTCAGGTACCTCCACGAAGGAATTCAAATCATTGTGCATCATTTAGAGTAACAACTTCTCTGTCAGTGCATCTGAAAGTGCTCAACAACAATATCAAAAAAAGGGTTAGCATACTGATTCATTAGCTTAAATCTCTTGAAAGTCATTGGAAACTGATATGTTTTATGCTCAGATGGGACCTGTTCCCATAACTTTCCTCATTTTCAGGAGAAATTTATTCCCCACATGACTTTATTAATTTTGGTGGGATTTAAGGCCATAAGGAACTTATTGGCATAAGTAAGGATGACTGACCATGGACTTGAAAAGGTACCATACCCTATAGTTAAAAAGTGATTCACATAAAGGAGGAGGGAACCCTTTCATTTTTGTTCCATATGTTAAAAATATTCTTCTTACACATAGGATTTCTTGTATTTCTTGTTTCCTTTTCTAATACATTTTTTCTGTTTAGCCATGTTGCAGCTTCATTCTGTGTTTTTGCTGGAGGACTCTGAGCCTAGAGAACTGGTACAATTACTTGTCAGAAAAGGGAGCTTTCCTCATTTAGAAAGTTAACCAGATGCCAAATTTGCAAATTTATTTTCCATCATGTTACATGCAAGCAATTACTAAAATTACATACATGCAATTACTAAATAAGGCTGGTAAGATGGGAGACTGAGGATGAGGGAAGGAACTTCTAGTCTGTTCAATTATTTTTGCTAGTTCTTATTAACACTGTAGCTCCACATCACTCTTGTAAGAGAAATATTAAGTTATTAAAGATTATTTTTTCTTAGATTGAGGCCTGAATAGTTCCTACATCAGTTTCCCAGTAGACACAACTTGAATATCTTCTCCAACTTTTCATAAGGAACAAACACCTGAATTGCTTAGAAGAGGATATATTGTATAAGTAGCATCTTCATGATTATTGTTTCCTCCTCTCAGGCCTTATCACCCTCTACAAGTACATGAAAGAGGTTGTAGCCAGCTGGGAGTTGGTCTCTTCTGCAACATAACAAGTGATAAACAAGAAGAAATGGCCTGAAATTGTACCAAGGAAGGTTTAGTTTGGATATTAGGAAAAATGTCCTCACTAAAAGTGTTGTCAAGCCCTGGAACAGCCCTGGTGGAGTCCCCATCCCCGGAGGGATTTAGAAGACGTGTAGATGTGGCACTTGGGGACATGGTTCAGTGGTGGGCTTGGCAGTGCTGGATTAATGGTTGGACTTAATGATCTTAGAGGTCTTTTCCAACCTAAATTACTCTGTATTCTGTGTAAGGAGATACTCTGGGTAATTCTTCTTAGGGAGGTTTAGTGCAACACATAGCAACACAAGTTCCCAGCTTGGGAACTCACCAGATAGTGGGCAATTTATGTAAACACAACTTAGATAATTTTCATCTACTTCATTTTCACCTACTTCATTTTCACCCTGGAAAAGCAGTATTTCAAACTCCAACCATTAGACATTTAATGGGAATGCCAGAAAGTCTTTGCAAACTCTGAAATATGCTGCCTTGTCACAGAATCATAGAATCATGCTTTGACTAGACTGCAATGTTTCTCTGAGTTAGCTCAGGGATTTTGGGGATTACTGAATCACTCAACTACAGAGTGGATCATAAATAGCCTTTGGGCATCTTTCTCTTTCAGATATTTCCCTCAGCACTAATGGCAAGTTTCTACAAAACAGTTGTGCTTCATATATTTGTTGTAGACAAAGGGAAAACACAGGAGGATTTTTTTTTTCAAATTTTTGCAGCAGCTCTCCAGAAAAGAAAATGTATCATAAAAGCAACACTGCAACATTTCTCCATGAACTAAACAGTGCTCGCTTGGTTAAAAAAAAAATCTAAACCTGTATGTTACAGCACCATCTGGTGACTTGTGCCCTAAAAATGTCCCTTTTTATTACAGCACTCCAGACATACAGGCATCAGCCAATTAATTATGTGGGGGGGGAAAAAAAAGCCTTGATGTTTTTCATTCTTTTATTCTTACTGCTCAGCTAATGATAAAGACTATGGACCACATTTTTTCCTTTTTGGTTTAGAAAGCTGTAGCTACTTAGTCCAAAGACTGCTTTCTGTAACACAGGCTGAGATAGATTATACCCAAAAATTTAACCTCCAAACACGGTGTAATTTTGGGACAAAGATGCAAGGAGTCTCCCAGCTGAACAAAATTTGAATCAGTCATTGAAAGGTATTGTTAACTCAGAGATAACTTATAGCTTGGTTGCTAAAAGGCTTTGTTTGTGCAATGCCCAAGAAATCTTGCCAGTAATAAGAAATGGTCTCCAATGGACCAAAGAGACTCAATTAGTTCTCCTAATCATATGCCCTAGGTCTAATTGATGTACATACTTCTGTCTTCATCCACTCAATAAAACAAGCTATCCATGTAACTCAATAAAACAAGCTGTAAAAGTAATTAACATCACAGTTCTGTGACACAAATCATCACAGTTTTGTTTGACAAAATGTATCAGTTCACCCTAACTGTCTTTCCTTGTTATTTTCTCCTTTGTAAAACCCTCTGAAGAGGGTAAAAAAGTACAGGCTTTTCTGTGCTGATTCTTCTTCCTAAAGCTAATGTCTAGGAACAGTCAGCTTGGAAATGTACCTTTAAGGTTTATATTAAGTGTGCTCAGAAGTGTATAAATGGATTGAAAGCAGATACAAGGCTTGTTGTGGAAAACATGGAGAATGTTCTCAACAGACTAATCAAGTGTCCATATTGGTGGATAATCCAGCTTGGGCTGTACTTCAGTATTTATGTAATTTTGCAGGCCTAATCCTTACCCCTAAAACTGTTGCTGCTGTACACAATATAATTAATCAGATCTTGTAGCAATCTGAGTCAGCCTCTCCTCTTGTTTCCTACTTAAACTTCTGAGAAGGAGGATAAAACATTTTGTTAATCATTCAAGTGCTTTGGCAAATCATTGTCTTAGAGTTCTCCTAGAGTTCATTCTCCTAGAGTTTTTTCTGCCATCTTTTTTCTAGTAGTTTCACTACTAACAACCAAGTTAAATTTTTTAAAGCATGACAAGATATGTGCAAAAATACTACAAACAGACCTAAAATTAAAAACAAAAATACATTTTTGCATGTAACTATTTTGTGAAGCCCTAATTATTGTTTATTGTTTATTTTGTTTGTCTGCCAGGTTTGTTGTTTTCACTCCTGTAACCTGTCACACACAAAGTTATGATACAGATTTGTGTTTGAACAGAAACAAAACAACATGGACTTAATTATTTTTATTTTTAACATCAAAGTTATTTCTGAAAACAGGCAGATTTTCTTATGTTTACAACCTCAGTAGTCCAGACACAAGACTAATGAAACCTAACACAATACAGCTTTGGGAATACTTAGAAAAGCATTGTTTAATAACCATTGTTAACATAATGTTATTTATCTTTGAGCTAATTCATTTCTTTATTTAATATATATGACAAATGTGACCCCAAAGTAAACTCAAGTTAGTGAATTCTGTTGGTTTAATGTCACTTTGAGAATAATGTTAAATAGCTATTTTGTTTGTGCATGTGCATACTAAATACTTCTAAAATCAAAAAACTTTATTTCAAAAATAATCTAGCAGGAGTATGAAAGTGCTTTTTTCTGTCTGCTTAGCAAAAATATTCAACTCCTAATAAAGTGATGCACTATGAGATTCATTGCTATGATCCTTAATTAAAAAGATAAAGAATCGATCCATGTCACTGTTAAATCAGTCTTTCTCATTAGTAAAGCTTTACATTCTGCCTCTCAAACCAAAGTACTTTTTAAATTGTAACATTTTACCAAAAACAGACAACAAAAAAGGAAACATTAATATTTGCTTTTTCTTACTCAGGAGTCACAGTCCAAGTCCTGTCCACAGTCCCTGTGATGTTCAGCTACTGGGTAGGTTCCTACTAACATATTTCATAATTCATATGTGGCAACATTTTTAAAACACAAATGCATCCTCCTACAAATTAGGTGTTTGAAGGAGTCCCTAGAATTGTTCTGCTGTGAAAAAGAAAAGGCAAGAAAGGAGTGCAGGTATGAGAAGACATATGCAGGATGTCCTGGCAAAGCTCCACACTGGAGCACACACAGTGAGAAAGGACACAACAACAGCTGAATTTCTTTTGGGGGCCTTATGGGGGCAGCTGGAAATGGAGAGAAAAAATTTATACAGCATGAATCCATGGTTAGCAGGCAAACATATATGCAGATTCCATGAAAGCTAGACATCAATCAGTATTTTTTCATTAAAAAAAAAAAGACATAAAAGATGTATTTCTGGCTTTGTCCCACTTTATTTTAAATGTGGCATAGGACTCATTAACCTAGAATGCTTTGAATCTTAAAATTCAGGAGCAAATTTAAGTTCCCATGATCCCCACATGGTGATCTTGAATGCTTCAAAGAAATAAAAACAGGCTGAGGAGATAAATCACAGCAAAATGCAGCTCTAAATACATTCTCAATGTGACTATTTAGCAATGTGTACAGGTCAAGATGTTTATATGGATATGTGCATTAAGAACCATTGTGTTAAGCCCACATAAAAGAAGTACCATTGATATTCAGAATTTCTTGTTAGTGACATCTCTTCAAAATTTTATTCTAGTATCTAAGGAAATATTTTCCATTAAATATGTATTCGGGGGGGGGGAAGACCAGAGATTGATTGTGTGGATATTGCAGTTTCTTATTAGAATTATGGCTGTTATCTCCTTCTAAATGCAAGAGAAGTTTGCTCAAGCTTTCTCTGTAGCATTTGCATGCTCCAGCATCTCACATTTCTTATTTTTCCTCAGCTCCAGTAATAGGAGAGTAAATATTCATTGCTATGTAAAAAAATTATATACTGAGGCTTTTGCACTTGGATAAACAAAACCAGGGGACTGCTTTACACAGAAGACCAGGTACTTATGTGCATCAGCACCCTGGGCTTTATTACATTCTTCCTGAGCAGTAAAGGCAACAGCAGTTGATAAAATATTAAAGAGAAAAAGCAGAACTGCACCCAGAGGTTTTTAAGTGAGGCAGAATTTAGCCCTACTGGTTTTTAGCTATTCAGAACTGTAAAGTAAATTTGGGTTCAAACCCTGTCTATCAGTTGTTTGCAGTGACATATATCCAATGTCTTCCAAAGGTGATAACATTTGAGAACTATATTTAAATGTACTGTTCTGCTTCATATCTTACCAGGCCAAACCTCAGGATACTTTAGATCTCGCCCAGATATTAAATAATGACTTAGCAGCTACGGTAAGAAAGTACCCCAAGAGGTTTATTGGGCTGGGCACATTACCTCTGCAAGCTCCAGACCTGGCTGTGAAGGAAATGCATCGCTGTGTGAATGAACTTGGATTTCCAGGAGTGCAGATAGCATCTCATGTCAATGAGTGGGACCTGAATGCCCCAGAGCTGTACGATATTTATGCTGTGAGTAGCTGTTGCTTTCCTTCTTTGGGGGAATACTGTGATATGGAATTCTGTCTAAAAATACCTTGGAGCACATTTAGTCATAATTTGAGCCTTCCAATCTGCTTAGTGATCAGAGACACTCAGCTTTAATTGTAAATAATAGTTCATTATAGAACATAATGACAATAATGTAACATAAACATTCTGGAATATATTTTATAATAATGAATAACAAAATTTGGTTTATTGTATGAGTTCTCACTGTAGATCTGCCTTCTTGATTTGTGAGGATAAGTGCAGTAACAAATAAAGCATTTCTGCACTGTTTGCATTTGTTCAAGTTACTGTATCCAATCCTATTGAAATAATTGATAAAACTCCTTGAGATTATCAGAGATACTTATAACACCAAAGTACCACACAGAACTATGTAAACAGGACCAAAAGTTCCAAACTGAATGTATTGATTATCAAGTGAATTAATAGATTACATTTCTTAAATAGCCTGAGGTCCAGATGAGGGTGGTCATTTGTCTAAATTAGGGGCTTAATCAATG
The DNA here is from genome assembly GCF_000691975.1 of Corvus brachyrhynchos. Classification (NCBI taxonomy): domain Eukaryota; kingdom Metazoa; phylum Chordata; class Aves; order Passeriformes; family Corvidae; genus Corvus; species Corvus brachyrhynchos. Next base: position 4,052,534 of record NW_008239283.1, on the reverse strand, counting down.
CACGTTCTGAATCTGTTTCTCAAGTTATTAGCGCTGTCACCTTGGAATTGATTCACAGAGCTTATTTTGCAGGATGCTCAATTTATTCAAAAGCTCTGTTGGTGCAGCACCTGGATTATTTGTTCTTATGGCCACATACAGTCAGGTATCAGCATCTGCTCTTGGAGATGCCCACATCCATGGAATCACAGCATGGCTGAGGCTGGGAAAGGTCTCTGGTGGCCACCTGGACCAACCCCTTGCTCAAGCAGGGCCACCTACAGCCAGATCCCAGGACCATGCCCAGGTGGCTTTTAAATAACTCCAAGGATGGAAACTCCACAATCCCTCTGGGCAACCTGATGTTTCCTGATCTCCACCGAACCTTCTCTTCTCGGGGCCAAACAGTCCCAGTTCTCTCCGCCCTTCCTCACAGGAGAGATGCTCAGTCCCTTCATCATCTTTGGACTCTCTCCAGTAACTCCATGTCTCTCTGCTGCTGAGATCCCCCTCTTGTTCTGGGATCTCTCTCTTATACTGTACATCTTTCAGCTTATGATTCACACATGTAGGAAGTAACCACTATCATTTTTAGAAATATCTGTGGATAATACAGATTATGAAATTAAGGCATATTGGATAACGAACTTCACCAAACTACCAGGCCAGTTATTGAATTGCTATTTTTACTTTACAAATGTAGATGGAAATTATTCTCCACGATCCGAAAGTTGCAGCTTTTATTTATGCATGTATGGGTAAATAAACTCAAATTTTTCAAATGTGTGATAATCTCCTTAGCAACAAGAGCATGTCCAGAAATACATCTGACAAAATGAAGCTGTTAAATCCTGGTTAAGCATATGAATGACTCTGATGACTGTGTATTTAAATTTAAGCACACAGTTAAATTACACAGTCAGTCAGCATCCAACACTGTTCTTCTGTTTTCCTTTCCAAAGATGTCAGTAGTTTTGTAAAAATTACCATACTTGCGTAGAGATGGATTATTGTTCAGAATACAGCCAGATTTTGAACTCTTAGGAAGGATTAGGAATATTTTTTACTTTTTTAAAGTCAGGCAGAGGACCAAAGGAGACAAATGTAGGGCAACTCAATGAAGATTTCTGAATGCAGCTGGAACAATTCTGCAAAACCAGCCTAAAATGATTCTATAAGACATTACAAGTATTCATCTCATATGTGTAATGTAACCAAAAGAATGTTTGCTTAAACTGAGTTCTATACTACAGGATGGCTGAAAAACATAACTGGAAAAGCATTTTTGTACTGCATTATTCTGAGAAACACTTGGCTTAATAAACAGATGATATCATCTATGCTTCCAGTCCTGTAGTCACAGGAAGAGCTGTGAAACTGGGTGAGGAGTTCAGAATATGGCCCAAAGGAGTAAATATAGCCAACTATTGTTTATAGTTCTTGCTTGTGAGCCTATTTTCATTACTAGTGCTACTGCTCAGTACAGATTTCCAGGTCATTTAAAAGCATGACTAAGATCTAAGATGCATTTTGGTAAGATTAGTCAAGATTTAGACTTTTTCTTTTTGCTGCAGGCTGCTGAGACATTAAATTGCTGTCTCTTTGTGCATCCCTGGGACATGCAGATAGATGGGAGGATGTCCAAATATTGGTTTCCCTGGCTAATAGGTAAGTGTATATTTACTTTTCCTAACCTACATTTATGAATTGGATTATGCCCAGGAGATTGTTGCCAAGTAAAACACAAGTAGAGAGAAAAATTACATCTTTTTTTTTGTCAAACTTTTTTTTTACATCTAGTATTATGATTAAGTCTGTTGTGTAAATTCAGCAGCCATTTGTTTCTAAACTTGTTTAATTTCTCTTTTAAATACTTAGAATTAAAATTATTCACACTAGCAACAGAATATAGTATTCTCTTTTGTCCCAAATACAAAGAACAGATAACTAGGGAGAAGTGAATCATCTCAGAAATGAGCTCCTCAAAAATAACAGGAGTAAATGAAGGAGTAAGCAAAACCAAACATTACTCCCTAGAATCTCTTGGGTTATCTCTTAGAAACAGGTTGATCAGAGAGGAAATAAATCTTTCAACTGTAGCTGAAACAACGTGTACTTTAAAAGCTCTCAGTAGATGTAGGATATTGTCTAGCTTCTGGTTTTTCCCCATCTGATTGGCAAATCATAACACTGAATAACAGCAGAAGAACTCTGCCACCCAGAAATGCTTAGATATAATTCTACCCTCATGTATTTTGTTCTGCATTGGTTTGTTTTGCAGGGTTTCACACTGCCACCAGTTCTGAAACACATACACAATATACATATAATGCACGTTCTGCTTGGAAAATCTTGCTGTCCCAATCACCAGTGCATTATCTGACAACAATATCAGTTAGTCTTAATCAGAACAGGCTCAACAACACAGATTTAAGAAGAAAATAAAATTATTGCATTTACTTAACAAAGTGTAAATTGAATACTTTCCCACTAAGCCTAATAAGGCTTTGCATCTGAGCATATGGTAAAACATCAATAAAAATTACCTTTAGAGGTGGATAGGTGTTGTTTCCCCCATAGATGAGGGGAACTCAGTTCCTAATTTCAAGCCAGATGTCTGAAGTTGGGTGTTTAAAATGGCATGATATTCTAAATATGTTGGGTGTGATCAGAAGCTGAGGCCTGCTATAGGAACCTAAATTCCTGTTCTGTTCCTAACTCTGGGCATCCAACTCAGCCAGCAGCAAAGAGAGAGACAGGTTATTTATAAAGTGTAGGATCTGGCATCACATCATAACTGAACCCCAAATCCATGTTGGAATATCCATCAACATATCTGCCCCACTTTACACGCAAAAGAAACCCACAAGCACAGGTGAGAAGGCAAGCTGGCATATTCCAGACTCGTCTTTAAGCAAGGATAACAGGAATCAGGCCTGTACTGGGTATTTCAGGACATACCCAACCTGCCTGTCATCTGTCCTAATGGTATAGAGTAAAAACTGGACTGAGAATTCAGAAGATCTTCACTTCCAGGCCTGTGTCTTCATTTCAGTTAATTACAGTTCAACTCAGTGTCCCTCCAGCAGAAATAATGCATAACCTTTGGCAGCTGCCCTGAAACTATTACTTTTTCAGTAGGCTCAAGGCTAATGGAAGAAAATTAAAATAACATTTAAAAATCAAATAGGAAGTTTAAAAAGTAAAGCTTTATATAATTAAGCTGTTTTTCTTCTTAGGCATGCCAACAGAAACAACCATGGCCATTTGCTCCATGATTATGGGAGGAATTTTTGAAAAATTCCCTAGGCTGAAAGTTTGCTTTGCACATGGAGGTGAGTAATGTACCATGTGAAACTCCTGTTCTTCGGCTGAGCATGGCACAGTTGTATTTTCTGGTATCCCAACTAATGGGGTCACCATGTGAAGCCTGCCACTAACTGAGCACTATTACCCCAAAGACAATCTCATAGATCAGCTGCTTTTATGAACACTCTCCAGCCTGCAGGGTTTGAACTGGTACAACAGCCTTTAAGGGAAACAAGGAGGAAGGGGAGGCAGCAGGTGGTTTAAGGAAAGGGACAAGGAAGCAGCAGGAGGAATTTGGGCATCAAAGTAGTGAAGAAGTGAGAAAAACAGAGAAAGAAGCTAATGAAGGTAAAGGAATAAAAAGCTGCTGGTGCAAAGCACTTTCTTTCTAAAGAGCTGACGGTAAAACTTATGGATCTGTGGTCATAATGTGGCTTTTTTCCCCTCCTACACATTTTCAGCTGCTGTTATGAAAAATTCCTTCTTGCAGGTGGAGCTTTTCCATACACAGTGGGGCGAATCTCCCATGGATTCAATGTACGCCCTGATTTGTGCGCCATGGATAATAAGGTGGATCCAAGAAAATACCTTGGCTCATTTTACACAGACTCTCTTGTCCATGACCGTGGGGCACTAAGGCTGCTCACAAATGTAGTAGGAGAGGTGAGTTTTAATGCTTCCAGAAGTGGGTGAGTCCTTCTTCAGTTAATTTTCTAGGAAAGAGCAAAAGGAGAAGAGAAGAAGAAAGCAGGAACAAGACATCTTCACCCAGTGAAATAAACTGACGGGCTTCTGCCATGGTGATAATGTTTTTACTATGTGGTTTTATTGAAATGGTAGGTTTAATCCAGGAAATCATGCATTGTCAACCTTAGTTCCATGAGGCTGGTTCCTTCTCTAAGCTTGTTCAGGACAAGACTTCAAGCAGAGACTGCTTCAATTTGGAGCCTGGTTTTCAAATGGCTTAATTTTCAAATTCAAGTGCATGCTTGAAGAAATCAAAGTGTATTTCCACTTGGGAAGCTATAGACAAAAAAAAAATCAGTAATAAGGAAAGATTCTGTGAGTATGTCAGAGAGAACCATTATGGGTTTGCAAAAGTATTTTAGTTGTTTGTAGAGAAATCTTTGTAGGTTAGCAAACCATTTAAATGAGGTACAACATGGGGCAGAAAAATCCTAAAACATTCAAATAATCTCTCCTCATTTAGTAAATGCTCAGGAAAGGGTTGAAGACGGCACCATGCCAGCTTCCAATGGATCACTGCAAATCAATGAGACCTGTTGTTGTGCTTTGATCTCTGCCCCTCACGGAGTATCTGCAGCCAGAGGCAGATACCTTCCAGATGTCAAATCAGAAATACAAGCTCTGACAGGGATTTTCTTGTCTCAACAGCTGCAGTCCTGTTTCCTGTACATCAGTGTATAGGTTCACATGGTATGGAGCTGTTGCTGTCATCAAGGCCTCTTGTGTGACTGAAGTTCACAAACACCACTCAGCTGATTGGCTTTTTTCTACAGAAAAGAATCTGTTGATTTCCCATTTTCATCTCTAATACTATGAAAAGGTTACTGCAATAAACCTGTACTAGAACTGGTACAGAAGTGACTTGCCTAGGCCAGACAAAAATAACAGTGCAGCACTATTGCTTTCTTTATTGTGGTACTTTGAGCTCAGGTATCGGACTGTAAAATCTGTGGGTTTTCAGTTCGTGCTGCACAGGAAGTCTGTAGCTTTGCGGCTGGGCTTCTGCCTGCAGCTCCCCTGCAGGACTTGTGCCTTTTAGGAAAACTTTGCATTTGAAGAGTCATGGAAAATTCAACCATGTGACAGCAAACTACAGCTTGAAACAATAGTATGGAAACTTTTGTGAAGTGTGTATGTATGTACAATACAGTAACACTGCAGCTCTAAGGAATGGAGACAGAATATCTTTTTTCTCAAACCCACCTTGAACCAAAAATAGGTTTATGGAAGAGCCCCATAAAATGTGCAAAGAAACTGCCATGGAGCCTAATTCCATTAGAAATGGTAAGATAAAACCCAGGTCAATTTACTTTAAAAAGATCTGCTAATAAGCAGTTAGTATTGGAAAGTTCTTAGAACATTAACTCAGGTGGCCATCTCTGTGCCAGGGGTGAAGTTCTAGGCACCAAATGGGTTGCTAATAAAAGACTAGGGCTCCAGCCCCATACTGATTTCTTTTAATTTCTGTTACCAACCTCTAAACAGCAAATATATCATGGTCCACAGCTCAGGAGTTTTTACTATGCATTATCTTTTGAATCTAACTGTAGCTTAGAGTAAGCAAGTGGCTTTAAGGTGTTTTTTTACAATAGATTTTAAAATTTTTCTCTGTGTGATGTGCACATTCATTTTACAAGACACCCAAAGGCTTATGGAATAACAGTCCAACATTTGTCTCTGTTACCTCCTTTTCTGAGAAATCTCCCAAATCCAGACCACGTTCATTCTAAGTATATTTTTGTTACACATGCAGTTCCAGTACACAAGGATGAGTCTAGCTCTTGAATTTTAAATTGCCAGTGCAAGGAGAAAAGATCACTCACTTGTTTCTTTTTACCCATTTTTAAATGCTGGGAGACATGTTTTGCCATTGTTGAAAAGACCTTGGTAAATTAGCAGCTGTGTGACTCAGCTTGGCTGAGACCACAGATTCATTTTGTGATCTGAATCTGTTAAGCTGAACTGTAGATGTCAAGAGCAAAGCAGGAGAGAAAGTACAACAGGATGCTGAATCCATTGCTGAAGAATTGAACTTTTTTTCTGTTTGAACTTGTGTAGAGCACAAGTCTCAGGGCACTTCTGCTTTAGAGTCAGCTTTGCACCTCAAGGCTGCTCTAAACTATTGCTGTTGTGGGAAAGCTGCTGGCTTTGCACCACACTTTGTTTTTCTCTACCTTTCGTCCTAAGAAGCTACCCATAGACTCTGGTCCTTAATCATGATTAGTCTTTGCAACTGGAATTCAGTTCTTAGAGGAGAAAGAGATTATGGACTGTAATTTGATAATCTAAAAGTCACTCAGCATTAGCCTCTCTGGTGTCTTGTTCATTTTGTCAACCGACTTTTAAAATTAAGAGTCTTAACACAATAACTTTGGCCAGCATAGTACACAGGATGTTGGCATCTTCTTTAATTGTCCTCTGAGAATTTTGAGCCCTTAACAGTACGGCATTGGGTGGAATCCCAATGCTGAAAAATCATGAGTCAGACACCCAAAAGGTATCTTTACCTTTTACTCATGATTTAGCACACATGAGAACTTTTTCTCTTTTTCATAGCCTAGGGCATCTTATCCTTGAAAACAAAAACATTCACATCACAATCTCAAACTTTACTTTATAGCCACGAAGATTAAAAAGTTCCCTCTTTTTCTAAGGAAAGTTTACATTCTCATGTAACACTGTTCCATGAGTCAAATGCTTAAAGAACACCAAATATCTCAGCACTTTTAGTGCAGTCATGTGTTGGCAGAGTAACACATATAAGATTAATAAATGCTGGGCTAAAAATGATGTGATGGAGTCTCGAGGCTGACACTGTAACTTTGTGAGCTGGAGGTTTGAAATAGGCCAGCTCTCCAGAGAGCAGCTCAGAGCTGTGCAGGAAGGGCATCAGCGTGTGTGAAGATGTGCTTGGCCATGGCTTTGGGTCCCTGGGGAGCAGCCACTGCCTGGCACCAGCGTGTGGCGTGCTGGCCTTGAGCTGATCAATGTTAAAATCCACTGACAGCTGCGATGAGTCGTGTCCACTTAAGCTCATCCCTTCTTAGTTTGGGGTGCAGGTTAACTGGGGATGGAAGCAGAAATACACATTTCTGAGAAAGAATTTTGTAAGAGTGCAGAATCACTGCAGTCCTTTGCTCTCCCCGTGATGAGGTAGCATGAGGGGAATACAAATAAACACAAAATCCCCAACGTTGCTGGCTATAAAAAGTGAAGAACTGGGTTGACATGGGATTAAATGATTCAGTGCATCTCTGCAAAAACTTCCCCATGGTGATTCCTCCAGAGCCATCAGCCAAAGGCAAAGCACTCTCTGGCCAGCAGTTCGAGCTGAACTGGTTATAGTCTTCTGGACTTTTTTTCAGGTGTATCATGGTAGTAGGAAAGAAGGTGAAATTCAAGGCAAATACAATTTTTCCTTATGTAAGAGGATGAAGTCATACTTAAAGCTTTTTGAGATTCATTTTCAGATTTTGGTCCCTATTACTGTGAAAAAAGTTGTGCTGAGTAGCAGGGTCCACTGAGGTTAATCATTAGCCCCATGTACCTCTCTAATAGGAGAGACGTGCTAATTAAGGAATCAATCTCCAAGTCTTCCAGGGAAAATTGACTTTGTTGATATTCTTTGGAATAATATAACAGTACATCCCTTATGCTAGGAGCATTATTCATCTGCAGAGGCTTCACAGCACTTCTCTGAAGCTGATTCTCTTTAGCTGATTGCTAAAGACAGGTATTGCAACCCCCATTTTACAGATGGGTGCAAAACTGAAGCTCAAAGAGTACAAATGAACAGCCTAAGATCACTGGGAGCACAGCAAGAATGCTGCTCCCAAATTTTTCTTACTGATTTACAGCTCTTAACTTTACTACTAATGAATAGAGCCCATGATTAGCTGTGAAATACTTCCACATAGAGGGAAAGAAAAATGAATCTATATTTTTCCTGTGAGGGTGTGGGATTTCTTTGTGGTTTAGTATATAAGAGATGTAAATAAGGATGTACAAACCTTTCTTACCTGATTTTCCTGACTTTCCCCAGTAAACAGCTGGACATATTCTGTGTTTTCTTCTGCTTTACTTAAAAATCCATTTTCTCATGTAAGCCTGCTATGTTTTTCAGTTGGGTTTTTTTAATCATAAAATATATGACATTTGTTTTTCTTATCTGAATAAAGCATCTTGGCATTTAATTGAATATTATAAATAAAAGAAAATATTTAGCTGCTCAGAAGTGCACACATCCAAATCTATTTTGTTTAATCTATGCTTAGAAGTCGATTTATTAGACAGAGGGTATAAATTCTCCTATGCTAATCTTGTGGCAAGTCTTCTATAATAAATTAGAACACAACAGTATGGGATAGAACAATAGAATGTGTCTCTTCTATTTAGATTTTGGCTAAAGGTTTGTGTAGGTTCTTTCAGAGACTTTTGGGTGACATCTAGTGGAGATTAAAAAAAATTTTTAAAAGCATTTGACAACTAAGAAAAACAAACCATTTCAGAAAATAAATGAATGGTGTTCCCTTCACCCTGTTTCAGTATTGAACTCTGGTAACTGAGCTCAAACATTATAACAAGTGCCCAAAATTCATCATTTTGACTTCAAATCCATGAGACATTTAAAAACATACATTTTGAATGAAAACTGTGGGTTTTCAAATACTCCTGTCTGCAGGAGATGACGCCTAAAAGAAAACAGACTTTTGATAAAATCGAGAGGGTTGGCAGTATGCACTCTCCAAGGCAGATAAAATGGGGAAATAGCCTTCCAGAGAGAAAATGAACCTATAAACAATGTGGTCCTATTGAGGATCTGCCCGTTTCTTTTCATCTCTGATAACAGGGATTCTGCACACAGATTTTTATTGAATTTTCTTTTCACTGGCTTGCATTCAGAAACAAGGCATATCACATCACCCAGATCTTCAGATACGTGTTTCAAACCCGCAGTTAATATCCAGTCCCACTCAAAGACAATGACATTTTAAAAAAGCTGCAGACTTTCAGAAATATATGAAATTTTGTAAATAAGATCTAGGTTTTGTTATCTGAAGTTGGATACCAGTTAAATTAAATTAAATTAAATTCTTAAAGAAAAAAAATCAGTGTTTGTAGTAATTCTACACTGTATCAGGTTTTCAGTAGTCCCCCATTGCCATTATTACATCTTTGAAAGTATCACTGGGAAGATAATTTTTATTGTTTTCTATTTCTTATTACACTTATTACATTCTTCTCACCCATAGATAACTTTAATTTGTGTGCATGTATTTAGCCAAAAATTTCAAATTCAGGACTGCAAATCCAAGCATCTTTTCTGAGTTTGGTGGAGAACTTCCTGAGATTCTTAAAGAAATGTATCCAAAAAGTCTTATACAAATTTTGTACTCCACACACCAGTGCAGAGCATGGAATGAGTAAATCAAAACTCAGAAGGAAGAATTCTGTGTATCCTTTATTGGCCATTTAATTATGGCAACACTTAACCAAGATTAATCACTGCATTTTAGGCAGACCACTTGCAGGGGCTGTTACCTTTCAAACCAGGACCACAGTACAGAAAATCAATCACAGTACAAAAATCCTAATTGTGCTTTATTCACCCAAGCAATAGATACTCAACACAAATTCATCCAATAAACTCTTGAGTCTTTGTTTTCAGGCTTTGTTCTTTTCCTAGTGGAAAATATGATCTTTGTATTCACTTTCATAATTAATCAGTCCAATACAGACATACAACTTCTTGTAGCTCATTATACATTTCAAAAAGCATGTGCTCTATTGTTTAACATTAATTTTTAAAAAATTTAAAATCTGAAAAAATTAACACTTACGAGTTTAAAATATAATATTCATGTTAACTTAATATTGTACCATGTTAGTATTAATATTATTTAAATGCTATTGTTTAATGTTACTAAAAATGTACAATTTTTTTTTGTTGCCAGGACAAAGTTATTTTGGGGACAGATTACCCTTTTCCACTTGGGGAACTGGAACCTGGAAAATTAATTGATTCAATGGATGATTTTGACCATAAACTGAAGGTATGATTTTTATATTTGAGGGGGTTTTCCCTCCTTTTTAAGTCTCTGGATTGAGACATGAGGTCAAACACTGAAAAATCGGTGTAGGACACTGATTTCTGCAAAGACTGGAAGAGACCCTTTAGAGTCTTTGCAGCAGTTCCTTTTAAAGCACGAGTAAATGCATTTGAGTTAAATATGAGTTAAGCGCAAACATATATACATGTTTTGTTTTTACAGGATAAACTCAAGGCTGGAAATGCTCTGGAATTTTTGGGTCTTAGCAGAAAACAATTTGAATAATCATGAAGTACTAAAGAGGCTAAACTTCAGAAATAACACTGAATCCTTTGGGATATTTCTACTGGCATGGGCAATTGTACACATGAAAAATAAAACTGACAATTATCTGACAGTCTCCTGTTATTTCCAAAACAAAAGCCAGGATACTGGAAATGAGTATGCACAGGTATTGCCTGAGGATTTAGGCTGTCTTTAAACAATTCTGAAATCCCTGCTTTCATAACAAAGGAGAGATTTCATCTTTTGCAGTTGTAATAAGAATCTCTGAATTATAATTAATGCCATGTTACTAGGACTTGATTCTTAGGAAGGAAAGAACTGAGAAAATTATGTACCCACTATATTTCTGTCTTTGTTATAACAGACAAACAGAATTTGAAAGAATCTTAAAACAGAATTTAAACAATGTTGATGCCCAATAAAAGGCAACATTCACCTTTATCTACTGCTGGAAAATGCAGCACACCACACTCAGCTCAGCACTGCTTTGTCAATGTTGTGATAGGATGGAGAAGGTCTGTGTCGGGACTTTACATTTTAGCTGCCACCTACACCACTGGGAACTTATTCATCAGAAACAATTTGAACAATATGGTTGTAGGTGCAGAAATAATGTATTTGTGTGGGTAATACTTGGTGTGTCACTGTCACAATAAATACTAGTGTTTACCAACAGTAGGGGTTAATGTTCTATTCCTTACATAATGCTTCCTAAAAGTAAGGTAGGATACTTTAAATGTTGAAGTGTTAATGCCCTATCTAGCTTGAGTCCTGCTATAGGAATGGAAAGATGGTTTGCTTTATAGACTATTGATTGAAACAAGTTTTCATTATTATCCAGTGAGTGCAAAGGCATCCTCCTCCCGAGAGGATTTTGTACCAGTCAGAAAAATGCAGATTAGCATTTACAGTCTTTGTTCTCATGGGAACATTTGCTGGTACATGTGGTGTCACCATTCTTCTGTTCAGTCTTGGAACATTCCAGGCCAAACAGTATTAGACAGAAGTTGTTTTTAGCTCTGGCCATAGCTGTCACAGACTGAACCTGAAGGATGTTGAACATCAGCAGTTCCTGATGATCCCAACCTCCATTGGACTACAAAGAAAGCTCTGTCCTTCTTTACAGAGTCAAACTCGCCCAAAAAAAAAAAAAGAAAAGTGGTCTGTGCTGTAGTTGGAGCTGAAGCAGTCAGCAGCTCAAGAGGTTTAGAATATCAAGTTTTTATGTAAGAGGAAATGAAGAGACAGAAAATAGCTTTAACAATATTTATTGTCCTCAGTTTCCAAGACTTCTGTTGATCTTTTTTATTTCAATATCCACATGCAAGCGTTGAGTTTTGAGCATGTATCATTTTTCAACCAGATTGTTTTAATTAAATTTCAAAGTTGAAAGGCAACTTCATTCTCATATATTTCCCTTCAGCATACGTGATTCTCACAGATGTTTAAATGGATTTAAGAGGAAAATACATTGTGATTCCTCCAATACATTTTAATTGGACTAATTCTTCAATTTTTTATGAAGGATACCAGTTAAATTAGTGAAAATGCAATGTCACATCTTTGGGGACCAAGGTCTGGAATCTCTCCAATAGCAAGAACAGTATTTAATTACCTTAACCTGTGACTAAATGGGTGATTGCAGTACTCTGCATGGGAGTTAATTAATGTGCATACCCTGCATAAATCATATTCATTATGCACTGTCATTATGTAATGATAGTCTACCTATTCTTGATATGTTAAGATTTTAAAGAGGGATATATATAATCTTCCCTCCATCTTCCTTTACATTTCATTAACAAAGCTAATGTAAAATTCTAATTGCAGTCAGACGAGAACATTCTTAATACTCCTCCACCAATTACTGCAGGAATAAAAAATCTAAGTTGAACACCCAAACTCCATGAGCTTTACACAGTGATTTAAACAATGAGGTAAAACACTGTACCTCGATTGTTACAGACAGAAAAATATGAAGTCAAAGATCAGCTAATTACACGAGAAGTCTTTGAGGTTAAATTTCCTCTGCACATACAGGATCTTAAAGATGATGTACATTTTGGAAGATCAGGCAAGTAATTTGTGACTGTGCTGCATTACATCTGTATATTTCATCAGTATTCTGTTGGGTCTAGTTATAAAATTACAACTGCTATAAAATTGGCACTGAAGGTGTAAAAGAACTCATTGTGATGTAACGTCAGGTGAACAAAACCACTGCAGACTGGTAGTGGCATGTACTGAATAGGAGCAGAACACTTGGAGCTGTCATTTTCTTCCGTGATGATCAGAACTTTACCTTTTTGCTCCCTTTGAACCCTGAATCCATAAGCTCAGGCCGCTGCTGAAAATCCATAACTGAGTTTGGAGTGTGCAGTGAGAACAACCTGAGCGCTGCAGGAGAATCACTCCCATGCTGGAGCTGCTCATCTGGAAGGACACAAGGTCCGTCACTTTCTTGTGCATTTCTCAAGTGTCTACATGCTGATACTGCCAGCAGACAGGAATTTTCTAAGAACTAGTTGTGCATTCTAAACCTTTCCTTCTTTTCTCCCTTTCCACATCCTCCTCCAAGTATGCTGTTCGGCAATTTGCTTACATTAAGAAAGGAATCCTTACTTCTATCATTTTTTTATCTTTTTTACACTTCGTTGTTTTAAGTATAGAGGTATCCAGACTCAGATTAGATATTTTAACTATCTTATGAAATAGAAACCCAGTTAAATGGTGGTCAGGCATTGGGATAGGTCTTCCAGGGAGGTGGTGGAGTCAGCATCCCTGGAGGTGTTCAAGAGACATTTGGATCTGGCACTGGGCGATGGGGTTTACTGGTTTCTAGCGGTTACGGTGCCGGTGCTGGGCTGACGGTCGGACTGCATGACCTCAGAGGTCCCT
>NW_008239283.1:4031164-4038007 GCF_000691975.1 Corvus brachyrhynchos | reverse complement strand
GGGGGACTCGGCTTCCGTCCTGCCCTTTCAGCCGCGTTTGTGTCCGTAGCTGCGGCTTGGGGCACTTCTAAAGTAAATCCCAGTTGCCCGCAGACCCGTTTTTCCCGAAACGGGCAACTCCTCTTTAGTCATTCTTTAATGTGATTTTTTTAAAGGGGAAAAAAAAATAGGTCAGAGCAAGGCCAAACCCTCAAATCCCCTACTGAAATAGTTGAATTGGAACAAAACAAAAGCACTTGAGAGAACGTTACACTGTATGTCGCCCATTGAGGAGTTTTCATTCCGTGGGTGACTGTGGGGAGCCTGGCGTAGGAATCTCCACATGGTCTGCGAAACAGATGGGAACGATACGTGTTAATATCAGTTAAGGATGTGTTAATATCAGCTAAATTCTGAAGTGTCACGTCCCTAATCCATTTTCGGCTGAAGACGGGATGTGTAGAGCAGTGATTGATGTGGAAAGCGCATTGCTTTCAGTTCTTGTAGGCAATTTTCTTAATATGTAGTGTTTCCTTCATTTAATCTTCCAGATCTCAGCTTACGATAAATACTGCAATTGTTTACATGCACAGGTTTTATATGCATCATTCCTTCACAAAATTTAATCGAAATGTAAGTATGATTTTATGTGTGGTAATAATATGCCCATAATTTTGTCAGTTCTGGCTGAGAAGTGTTACATGCAGCAATGTGAAGTGCGATTTGTTTTTAGGAATTCTAGCTTCTTATCAGTGGTTTAGAAGCTTTAATGATACTTGTTCTCAACTTTGGATTACTTTAACTAGAGGCAATTAGATTTTGTCTTCTGCCATCGAAATAAATAAATAGGCACCATGAGCAAGCACATCTCAGATGTGTGAGGAATACATTTAGATGTTTCAAATGTGGCTAGTGCTTATGTGCTGTAGTTTGAAAGGCTAATGTGTAGGAACACACATTTTTCTTGGTGAAGTCAGTGGAAGTTCTGGCATGGTGTGTCTGACAGTGATAGTGTGGTTATGTGTGTATCCATATGGATTATGTAGCTGTTCCTGAAGCAGTGTAAATTCTTTTAGCTACTCTAGTCTTAAGTGGTGTGATAAGTCATATGAGACAAGAAAAATTTTTCCATCTGATGAGGTAAATCTTGTTTTACCTAATAACCTGATCATGCTGACTCTGAACACGGAATGTGTTGTTAAGAACAGAAATTTTCAGTAAAAATGCTAGCTGTTATTGAGGAATATTGGAACAGGTATGGAGCTGGAGATAACAACATGGAAATGTCAGTTTGTTTGTTTTTTATGTCCACTACTGGATGCAATAGGTGGGAAAATAATAACATAATAGTCTAGGTATTCTGGGGTTTGCTTGTTTGTTTTAAGCAAGAGCAGTTAATAGTGATGGTGGTTTGTCACTAAATGTTAAGGATGAGTTTTCTTAGATCTTTTAATGACAAACAGATTGAGACTGTGACAGATGTTAAGTCTAGGCCAGAGTAGACCTTGATCTACCACGGGGTAGAATCTTGCAAACCTTGCACTGCATTTGGGGGAGGTGTACGGTGGGGTATAGGGAGAGCCAACTCTTCTTTCTGTCACGAGTTTATTATTGTTGGCTAAGCAAATGGGCATCTTATTTGGTGCCTATTTGGCTGGAAATACGTACTTGTTTGTAGGTATATTTCAGAAGTGTATTTTATTATTTTTTGTGCAAAACCTGAGATAAACTCAAACTTCCAGCAGCTTGTTACCAAAACTGCAGTGTTCATCCATACAAGTTCCTCTTTCTCCCCTCCTGCTGCTATTCTGCCCATGTAGCAGTAATCAGTAGCTGGTGGAAGAGGAGCTGGTGAAGCATCCAAAGTGTTCTGGGACTGTGGATGGGTTGTGGGCTTGATAAACTAGAGCTGCTTGGAATGGAGAGATGGCTCAGTGTAGAGCTGCTGTATTTATATATAGACCCACATACCTGTTATATCACCTGCTGGAGTACTGCTTGTACTGTCAGCTGTAATCTAGGCTAGATTTAGGCAGCTCAGGATTTTGGGTTTTCACTGGATACTGGCAAATGACAGTCACTTGGAACTGGCAGCACAGTAGTGTTTGAATGTATATTGCTCTTTATATGAAAACTATGGCTTAAGTTATGAATCTTAAAATTCACAAGTTAGCTATGTAAGGGCAGAATGCCATGGACACTGCAGCTATTACAGGGGAGGGGAGTGTACTGTTTAATTAATTCTCAGGTAATAGTGTTCAAAGTTAAAGGCAAGTCCACTGCAGGTTGTACCTCAGTAATACTGATTTTTGCTGAATTCCTTAACGAGTGTAAGGCCAGAGATTGGCTTTGTGTGTGGGCTCACGGGCAAGAGCATTTTCTTATTACAGTTCTGTAGAGTAAAGAGGATCTCAGTGAATGGACTTTTAAAATACTCCCAAACCATCCATTAGGTTCTCTGTAGAGAAAGCAAAAGCAGTGAACTCTAGTAAATACTTAATATCAAATCTCCAGAGTACTTGGCAAGCTAAAAAATGTAGCAGTATTCATCACTGCCAGAAGAAAGTAACCCTTAGAAATGAATAGTAAAGGCAGTCTTAAAGCTAAGACCTAGATAAGCTGTCCTACAGCATATGCTATATCTCTAATATCTCTAATATCTCTAATATTTCTTTGTTGTGTGCACGTGGTGCTGTTCATCCATGGCAGGAAGGAATCTGAAGGCTGGGGCTAGAAAATTAGATGGCCATTAATCAGAATGCCTTACAATCTTCAGCTGAAAAAATGTGGCCTGTGTTGTCTTGTTTTATTGGTAGATTAATGTTTTTAGTGTGGTAATAAGCACTTGCACATTTATGATCATGTATAACTGCCAGGTTATACAAATATACATGTATGTCATGTATGTCACATGCACTTAATTGTTAATAAACAGGGCTTCTAGTGGAAGCTCAGTTGCTGAATAGATGTTGCCTTAATTTTTTTTTTCTTAAGTAAAAGTTGCTGCTAAACAGTTTTATAGGCTTTCAGGAGTTTGAGTTATCTGTGAGTAGGGAACAGAATTCCCAACAGTATCTTCAACCTGTAGAGCCACGGGGGTGGCATGTACCAGTTCATGTAGTCTTGGTTCGTTGGGAATGTATTACACGTACTACCCAAGTGGCCAAATACCTCTTTTTTGGTGAAGTTACTGTGAGCTAGCAAGTCACTCATGAGTTGCTCTGGATTACCTGCAGAGTACATACATTTAGGTACAAAGAAGAAAGTATTGAGGTTTTGATGTTGCAGTCAAGGCAGGTTAAGTCCTTGCAAGGTTGCAGTGCCCCAGTGAGGATGGAAACTTGCTTCACCGATTCTGGGAAGCAGAGTTGGATGCCCTGACTGCTAATTTCCCTGGCTGTGCAAATGACTGGAGCTACTGTGGATCTCCTCAGTACAAATTATTCTTTCTACGTTGCTGACCAGGGCATGGGAACTTTGGGTTGCTGAGTATAAAATTAGTCTGTGCTAATATTGGGATGGGGAGGGAGTTGCTGGCTTTTTATAGGCAGTACTAGCCTCACTATTACACTTTAAAATATCTTCCAAATAAAAATTCTTCTGCAAATACTGTTTCTATAGTACTTGGTGTGTTACATTGTTACATAGCAAATAGTTCTTTAAGGTGCTTACTCTTCAGTACACTCTGATTCGAAGAACAGAAAGGGGGAAAAATCCTTCATATGCTGGCAATGAGAGGTAAGGCATCCAAATGGTAGCTGTAGTTTTTAAATATAATCCGTAGAAACGCCATGTGGAATACCAAACAACCAGTTGAAAATAGACATGATGATATCAAGGGGTTTTTGTGACATGCAGTGGAACTTAGTGAAGAGCCTAAAGAACCTGCATGAGGAATTTTTTTCCTTCTAGTGCAAGGTAGGTGAGTTGTGTGGAGGGTATTTTGTTTTCAGTCCTTCTGCATTCCCTTCCTTATGCCTTGTCCAAACAACAGTATTAAACAGTTGACTTTGCAGTTTTGCAAAGTTCTTAAAACTTTCATAATACGCTTCAAGCTCTAGTGAGGCTGTTTTGGGTACTTCAGTTCTGGTTTTAATATTGCAATTTAACATATTTGCTGCTTTTATGCAATGTGAGCTCCTGGTTATAATAAAAAAAATTCCTCATAGCTCTTTGTGTTCAAACTTGAAAACCCTCTCATAGACTGGAAGCACTTAATGTCTTAGCCTAAACTGTATCAAATCTAAAAACATACTAATATTGGCATTAGAAGAGAGGGAGATCTCAGAAAACTACGTGCATGCTGCCTGTGTGTTCTGAGATTTTTCTGAATGCCTTTGTCTTTACACTGTCTTGCACTTTTTAAGTGAAAAAGGACTTGTACCACATTTCCCAGTGAAACTTGCTGTGTAATGCTTTTGGATTGTGTTAACAAGGCTCTTATGTTTTGGGGGTTTTTTTTGTATTTCCATAGGACTTGGTTTCTGAGCTTCTCAGCTAGTAATAAAGTGGGGTTTAATGTCATGTATCACAGGTGTTCTGAAGATTTCTCAAAGTCTTTAAGACTATTTTGGATGCATAGTATATAATTGCTCTAAATTATTTTGGTTGATATCAAATTAAGATATTTATATATAGGAAGCTTATTGCTTTGTCACGTATGTTTCTTTAATTTTGCTTTTTTGTTCTACTTTGCTTGGGTTTTTTGCCATTTTTGGTAATTGGAAATGAATGAAAGCATTTGAGTAACTTTGCCAGTTATACACTTAGCAGGGTATGTTCACTGAAGACTACATGTGTGCCAAGTCTGGAATTTTACTAGGATGTCTATTTTTCTGAATCAATACCAAGGGAGCTAAAAATACTGGCCTTCTCTAAACTGGGAGGGAGAACCCTTGTCCTAGATGGAAAGACCTGAAGTTCTTTGGCCAGAAGCCAGCACTTCTTTTTGAAGGAAATAGTTAATTGGGCTGTACACAGATTTCTGATGAACCAGAGTTAAATGACAGTTAATCAGCTTGACTTAGTCAGCTTCCAGAACTGTGTTTCGTGTAAGGTGTTGGAGGTCAGGAGTTGTGTGGAGACTTCTTGACCAGGTCTGATCTGTTTCAGTAAATGAGAAGATATCCTGAAGTCAGCCTGATGGTGCTTTTTTGGAAAGAAGTAGAACTTTGGTGCAGTCAGACAGAGAGTAACAGTGAGTGAGAATTTGCTGATGATTTAATTGTGTGGTCATTGGTGACTTGGTTCAAAGAAAGCCTCTGTGGAATGGAAATGTTTTCAGCCATAGCAGTTGTTGGAAATTGAGTTCTGTAAAATACCTTTATATGATGTGTGTGTTGGGTTATACATGTGTGTGCTGCCTGACACCTTCGGCGTTTTCTGCCACTTCAGAGCTGTTGATACTCTCACTTTCTGAACTCCAGGAAGTCTTTCCATTACATTTACTGTTTAAAAGTTTTATCTCCCAGTATGAGACATTTCAAGTCGTATGTCCCTGGCAAAGGAAATTCCTTCCAGAATTTCCAGTTGTTACATCAAGCTGTGGGTATAGGAACTTCTACAGAATCATCAGAAGTATTAAATGACGTGCTAATATGGCCTTGTTCAGCAACACTTCACTTTGGGTTTTTATTTCATTTGTTCATCAGGCTTAGGTTACAAGATTCTTAAAAAGAAAATGGGATTTTGTCTCCCTTGTAAAAGAATTTGCTCCCTGTGACTTGTTTTGGGTAGTTGGTTTTTTAGATTGAGGTTTTTGCTAGATTTCTCATGGCACACTTCTACTCATCAAAGGGTATTGCCTTCCCAGGGTGTCAGTTTTCAAGTCTGCCAACTTTAAAGTTTTACTTAAGATCCAAATAGACATTTTGAAGTGATTTAAGGATGCAAAAAGTACTCCTTCAGTACATTTGAAATTTAATCCCTTAAATGTTTAATTCTTATTAGTTTGTTGCAGTTTTGCATATATTGCAAATTTTTATACCAAGTGTTTTATTTTTGCCTAAGAAAGGGCTGCTAACTGACAAAAAAAAAGCAAACCTGACTTTAGGGGGCTATGCCTCCTGTTTAGTCTAGTTCTGTTTGGGCATTGAAAGGGAAATCTAATACTTGCACTATTTGCACCATGCATTAATTAAGTACTCAGCAAGCAGCTATTTCAGTCTCTGAGTAAATACTTTATGCTGGCTTAATTTTAACCATTTTAATCAGATTATGTCTAGATGATTTCTAGTGCCATTTTAATTCCTGGTTAACATGGGCAGCTTTTGCATGCAAAGAGGACCTAATTCATCAGTGATTTGTTGTTTGCTGTGTTCTGTCTGCACACATCAGTCATTCTAGCTGACAAAAGGCAACAAAATTCTAACTCTTAGGTGATACCGAACTGCCACCTTATGACACATAGAGCTTTATATAAATTTTCATCTTTAAATGTAATATGTAGTCTTTACTAACATTTGGTATAAATGGTGTTTTACAAATCCTTATGCTTTGTTCTCCAGATACTGCTGGGCTTATAGTAAAGTTTCAAAGAATATATATATATATAAAGTTTCTTTTACTTATAGAGCCTATGTTTATATAAGAAGCTGTTTTTATTAAAGTTCTCTGCGAAGTTTCTCACTCTTTGGGAGAATCAACTGCTAGCAGAACTTGTGATCAGCTGTTTTACTGAAAAGATGGTGTAGTGACTCGCTCTGTGCAAGAAATTGGATGAACCTTCTCACAAAGTATATTTAACTTGAAACAGCCTGTTCTACTGTGACTAAGTCTTCTGGGCCAAAATATTTTTTTTTATGTTGAACTAGAATTAGTTTGACCTCAGACATTTTGCTCACAAATGTAATTTAACATTATGCT
>NW_008239283.1:4018150-4031073 GCF_000691975.1 Corvus brachyrhynchos | reverse complement strand
CTTTCCCTGTGCTGCTGAGAGGATTGCATCAGTTAGAAAATAAAACATGACTAGTTACATTTTTGTTGCTTCGCATGACTTAAAAACTGAAAAAAAAGCCACAAATCCAACTTTTTAAACCTTTTCTGTGCTAGTTTAGACTCCATAAAAATTTGAGTCCTGCTTGTAAAAAGTTTAAAAGTACACATGTTTTTCTTCTTCAGATAATGTCTCCCACGGCATTGTTTTTGGCTGCAAAAGTGGAAGAACAGCCACGGAAACTTGAACATGTTATTAAAGTAGCAAATGCCTGTCTTCATCCTCAAGAGCCACAACTGGATACAAAGAGTGATGTAGGTGGAAGTTATGGTTTCAAAGATACATGGCTTGAAAGATGACATTTCATCTAATGATTTGTTACATTGTCTTACTGGGTTATTGCTGTCAGCAGCCTAGAAAAAAGCCTTTGTTTTTACACCATTTAAATCTTTCTGTTACTTAATGTAATTTCTTAGACTCACTTATTTGTTATGAAACTTGAAGAGATTGCTCCATCTTGAAATTCTTATAGCACCCACCTGACTTCCCAAAAATGCTTTGCTGCAATAGATTGTGTGAGATCCAGACTAAGTTAATCTTCCTGTGAATGACAGGCAGGTGTAACTGAATTTTGTAGCAATGCTTGTATTGGAGGAAGATAGTAACCCCACTGTGAAGTGTTAAGAATTGTCAGTGCTCACTGGCTTGGGTACTGGTCTTGTGTTGCCAGTGCTGGTATCAAAGAGGCAGTGTGTGAATAAAGTTCTGAGGCAATTGATTGCTGTGTCTTCACCTGTCTGCTTGTTTGTTTCAGGCATACCTTCAACAAGCCCAAGAGCTGGTTATACTTGAAACAATAATGCTTCAGACTTTAGGTATGTATTTCTAAATACCTCCTGTGCAGCCAACTTGACATGAAGAGGTAGTGGGACCCAAGTAACTGGATTTTTGATGTGCTATTGGTACACTAGAATTTAACTGTTTCCATGTATAACTTCTGACCTGTGAACTTAGTTTCGTGTTAGCAGTTCTGCTGTGTTCACTGTGGAGAAAAAAGCTGTGTCTGTACTTGTGAAAGAGATGTTTCTGACAGTTTGAGTTCGAAATGTGTAGGCTTCCAAATTGATTTTGCTCTGAGTAGTAATTACATTGACATTTCTTCCATAAGGTAACATGGTGTAGTAGGCTGGCTCTGTGTGTCGTGAAGCAGTTGGAAAGAGCTTTATACCAAATGCCTTTCTGTAGAAAAGCATTACATAATTGAGCAGGTGTGAGTCTGAACAACACAAGTTGTATGTAACCATTTAATGGATTCAGATGATTCCAAAATTTGAAGTGGAATGTTCTGTCAAGAAACT
This sequence comes from Corvus brachyrhynchos, assembly GCF_000691975.1. Taxonomy (NCBI): domain Eukaryota; kingdom Metazoa; phylum Chordata; class Aves; order Passeriformes; family Corvidae; genus Corvus; species Corvus brachyrhynchos. The sequence continues at coordinate 4,029,697 of NW_008239283.1, read as the reverse complement.
CTTCTGGCTTTAAAATACTGTGGAGACAATTACAGCCAGCAGGCCTGAGAACAGTGACTTGCTCAGATATTCTTAAATACCACTTGGGGTATATTGTTAAAAAAAATAGCTCACAGTAGTGACCTAATTCTTAAAACAATGTCATAAGCCAAGAAAGGTTTCTTAAGTCACTGATCTACAAATTGACTTAATTTGTATTTTCATACATGCAGCATGTTTAAGTGCTAGAAATCAATTAGTAGAAGTACACATGCACACACACATTTCAGTGTGTTTGCAGTACAGTTTTTACTGACTTATTAACTCGCTAGAAATTGTTCAGATATATTCAGCTTTTAAAAATAAGTAATTTCCCAGGTTATGTGTGTACAGGATTTGAGATTACTGGAGGAATATTTTAATAATGGATCACAGAGTGGGTTTACCATCTGCCATTCAGAAGTATGGAAAGGTAAAGAACAAAAGGCAGTTAAATAGTGTTACTTATTCTGCGGTGCAAAGGTTTAGCAAGTATTTTAGGTCTGTGGGGAAACATAAGGGGTTTGCTTTTTATTTTACAGATGCAAATGTGTAATTCTGAAATGTATTTGTAACTCTTCAGGTTTTGAGATTACCATTGAACATCCACACACAGATGTTGTGAAATGTACACAATTAGTGAGAGGTCAGTGACTTTTAACCACTTCTGTAAGTCCTTTTTTACCTTTCTAGTAAAATTTTAAAGTAATGTTCTTTGTCTAATATGATCTTTACCAACGATGTTATCTAAGGAGTGTGTTTAAAATTAATTATTAAAACCTTGATCTTAACCTTTAGAGATTCATAAAGAGTCCAGTCCTCTGTCCTTCATAATTTTTTTGTTTTCTTGTTAGCTTTAATTTAATAATACCTGTTCCATGTGTTCTGGAATGGCAGAAGCAGTCAGCAGTTGCAAGCTGATTGGCCAGATACACTGTATCATTCTGAGTTGCTGATTTTCACTCTGAAGTAGTTTTGCCGATTTATGGCTAATGCCAGCTTTTTGTCTTAGCCAATCTTTTCAGGTAATGGACTGAGGGATAAAGAGAGTGCATAGCACGTCTGCTGTCACATGCAAATAGGTGTGACTAATTGTTTTTCTGGAGCAGTGTGTGCTTACTTGTTTTGGATGGTAGTACAAAAGCCCAAACCTTTAGTTAAATATACCCTGTAACTTGTATGCAGCTCATTAATGTGACTGGCTAGAAACCTGATTTGTTCTTTATATTTTTGTGGCATTTTGGCATGTCTTTAATTCTTAAACTGGTTTCTTTTGGAGCTTTAAAAAGAGATTAAAACACCCTCTTATAAGATGTAGGATGAAAAACATTAGGAATCAGTTGTAAAAGCATCTAAAATAAGCTTTTCACTTTGTGTTTCTTAAGCAATAATTGTTTTGAAATTATTAGACCATGGTTGTTAGTCTTTAGTCATTAGCTGGTTTTGCAGTGAAAAATGCAAAGTTAAGTGCTTCAAAGTTTTTGGTGGTTTTTCTTTTCTCTCTATAAAATATACGAAAGTTAGGTACAGCCTAATCCTGTTAACTAGATTTGTTTTGTAGTAATGCTGGAATTAATGGTGTTCTTTCAAGGAAGAGTGTCTCTTATTTGCTGTAGCTTACTGGTGTAGTGTCTTCAGACACTGAGTGGGACTGGTGCTGTAAATTATTTGCATATAAAGTAGTTTTATTGCTATTCTTGCTGTAAGGTAATGATTCTCTGCTTTCTGCCCAGATTTGGTTGTGACTTGGTGCATGAGTCCAGTTGCACCTGAAGTCTCAGGAGTCTGCACCAGCAGCTCTGTAGGGCTTTGCTTTGGGTTTTCTTAGCTGTTGCTCACTGTGAATGTGAGCACGTTTTACTATCTTGGGGAGCCCCTGTACTTCTGCTTGGTGTTTGGGGCTGTGGGGAGGAGTGGGGGCAATGTTGTTTTGCCTCAGGATTTCCACATCAATGTGTTTCACTCAAGCCTATAGGCACACTGCTACACAAACTGGATTTCCTTTAGTCAAGGGTAGATACCAGTCTAAGGCAGTTCAGCTTTTCCCTTTGTGTTTTGTGTGCTAATTTTTTGTACTGACAAAATTCATACTTTGAAGATACTGTGAATTTTTAAATTTGACATTTTAAAACTAGTATTTAATGTCATCAGACTTGAAAAAATACTTAGAAGTCTAAAGTGATATCAAGTCTTGAAATCTGAAGACTTCAGCGAGGGCTGAAAATCCATGTAGCTCAAGGACTGGTGCAAAGTGCATGTAATGTCTCTGATGTTTGAAAACCTGCTCACTCAAGGAGGTGTGCTCCTTAGTGTGTGTGCATGCAAGTGGAATCCTTGGGAGACGTGTCCCTAGGAATGGTGTAGACTGTGAACACATGATTTGAGTATCTTATATTAAAATAAGAAAAAGGAAACTAATTAACTAATTCATTTAAAACATCAGGCATGACACCTGAAGTCATGCGTGCAAGTCAAGCAAGGACAGAATAATTGCCATGGAACATTGGTTTTATGTATTGAGAGGACAAAGATACGGGCCTGTGGGCACAGTGATGATCTTCAAAGACACAGTGGTGGGAGTTTAGTTCTCTATCCCTGAACATTTATTTATTTATTGGACAGTGTGGGTTTTCAGTGTCAGTAGATGCAACACTCAGATATCTGAGTCCTGAAGCTTTCAAAATATACCTAAGATTTCTCAGTGTTAAACCTTTAGTGCTAAAGGGATTGACTGAGAAGTTAAAGAAATCCAAGGTTACTTCATCCAGTTCTTGTAACGTCATCTTGGACAAAAAGCACCATTTCAGAAGGCAGAGATACCTTTCTTGATTAGGATGATTAACTTAACCAAGACTGGTAGGATTAAAACCTCCAGCTCTGTGTTTGGGGAGAAGAGGAAGGCAGGAATGTAATGTCTGACTGTATCAAAAAAGAGGCAGCAAATTTAGCTGAGGTCTGTGAGTGTACTTCAGAATTTGGCTTAGGGTTTGTGCACTGCATTGTCATATGGTGAGAAAGGGCCCTTTTGCTGGCTAAACTGCAGTGCCTCAGAGGATGGCTGATTTTCTCCATCACTTTGCTGTCCTGCATCCAGGGTAATGTGTTTTATGCAGTCACTGTTACCTGTTAATAAGCTGTAAGCTATCTGCTTTAAAAACAAAATGAAAAAAATAAAAATAAAACCCAGGTTGTGTTGATGATGCTCAAAAAATTCAGCCAAGTCATTTGTCAGAAGACTGTCTAGTCTGGCAGTGGCACAGCAGAATCAATTGCTGGAAGCTGAAGATGAACTAGTAAGTGGGAATTGGTGCAAATAAATATAATTGCTTCAACATACAACTAAAGAAAAAATGAATTCGTCTCTAAGATTGAAAGCCTTTTTGAAGGTATTATTAGACAACACAGATCCTTGCAGAGAAGGGGTGACTGGATGGATACATAATGACTCATGATGTTCAGGCATACAATATCTAGTTATTCCTTCTGGTGTTCAGAGGCTTATGGGTTAATGAAATTGTTCCATCTTTGCAGTTTGGTCAGTATAGCAGACAAGGAAAATGGTGTGGGCTTAGTATTTTTTCTGCACCATTCTTCCTCAGTGTCAAGAGACTGAGAAGAGGAGACAGGACCATCATTCCTTAGGATCCCACAGGTCCAAGGAATCTGAAGGCAGTGGATATGTGAGGGCCTGTCAGCAAGCTTCAGTGCCCATTCCAAGAATGCTCCAGGAGTGAAGAGAAGAAAGGAAAAAAAGAAAAGGGGGGAAAAAACCCCACCAAAATACCAAAAACTGTTCTGATGTCACACTACCTTGCTGCCCTCAACACTATTTGAATGATCAGCAGTGAAACTGCCCTGGTGCCAAGACCATGGCATGATCCTCTTACGCTCTGGTGCAAAATTGGTCTGTTCTCAGCCTGCTTCTGGTGAAACTTGGAATCTGTATCCTCATCTCCATCTTGGGAAGGCTTCAACCACTCCTTTCTCTGTACTGGAACACAACCTTTTGGAACGGGAGATGGGATCTCAAGGATTTCTAGGATTGTTCTCGCTACTCTGCAGGTTATCAGGTATCTCGGACACCCATGATCCTTACTAATCTTTTGTGGAAATTGCACTGTCAAATCCTTCAAATATCCCATAGTATCTGTGTGCACAGGTGCCATTGCTTAAATCAGGCTGAGAAAGACAAAGTCAGCAGAAGAGGAGGTGAAAATGCATCAGCTTTTTCAGAGGGTGTTCTCATGAGGAAAATTTAAATCTTAGTGGTGTGGAAAGATGTGAAACACCAGCTGCACTCCAGCACTGCTACAGGTGGCCTTCCCATTCTGAACTTTGACCTCAGGCTTTTCTGGGCCTGTTCCCAAGCTTTAAACACTTTCAAGAAAGTAAAGCCACCAGGACTGCTCAGACCTGAATGCCTACACCATGGCCTCCTCCAGCCCTTTCCAGATACAACAGGCACCCACCAGCATCCCTCTGTTCAGAGCCTGGGGCTTTTTGCTTTTGCCGGAAGGACTTCAGCAAGCTTCTCTCTTCTGATGCTGACTGGCTTATCTGCAGTCTCCTCTTTCTGGGGAATGCTCACACGTTGTCAGGGTCCAGGCATAGCCAGTACCAGCTCCTAATGGGACTTGGCAGTCACATTTTCATGAGCATCCCAAGATCCAAGATAAGCTGTGTTGAAGAAAAGACTCAGGGATCTTGGAATTGCAAGTGGTTGAATTGTGTGGCTATGCCCAATAAAAAGCATTTTGGCTTCCAGCTGGCACTTTCTTGCAGACAGCCTTTTGGAAGGTGTGTCAGACAGCAAGTCCTGTTTCAAAATATTGATTGCTATTTCACTAATCCCTGTCTTATGGCTGCTTCTGCAGCAGTGAGACAGGATGGATGTTTTAAATCTCTCCTGAATGCTAAAATCTTAAACTGGTCATTCATGGCTGGTGTCGTAGCCATTGGTCCTGCAGCTTGTGAGTTATAAGAGCAGCTCTGCTGGCTTGTTTTAGTCTCTGCTTCAAGATGATTTATATTTGGAGATGCACTTTCCACTACTATAATGGAAATAAAGCACCAAAATACAGGAACCAAAATTCATTAGATTTGATTTCACTGATGGATTCTGCTAAACCAAAGCTGCCCTACATAGAAGAGTTTGGGATGGATATTTTCAGTTGTGCCTTGTGTTATCAAAGGCTTTAGTTGTGAGCTGACATTTCTTGCTGGTTTTGGCAATGAGTATTATTTAGCTGTAAATAAGTTGAAACAGAATCATACTACTTGTAGTATAGGTAAGGTATTTAACACAGTAATTTTTGATTGAGGCTAAAGTGTGTGTTTCAAGATGTGATTCTTTTCTTCCAGGTATGTGTTTTGATTTACTCAACTTTCAAGCTGATGTTAAATAGAAGTTTTCTGGCATCTGCTTTTCTTCCTTGTTCAAAAGGGACATTTCAGTGAGAGTAGAGATGCTTCTTGGTCTCGCTCCCTTAATTCAAACATGTAACTTTACAGAGTATATAAATCATTGAAGATCCTTTAGGCATTGCTTTGATGAAAAATGAAGAGCAAGACATCAATTTCAGTCTTACTCAACCATTGTGTGTTATTTGTTATGACAGTCTCATTTCACTTTTTTTTTTTTTTTAATTCCACCTTACATTTTTTTTAGATGGGAGGGAGAGGTTGAACTACATGGTTTTTTGGCATGCAATTACTATTACAGTGTGCAAACTAAATATTATAGTTTAATACATTGTCAGTTCACCTTCTGATTATTATGGATTAGTAGAATTCGTATTTAGGAACAGATCCTGGTACTTTGCTACTTCCACATTCTTCTCAGATTATGGCACTGCCTGGCTGTGTAGCAGAAAGATAAATCTGAATTTTATTCCTTGGCAATCATTAGAAGTTGAGTTAAATCACATTTTAATATGCTTTTTAAAAATTAAATTTTAAAAGCCACTGTAGTATTTCTCAAACTTTATAGAAATAGTATTATTAAAATAAAAGTTTAACAAGTATTCCCTTTGACGTAAAATTCAACACTACGCTTTCTGCAGGTAGCACTGATTTCAAGTGATAGTGTCAAAGTAAGAATTCAATGAAGGCTGCATTCAATCTGCGGTTAAACCCCTTGTGCCCAGCTATTCCATTAAATGCATGTTACAGTAAGTTCTCTTACCTGAGTGAGGAGAATTGGGGTGTCACTCCAGGGGGTCAGCATTCTGTGCCTGTAACAGCCTAAATCAGTTTTTCATTTCTGGCATGTTGCAGTCCTGTGGTTTGTTTTGGTATTTTTTTTCTGACTAACTCAAATGAATTTGTCTGTTTCCTATCGAAGCTTTGCCATAGGTTTAACAAATGTGGAACAAAATGTTATGACTACAGTGCTCTTAATTAGAAGGAGCAGAAAACTCTGAATTTTTTTCCCATGTAGCATGGGGGCTTGCTGTGTTACAGGGCTTTGGGAAAGAGATGTGGCTGTTTGCGGGGAGGTGGGAGGGTGTCCTGCCATGCTCCTCACCAAGAGCAGGACGAGCGCTGTGCTGTGAATTGGCTGGGACTGACTGCCTGCTGCTCTCCCAGGTTAAGGCAGGGATCCCCTGCAGGTGAGGGTGGGGAAGCAGCGCTTCCCAGAGGAGAGTGCTCACCTGTGAGGTGTTGGAGGGATACATCAGCAGAGGGGAACTGTCCTGTGGGCTGTACAGGGGGAGGGAGGGGCACTGATGGGAGTGACAGGTCCAGCTCCAGTGCTGAGTGTAACAGCCTCTTCTGTGTCTCAGAAAAGATTATTTTTAAGGCTAGTTAGCTAAAGTCAGACCATTTCTTTAGAAATACCCAGAAGTGATTTTGGAAGGTAAAACTGCTTGAATTCTGGAATGAACCTGACAAGTCAGTGCAGCTCTTTAATCCCTCTGTTTTTCTTTTCTTACAGCAAGCAAGGATTTGGCACAGACATCCTATTTCATGGCTACCAACAGGTTGTTATCCTGAACCTCTTTGTTGCACTGTTGTAGCACACTATAGCTTCCTTTACTGCAGGGCCCCCTGATGTGTCTTACCCTTGTTGCAGCGGGGGACTGGGCCACCTCCAGTGGTGCTCCCTCCCCGCCTGCAGTGCGGTGTATTGGACAAGGGCCTGACGGCACAAAGGGCTTAAATGCACAATGAGAAGTGTAGTGGTGCTTTCTGATGACTTTTTCTCGATTGTGAGTGCATAAGTCTAAAACTGGTAGCCTGAATAGCAGCTAAAGATTACAAAGAGATAAACTTAACCTAGAAATCCGAGCATCTTGGTAAGTACAAAACTATTTTTAGTTTACACTTGTAGTTAATGGCAGTTTTCTCTTAACTTTAAGTATATTGATCCAGTCTTAACTTATAAAATTCTAGTGGGCCTAAGATATTTTCAAATAGCTCATTTTTCTTTGTAGATAGACTAGTACTCACACAATGTTATTTCTTTTAGAGACAGCTCTTTAATCTTAATATATAGTTTTAAAACTTAAGTACTTAGATAAATTTATAGTTCTGGGATTTCAGATGGGTGTTTTATAGACACAGCCTGTAATAGAAAGAATTAAAGAGCAGACTTCAGTCTGGATTTTTTGATTACTTCAATTTGCCTCTTGCAAAACTACTTCACCTTTATTTAAGAGGATTACATTTTGTGTAGATACTGTTTTTAACCAGTATCTTCTGGTTATTAGAACTGTTCAAAATAAATAAATAAATCCTGGTGGTTCCTTGATGGGAAAGATTCTGTACTTAAACAGCTGTTAAGAGAAGTTATGCTAGAGCAGTGAAAGTGAACCAATGTGTTTGTGGTGCTGGAAGCTGAAGACAAGGTCACAAATGTCACAAATCCGGGCCTGGTGAAAGCAAAGCCCACAAGTAACTCACCTGGCTTCTGTGGAACTGCTGGGGATCTTGATTGTCTCATTCAGAGACTGCACAATCAGCTCTGTGCATTTTACTGCAGAATTTTAATTGACCATATTATACTGCCCTTTTTAGTACTTAAGTATAGTAGAATAACCGCTACATTTATTTACTGTTAATCAGGCTTTTGATAGCAAAACCAAATTAAACTTTTCTACCAGATAAATGCCCTACCCATTGTTTTCTTAGGGCAGTTAAGATATCTTATGAATTTATTCAACAAAATGTTTAACTGCTGTTGATTGAGAAGCTGTCTCATTCTGTATGTTAATGGTTGATTTGTTTGGGTTTTCTGTTTTACATGTTTGATTTCCTTTGGTTCCTCATTACGAAATTTGTGCAACAGCCTTCACCTTACCACATTCTGTCTTCAGTACAAGCCTACAGTGATAGCATGTGTGTGCATTCACTTGGCCTGCAAGTGGTCCAACTGGGAGATTCCAGTATCCACTGATGGAAAACACTGGTGGGAATATGTAGATCCCTCAGTTACTCTAGAACTACTAGATGGTAAGTCATATTCCTTTCTCATTTTGAAATTCAAGAGTTTATTCATGTAAGGATGGGAACATAGTATGTAGTGAGAGCTTTCAGCTGAAATTAAGTCTCACTGACTTCGTGTACTGTATCTTCAGTGAAAGAGAGGGATAGGAGTGGGGAGAACTTCAGAAGACAAACTTGGTTTTGAGACTTTAGTTTCATCCTCTTGGCTGGGGTGTCCACATACCTTTTGGAGGTGCACGATAGAATCCTTCTTTTAAATGCTTTTCAGAACCGAGAGAGAGATGGAAATCTGTCAGTGCAATTTCATGCAGCCTGATTGGTTCAGGTACCTCAGTGTTGTTTCAGTGACAGTGTTCATAAGGCTGTACGTAAAATTGCTGTGTTTATGAAGGCAGTTCTATGTTAACAGTTTGGTACAGCTTGTGGGATCTCAGACTGTGGTAAAATATTTTTTCTTGTCAAATGGCTTCTTTCCTGAAGAAAGCATACACCTAGAACACCAAATACCTAGAAGTTTACTGTCTTCTAAGATAGTACTTACTACAATGAAGTCTGAATTTAGGGCCCAGATGTGCTGCTGTAGTGGAGTTGGGAGCTCCTGTGGCTTTCAGATCTATGCGTTGGGCTTTGTTGGTCCTGGAGTGAAACATTTGTTTCAGATTAGTGGTGGTGATCTCCAGGCTTCAGATGGCCCAGCATTGACTCCCTGTACCTGCTGCTTTCCTCTGCTGAGCTGTTCTTAATGGCAATTTGGGGGTGTTTTTTGAAGTGAGAAATTTAGTAGATGTCATGGGAAGCACAGAACTAGTGTGAGCTTCAAAGTGCAGGCTCAAACGTCTCTGTCTTACTGGGCTTCTTTAAGCTGTAGCTGCAGTTCCAAACACCAGACTGCTTCCTTCCCCCCTGGCTGTGGGTTTGTGGCTTTGGTAAGCATGCATTGTTTGCATTTGTAGAATCCCACGAGGGAATGCTGTGAGCTTCTTGTGAGCATCAGTTAATTCTTCAAGCATTTATGGAGCTGGCGTGTTTAAGAGACTCGGGTAGACCAAAGGGCTGAGGTAGTTTTGCACTTGGGAGCAGCTGAGGTTATGACTTGCTTGTGGAGTTCTGTAGAAGCCAGTTCTTCCACACCTGTAAAATGTGTACATTTGCATTCAAATTCTGACTGTACCCAGTTATTTTTAGCTTATGACTAGAATTGAGTCTCAGTGGAAAGTATTTTTATTTGCAGCTGATAAGCATGGGGACCTGCATTTTCCTGTGGGCATACTAATTGCAAGGATCTGTGTTTTATTAACGCAGCCAGCTACTCTGTCTGAAACACAAATTATTTAAAAGCTGCTGTTTGAAACAGAGTCCTTCCAAAGGTCTGATGCCTGTGGTTTGTACAGAGCTTGTACTTAGTTGTTCCTGAAGTTTGATGGAATGACAGACTTAGTGACTTAGAAATTTATACTTTCAAGGAAGCTTAACTCCATACAGAAAATGTCCAGGCTGAATGGCAAGTATGTTATTTTAGGAACTGTTGTTTCTATAGTTTTTGATCTAACAAATCAAGGTTATGCACGAGTAAAAACAAAATATTATAGTTAAACCTGTTTTTCAGAATGTGTGTAGTGGTCAGAAGTCTGTCCCAGTGAAACACTGTAGACTTTTTTGTTCAACACTTGCCTAACAATTTTTTTATTAAAATATTAAATCAGCTATTAAAAGCACAGACTGTAGTAACTACTGCAAAAGCTGTATGACCTTAGACTAAGTTTTATCTGTTTTTAACAGAATCAGATGTAAAAATGGCTTGTCTTTTTCTTATGCAGAGCTAACTCACGAGTTTCTGCAAATACTGGAGAAAACACCTAGCAGGCTCAAGAGAATTAGAAATTGGCGGGTAAGAAATTTTCCTGTAACAGTGTCTAGCAAGAAGAGCTGCACTTCTAGGAGAATTATGAACCAGGGGGAAAAGTTTAGTTATGCTGTACTTGCTCTTTATTCCTGTGTCTGGGTTAGGAGGTGGTGAAACCTTGAGCCAGCTTTTCTCCTCACCTCTGAACTAAATTCAAATGGACCGTACAAGTATTCTAAGCTGTATTTTCTCACTTCTTTCTTTTTTGCTTAGGCTAATCAGGCAGCTAAGAAACCTAAAGGTGATGGACAGGTATCTGAGAACTCGCTTCTTGGTTCGTCTTTGGTCCAGAATTCCATTCTGGTGGATACAGTTACTGGTGTAGCTGCAAACACAAGTTTCCAAAAACCATCAACATCATTTCCTGCACCAGTACCTCTGACCTCAGGAAGTATTTCTGTTCCAGACAGTCACGCACCTGAAAATTTGGCAATATTAGCTACAAGAATGCCTAGTACCTCATACAGTTTGGCATCACACCAGGAATGGCCTCAGCACCAAGAACAAACAAGGACAGAACAAATATACTCTCAGAAGCAGGAGGCGCTGCCTGCTAGTCAGTACAACATGAACTTCCAACCAGGGACATCTGTACAGTTGCACTCCGGAGTACACCACAGACCTGACAAACTTGCTGAGCATTCTACTGTCAAACAAGAATATTCTCATAAGTCAGCAAACAAACACCATGGACAAGTTGCTGCTCCTGTAATAATTCCTCAAAAAATGTCTTTGGATAAATATAGAGAGAAGCGCAAACTAGAAACCCTGGAACTGGATGTCAGAGAACACTATGTAGCTACCCCAGGCGAGCAGCAGCATAAAAAGCACCTGCAGCCACAGGCAGCCAGCAGTTCTGTTACGTCTCCCATTAAAATGAAAATTCCTATTGCAAATGCAGAGAAGCCTGAAAAACACTTGTCTGATAAGAAAGAGAAGGGTGGCTCTCTCAAACTCCGTATTCCAATCCCACCCACAGAAAAGGGTGCCAGTAAGGAGGAGCTGAAAATGAAAATCAAGGTTTCTTCCTCAGAAAGGCACAGCTCGTCGGACGAGGGCAGCGGCAAGAGCAAACACTCGAGTCCCCATATGAAAAAGAAAAAACAAAAGGACCCCTGGCTAACCCGCCACCACGGCGTGGGCCACAAGCACTCCCACTCCCACGGGGGCGGTGGCAG
>NW_008239283.1:3998150-4015650 GCF_000691975.1 Corvus brachyrhynchos | reverse complement strand
CAACTAAAGCCTGGGCAGACTCGTGAAATAGCAGGAAACTGTCTTTGTCTTTGAAGCACTACAGTACTTTCTTTTTGTGTCTGTCTAAATAATTGTGCCAGGAAATGCATCTTATACAGCCACTCTGGATAAGCAATATATTGTACTGTAAATATAGCAGTTGCTATCACAACCTGGAGTTAAAATGTCTGGATGGTAACTAGTGCCTGTCTAATATACCTTGGAAAAGAGCATAGGCCTTCCTCCTATGGTGCTGTTACAAAAAAACTATTACCTGTTTTGATTCTGGGAAGTTGTGAAATATGGTGGACAAAATGTTGCTATGTTACATTGAGATCCAAACAGGGGGTTTTGGTTTCTTTGTAAAGGATGTCCATAAAACTCAAGGGGTTTGGGTTTCAATGTAATTGTAAATAGGTAAAACTGTCTGTGTGTTTGTGTCTGAAACTGAATTCTATGTGGTGATCCTAGGACTGAGAGGGAGGGAGAGGGGATGCAATCAGGTGCCACTAGTTTTTCCTGACTGAAACCCACTGTAAATTAGTGAATGGTGTGAATTGCAGCCTGGCTGAGGTGTTGGAAATGAATGAAAACTATTGGGATCAGCATCAGCCTCACGTGAATGACTGAATAAATGCAATAAAAGGCTCATAGTCAACACTCTTACTTTGTTCATCACTTATTACAGATTTTTTGTTATAAATTTGAGTATATGAATTATGTAATTTGTAAAATGATGCTGTAGTGGATACCTTGCTACAACACTATTAAAAATCTTTCCTTTTTGTGAGATGAGGTTTGTAGAATAGTGAGATTCTTTCGTATGTTGAATCTTGGTCTGTTCCTGATGGTGGGAATGCTGGAGTGATGTATCTCACTGTGAGCTGGTCCTTGGCTATTTGCATAACACGGCAGTTCTGTATATTCTTTTGGCTAACTGTAAATATAAATGTTTCATAATAGCTTAGTTGAATTTTTGAGGTACAGCTGTTTGTGTGAGATTAGAAAAAAGTTTATTTCTAAGAACTTGTAAAAAAAAAAAAAGTATTTTCAATAAAATTCCCTACCTCACCTCTATTGTGCAGAAATGATCCCATTTTCCTATGTTTAATTTTTCCAACTTCGTTAGTAAACGCTAAGATCCTCTTTCAGTTATTGTCAAAACTTTGCTAGTTTTCATCAAATCACTCAAATAATGGAATGATGGAAAGTCTGAAGTCTTACTGGTTTCCTTTATTTCCATTACATTGATCAGGTATTTGGTACCTGAAAAGCAAATTCTAGGCAGTTTGTGCCATCTTAAGCTGCCCCTTCTCTCTGCCTTGGGGGCAGAGCCTGTGCACGGTGGTGACAGTGTGTAGTGCCTGGCCAGGTGTGATGGTGGAGGGGGTTTTATTATTTTTCTTTCTAGCAGTGAGGGGTGGGTGACAGTGCTACACCAAGCATCTAAGACCTTAGTGGGAAGGGTTCCCAATCCTTGTTTTGCAGGGAAGGTGACTGGACAAATACTTTGCTTGCTTTCTTTACTTTGATGTAAATGCCCATAAACATAATCAGTTCTAAAAATTAACATCTTGAGCCTTGGAAGTTATGCCAGACTGAAAGGTATTTAACTCCTTACATCTTAAAGAGAGAATTAGTGCCAGGAGTCTTCTCTGCCCTTGCTACTGGATGTGACTGTTTCTCTGGGTTCTGAAGTGGAGATAGCAAATCCAAACCCAATTTTTAACCTTAAAACTTGCAGTGCTTGGATTTGATTCCCCTATATTCCTGCCCTTGCAACAGCAACATTGGTGTTGCCATAGTTCAGATTGTGTTCTTTGATAACACCTTTAAAATTTCTGAGCTGTCCCATGGTGCAGGTCCCTGTGGGAAGGGAAAAGTAGGGGAGAAAAGGCACTGGAGTGTGTGTCCTGGAAGCCCTTCCTTGGGAAAACTCTGGGTCTTTGCCTGTGTACAAGAACCAGAGGTTTGATAGGAGTGGTGTAGAAGTGGCAATGGTTCCTGCCGAGCTTTGTGGAAAAGCACTAATTTTGAACCCAAATAATCTCAAGAGACCATGGGTTTTCTGGAACCAGAGGCTGCCTCCTTGGAAAGAGAGGTAGATATGTGTGTGTTTTTAGATGCAAATGTTTACAGCCTATTGCTGGTGGTAGTTCCAAGACCAGTGTAACATAGCTGGGTTGGCCTGCCTGTGGCCCTTCCCTTCTGAGATGTGAGCCATGACTCACCTTACCATGTGAAAGAAACACAGGCTACCCCTGCAACCATACCAGGACAGGGCTGTGCGTTCAGCTTCTGAGATTTAAGCTCCAAATCTTGAGGAAACCTGCAGTCACAGCAGGAGCTTGGCAGCCTGCATGCACTGTAATGGGTTCTTACTGGTTTCAGAAAGGAAGGCTGTAGTCTTTAAACCAGCAAGGCTTGCCCTGCTCCTACACTATAAATAATGAAGCAAGTGTGACCCTGCTCTCTGAGTCACTCAGAGTCTCATGAAAAAAGCAGTTTTCAGGATTTCACACCCTTTCCCCTTGTTACATTGGATACCTGTAATCAGGCATCTGGATAATCTCTGATCTCCCCAACTAAGAAGTATGTGAAGTTAGACTTGTTTCTAGACTGCTCCACCAGACTGGCTCAGCCAAGTGACCCAAGGCTCCCCAGACTAACACAAGGCTTGGTTTAGCTGGGCTGGGCCCTGGGCTGGGCTGCAGGCACAGCTCTGATTAAGCTGAAATACCTTTATTGCAAGTGCTGGCCTTAAGCTGCCACCTCATTCTTGAAGTCTGGTTGAACAAAAGCAAAAATGTGCTTTCACATTTTGATTAAAAACTCAGGTTCAACTTTTACAAACCTCTAATGACTACTTTCAGTGTAATTAACTGGATTAAACATGACAAATTGCAAATAACTGGTAACCTTAATATTGGAGAACTCTAACAGGAGATGTTAGTTTTGCTTATAAGATGTGCATAAGAAGGGAGGTGTGTAATGCTGACCTTTCTTTAATTAATTATATATTCTAGAGCATTCCCATTCTTTCCCTGCTTATGACTCTCATCTCAGTTTCATTTCACGCTAAATAAACCCTCATATTTACTTTGCAGCTTTGTTGAAGACTCTACCTTAATCTGGGAAGAATTAGTACACATCATGGAATTATGTACATCCCACTTGAGCTCACATGCCAGGGCTCCTGCCTTTATTCTGCAAGGTACTTTAACATGAAGATACTTTAACATGATGTTGCCATGGATGTCTGGCATGAGCACCAACTGGTATTCCTCAAAAAAGGACTGTTAACTGCTTGAACTTTGAATATTACTGTGATGTTAGGATTTCTCTTATTATGGCATAATGTTCTGTCATTGTTATGTGACATTATACCTACAGAAACTATTAATAAAGGATTTTGCTAGAAGTACAGATTTCTCTTTGCTTTTATAAAGTTTAGACTTAACTCTGAAGTCAGGCTATGGGAATAAAATAAAGTTTGAAAGCTATTTAAGTAACTGTTTAGTATTCTGAGGAAAGTTGGTTTTATATAAAACTTAGAACTTCCTTCTTTCCTGTTTGTAAAACACTGATGTTCATGTTACTGCTGGCACTGAAGTCAGTGTCTTGAACTCTTGAGAGCTCAGCTCTGAACAGTTGTAGGGCTGAGTTTTACTGCCTCTCTTCCTGGAGCCTGGGTGCTCACAAAGGCTAAATGTTTACCCCATTCTGAGAGAAAGAAGCCTTATCAGAAAAAGGACATGCTAAATACTAATACCTGGGGCTTTTTGCTTTGTTTTATTCATACTTAATAATGCTTTTTAGATTTTATTTCACTTTGTGCAGTTAGTAGTAGGTAGTTCTACTCAGTCTAACAATGACTTCTGCAGTGCAGGGGGGCACTGTTCCATATCACCCAATCACAGCTAGAGCTCACTCAAGTGATCTGAGAAACACTTCAGGTTTTCAATGAGTATCAGCACCCCATGGGGACAGTAAGGAAGACAGAGCCAGACAGGACAAGGGACAATAGGACAACCTCACCTTTAAGACAGTCTTCAAACATAAAATCACTTTTACCATGAGGCAGGTTAAAGACTGGAGCATGTTGCCTGGAGTGGCTGTGGAGTCTCCATCCATAGTAACACTCAAAGCCAGTGGTACAACGGCCTGAGCAACCTGCTTCAGTCAGCTCTGCTCTGAGCAGTGGGGCTGGACCAGAGCATCTCCAGAGGCTCTGGTCCAGCCCCAACCTTCTGGGACCTGAAAGTGTCCCTAAAATGCACTGTTCCATTTAAAAGAGGCAGTCCCATGGTTTAGATTCGTTACGTCTTGTAATTATCACCACGGTATCTTGCAGAGATACAGGGCCTCAGGAACACAGGACTCATCTATGCATGTAAAAAATTTATTCACCAGCTAAAAACTGAAGTGCCCATCCAGCTAAATAAAAGAGCCCACCTGACTGAATAAAAGCTCCAGTACATTTTATGTTAGTAGATGGTCTGAGGTTCCTGTGGGATCATCACATTCATTACTCATCACTCATCTCCAAGTTGGAGTTACCTGCAGAGCTCTCTGCCCATAGCTTGTTTTCCATAGGATTTTACAGACATTCCAGCTTACCTGGCCTGTTGCACGCCAGTGGTGGTGACTTTATTTTCCCTTTAAGACTCTCCAAATACAACACAACGTGGCCTTGTGCTCCCAGTGAAGGAGTGCCCACTCCAGTGAGCACAGGCATTGCAGAACAGGGACTCTTTAATCATTGCTGCCTAATAACAGACTCCTTGTACACAACTGCTCTCCAGTGTTTCTGCTGTCACCTTAAAGTCCAGTTCCTTCTGGTCTGTTTTTTCACAAGTGAAAATCTTTTCCATGGAAAATGTATACTCATATGGCAAGAGTTTTGAAAAATTCACTGTCTTCCTTTCACAAAGGGATGGTCCAGCAACTGCAGAGCAGAAGGCCGTTCGTGTTGATCTCTGCATTGAAGGTTTCACAGATCAGTACATAAAACAAATATCTATGTCTGTGATGTAATTGCAAAATCTAATTGCAAAATTAGCCTTTCATTATTATCATTTGTCCATTCACTACTAATTTTTGGGGTTTTTTGGCAAAGCTGATCAAAAGGAAGGGAGGCTTGAAGGGAAAAGACTGTTGGAATTTATGAATTATAAAACTGAAATATTTTATTATTAAAGAAACCATTACTTATTCTCCTAAATTCCTTGCAAATCTTTGAATAATTCTGCTAATTTGGCTATTTCAGGTGCACCAAAAATGTATTTAAGAAGGGTGATAATTATCTGTTCAAGCCTCTGTCAATCAGGTTGTTCTGTCACCTCCAGACAATGTCATGCGTTTTAAGGAGCCCATGGCTTTGTTTAAAACAAAACAAAACCCACAAAAATCATTCTTATAATGGATGTATGCTAGTGGTTTGGGGTTTTATAGGGAGAACTTCATGTTTCTAATAAGTATTATGTTTCAATGTATTATGTCCTGTATATCCTGGCAGTGATAATAGATTTTTCCACTGCAGAAGACAAGAACTAAGTGAAAGCTCTTCCATTTAGAATACTGTCCTTAACACTTGTCTGACATAGGCCAAACTCAAACAATACTGGAACAGCAAAGTACAGCAAAGAAATTTATCAAACATTATGTTCAAAACTCAATGGTACCATGTTTCTGCATGAAAATTACAGTGAAAGTAAATTATGAGCATAAGGCCTACAAAAAGAGAATCTGTGAGGGCTTTTTTATAGCTTTATAGAGAATAAAGCTCTTTTATATATACTTTTATCTCAAGGCTTTCCTGAAGTGCTGAAAAGCCTATGCATTTACAATAAAGTCATATGTACCATAAGCTAAGCTCCCATGGACCATCTCTAGAATACAGACTACCAGCATTTTTCCTTTCATTCTCCAGTTCAAAGCCTCCATGCCTGGTTAAGCAGGCGTGCACAAACTCCACTGCAGCACTGGAGAAGCGCTCGGGCAGGGCAGGCATCAGCCCCCTGTGGGCCCCGATGTAGAACATGGCTGCCACCCCGTCCATGGAAACCAGTGGTGGTTTGCCTGTTGCCATCTCAGACACTCCAGATGTCTGATTTCCTGCCATAGCCAGACTCATTTATTACCTCTGGAGCCCTCCAGTAGGGAGTGCCATGCACAGCTCGCTGCGGGTGCCACTGAGGCGCCTGGCACAGCCAAAGTCAATCAGCTTTATCACCCCGTTGGGCATGAGCATCACGTTATTGCCTTTGAGGTCGCTGTGGACCACACAGTTGTCATGTAAATATGCAACCCCTTGTAGAATTTGCTTGGTGTATTTACACAGGACAACTTCTGGGAACGGACCGAAGCGATTCAGAATACTGGAAATGGAGCCACCAGGAACAAACTCCATGAAAATGCTTAAAATGTTATCTCCCAGGCAAGTTCCTAAATAAGTTACAATATTGACATGCTTCAATGTCTTCAAAAGATCAACTTCCTCATGGAACTTCTGATACTCCTTTTCTGTAGTGAGTTGATCTGATGTATCCAAAACCACCTGTTTTACAGCTATTAACTGCCCCAGGCTTGTCAGACCACAGTACACCTACGGTGAAACCAGCACTTATTAAGCAAGACACAAGATAAAACTTGAGTATTTACTTATTTTAAATAGTATCCTTGTGTTTGTCATGTTTCATGTCTCACTGTATAATGCAAACTATTTAACCATTTATTAAGACAACAGTGATTTTTTAGATAAGGTGTAGCTCAATGACAACCAGCACATCTCTTTTAACACATTCAGACATTAACTTACCGTGCCATAGGCTCCCTTTCCAAGGACTTCTCCTCTTGTCCACATAAAAGGATATTTGTTAGCTAAACTGCTTCCTGGTAATTTAGTAGATTCATCAAACTTTAGAAGGCCACTTTCTTCATTTGAAGCCAAAAAGGCTTTATTGTAACTCTGCTGGAAAGACGATGGTCAGAGTAGGGAGAAAGTGGAGAGGAAAAGACAGACTTCATTTGGACCGTACATCTTCTCCTCGGTCTCCATTGAGATGCAGTTTCAGAGGAGCTCCGAGGAAATGGTGTTTTGGGGAGAGCAGAGTGGCTGGAACAGAGGAACAGGAGCAGTGTCCTGGAGCAAGCCCTTGTGTCTCAGAGAGCGGGATGGGCTCGCTCCTAACGCACCTGGTGACTCCCAGAGCGTGGGATGGAAACGCAGCCCCGGTGCGAAAGAAACCTTGCCCGGGCAGGCGGGCTGGGATTGTGAGCTGGCGGGGGGAGCTCGCTGTTAAAGGCGACCTTTTGGGTGTAAAGGTGCGCCTTTGTCTCTGTGCCGGAGCAGCCGGCCGTAGCGGCCTTTGTGCTGCTGTCTCGTGATTTTCTTCAACTTTGATGAAACTGTCCTTTTTCTTCAACTTTCCTTCAAGTTGTAGAGGGGAGCGCGTTTTGGCAGCTGCGCGTGCGCGGATCCTTGCGCGTGCGCAGATGGGTGGGGGGGTGCGGCGCTGAGTGCGCATGCGCGGGCAGGGGAGCCGCATCACCGGTGATCCCTCCGCGGGCAGGACCGCATCACAAATAGTCCCTCCTGGTGGATCACTCCGCCCGCGCATGCGCATGAGCGCCGACCCCTCCGCGGGCGGGCCGCATCACCGCTGATCCCTCTGCTCTGAACGGTATCGTGATGTTGGCTTTTTGCATGTTCCATCATCGTTAGAAATGGATTGTGATGTTGGTTTTTTTCATGTTCCTTAATGTTAGAAAAGCTTTGCCGAGGTTCTGTAATGTAATGCTGTGGAATGTCTGTAGTTCGGGTGACAGTTTGGGAAGGACTTGGGGGGGGTCTTCACATTCCTGGAAAAGGAGTGGACTATAACATCTAAGCCTGGTGATACCAAGGTAACTCTTAAGAGGGAACTGGCGGTTAATGCGCTGAGAAAACCCAAATGATCCAAGAGCGCCGCTTCTCTGGAGTAATTTTTCCTGACATGACTTTGCCTTATAGATTTATATATATATATATATTTCTTTCCCTGGTCATTGGTACAGCTGCTATAGTAGGTAAAATTGTATAAATATTTTCAAGTATACATCACAACAGTGCATAACCAGAAGATTACAGCATGGCATCTTCTTCCATAGACACCAGGACAGAAGGGGCACTTAAAAGAGCAGGATGTAATCTTTTTTTTGGTCTCATAGGTACAGTTTGCTAAGCTGAAGGGTGAATAACGCTATCATCATGCTCTAACTAACACACGTAACACAGGTCTGATGAAAATAACAGGGCCATGACTTCCCAGGAAGAAGAGACTGCTTCAGAAAGATGGCAATAATTACCCCATCTTGCCGTGGATCTCCCTCGGGAAAGTGAGAATGGAGCTGTAATTGGCACCTGTGTCTGCAGAAGCACAAGGGAGTGTAT
This sequence comes from Corvus brachyrhynchos, assembly GCF_000691975.1. NCBI lineage: Eukaryota > Metazoa > Chordata > Aves > Passeriformes > Corvidae > Corvus > Corvus brachyrhynchos. The sequence continues at coordinate 4,007,216 of NW_008239283.1, read as the reverse complement.
CAATACATAGTGAAAGAAATTTCCTTATAGATTTGTAATTTAAATAGACACAGAGCTAACAGGACCAAGGAGAAGCAGTTCTGGTAGAGAAACACCTTAATATGTGAAGACATTTAGCTGACTTGGGGGTCAAAATGTGAGCCTTCTGAGCTCCAAGTTTTGATTAAGCATTAATTAAACAGGGTAAGTCTGATAAACCAATACTTGTAGTTCATAGCTATAAAAGTATCTGGTTGCACTCAGAGATTCAAAATAATTGCCCCTTTTAGATAGACAGGGACTAATTGTAGTGTCTTTTCATATCCCCTAGCTGTCCAGATCTCCAGCTCTTGCCTTACCCGAAACCTTTTTATACAAACTCTTCAATTAAAATAGCCTATTCCCTTTATTCACTACAATTTCTCAATTTATATAAGCTTTGGCAGCTATTCTTGTCATGCCTTACTACCTTCTGGCTTGCAGCCTCTAACAGGAAAGAGACTTTTTAAATCTCTTTAATAAGCACGTATTTCCCATCTTTCATCCAAACTTGTGTGAAGCATAACTCAAAGGCAAGTTACAAGAAGAAATTTCTTTTACCTTCTCTAGAGCACTATTTATTATTGCTCCATCTCCATTCCTCGTATTTTCCTCTTCTTCACTCTTGTGTGTTTTGCATTTTAGAACACGTATGTTTTGGTCCTGAAGAGTTGATGTCTTTTTCTTCAAGCATTAGCAGTTCTTTGGCCAGACAACAAAGCAACTCATCAGTCACATCCCTAGTATCTGACCAGGAGAAAATGTTTTGACTTGTCTGGAAACTGGGGCTTTTGGCACTTTTTGTCCAAATCACTAAAGATTGAGTCAATTCATATACCAAACCACTGTTTAGAGGTGTGTTTGCCCAACTGTGATCTAGTATTTTTATGGGGGATTGGCATTCCAGTCTATCTGAAAAGGGCAATTCACATTTATTGACAGACTTGGAGTCCTGGTCTGATTCCAGGCGTTTGCCACCATCCATATCCCCCCTGCACTGGCGCACACAGATGTTCTGCTCTGCTGTTACCAGACTGCCACTTGGAGCAACACATCCTCTGCAGTCTTTTATCACTGAACTGAAGGAGATCATGGCTGCAGGCAGCAGCTCTCTGATGGCTGGATTTATCCTGGCTGTCTAACGACTGCTCTGAAGAAACTTCTTTAATAGTTGATAGGTTTGAACTTAAAAAAATTTCATTTTGCTTAGTTGACTGCGAAAGCTCTTCTAAAAATGTGAGCCTTTCTGCTTTTGTTTAGTGCCAGGTATGGTCTTCTTTGGCTTGGAATGTGTTTTCTTTTGTGTGTTTCTGACTCTGCTGCTCTCTCCCCCTTTACTGCAGGCAGATCTACAGGTGCATCTCCCTGACGGAGCAGAATAAACACCTTTATAAAACCTGCCCTCGTGTTGAGCAAGGTCACGCATGCGGGAATGGACAGGAGTTCCAAACATTTCGTAAATACCTGGGCCTTGGTCATCTGAATTTATTATTTTGAACGTGTCAGTGTATTTCAGATCTACAAAATCTGAAGCAGAGGGTGCACGTGGCAGACAAAGTGGAGTAACATGTTTCTTTAAGACAGCTGAATTTTTGCAACTGCAGGAGCAACTTTGCTTTTTAATTTTCTGAGCACTCTGAGCAACATGGCCTTTGTCTCCTTGAGTGGTTTTTTTATGACACTTCATGGAAGTCTCAGCTTTCACTTTTGTCCGTTCCAAAGATGGAAAAATCTGACTCTTGGCATTATATTTTGTGGTAGCCTCATCAGAAGCAATTAAGTCTTCAGATACTTTAACCTTGTTATTAATTTTAGATTTTGATGAATATTTATTCCTATTCATCTTTATTTTATTTTTGTCATTTTCTTTGTGAGCAAGAACATTGAGGCTCTGAGTAACATGAGGAGGCAGGGTACAGACACCACCCTTTTTTGTGGCAGGTTGTTCAGCAGTGTGTGGTTCCCTGGCTGGCTCTTGTTCAGAAACTGTAACATGAACAACAGCTACAAGCTTGCTTTGGTCTTCTGAAGTTGCTTCTGACATTGCTTCTTTTTCTTTCTCAGATTCAGAGATACAGACTTGATTTTCTGACTGTTTTCCAGAGGGATCTTTAACTTCTACTCTGGGAATTACTGAATTATCTTCTAAGCCTTGGTATGATTGTAAAGCACAAAGTTGGCACTCTCAGCATCTTCATGTGGTTTATAATCCAGTATCCTCTCTGTAGCATTTCCTTCTTCCAGACCAGTGCTACAGCAATTCTCTGCTCTGTTTTGTTTTTTGCCAGCTCTTGAGGCATCGCTGTTGCTTGACACTGTAAATGTTGTCTGAGCTGTAATATGCCACAGTTCACCAGAGCATTCCTTGAGCTCAACTGGGGATGACTCTCATCACAGAACCTGGCTTAGGTCAGAAGATCGATGTTCTCACAAATCACTGACCACCAGAATTTCACCAGGTCCTTATTCTCAGTGTGGATTGCTACATCAGCTTCCCTCCATTTTAAATGGCTTTGGATTTCTTCCTTCTTCTTGTTGGGGTACTTACCACAGTTGCTCATGCTAAAGTAGTACAGGTCTTTCACTGGCATGAATGTATCAGAAATTGTGGCCGTGATCAATTCTGATGACTTTTCAGCGTGCCTTTTTAATAGGTTGTCTAACTGATACTGATAAAATTTAGTAACTGGTTTTACAGGCTGAGGAATAGAGTTCATAATATTTAAAATATTTCTGATGTTGCTGCTTTCATTGACAATATCATCCTCTAGAGGAGCAAGATGAATTGTTCTTACAGGCTGACATGTCAGTGGTGGCAAATGAAACTGTAATTTCCATAAAAAAACATTAATAATGTGCTACACCACAGATACAGGTAAAATCTAATCAATAAGAACCAAGTAGACTAAGAAAAAAAATAGAAAACTATTATTCTTTTATATATTCCTATATTAAATCTATTATGAAGTGTAATGTCAAACTCCTGAGAAAATACATGATTTTTCTCACATTAATTACATTAATTTTCTCACATCCAGAACTATTTCTAAGTATTTCGTAGTACAGAAAGTGGGGCCTTTTGCTTTAAGGCACAAGTCATTCTCCATGATTTAAAAACAGTAAGTTTTGTCCACATATACAAATCCTCTTGTCAGTTATTAACTCTGTCTTATGGCACTTCACATGTTTGCTACAGGAATTCAAAGTCAGTGCCTTCATGTGCTGGAGATTCTCATTCACAATGCACACTCTCCCTGAATGATAGCACCACTCTAATGCTGGCATTTAAAGTCTTTTTATGTAACCCTCAATGTGTGCTGACACCATTAATTATATTCCCAATGGAACTAGAACTCATGTAAGCAATTTTTCAAAAGGAAAACTAGACCATTATAACAAAATGCTACTGCATCCCTGGAGAAAACAATTCTAAAAAATTATTTATAGACTTTAGGATACATTATATTAAATCTAAACATATAGATCCATAAACCATGTTAAATGGCCACAGATTTAGCTCAGTTTTAGGTACATTGGAAGACAGCACAGTCTGCACTCGAGTTTCAGTGAAGTGAAATGGATAAAACCAAAGGCAGCTGACACAGAAGTCTGTTGGGTCAGGGATGTGTTTTATTATTCCTCCCTTCTTCTTCTCTTCCCATCACATTAGTTGAAAGGTACCACGTACATTTGAAGGAGTACAGATAGAGAAAACCGAATACTTTGTTTTGACTATTCAGATGAACAGTGAGAATAATTTTCTGACAAAAGTATTTCTGTTCTTTATTTTACAGGAAATGAATATTTTTATGCAAATGAATGCAATAGAAATAGAAATGCAATAGAAATAATCACACAGTCTGAGTGCTCATTTGCATGTCTATATTCAACATCAGTTTGCAACCTGCAGGAAATTTTTGTTTGCATTCCAAGGGCAAATCAAGGTTTGAACATGCCAGGAAAAGCAATGTGTTGGTTTAAAATTCACAGTTCTGAAGGCTTTGTCTAGCCTCCATGGCATTAATATGAATGCTCAGTTTATCCCAAAGGATACACCTCCAGAAACCACCAGAGCCCAAGACATGAAATGAAGAGGTATAAAACCACACTGAGGTCAGCTAAATTATTTTTCTTAAATATTTTCCTCCGTTTGAAATGTTTTTTTCCATAACCCTTTTTGTAATCCTTTGTCAGAACTCTTGCTCCTACTTCTGTACTTCATTTTTTTCCTGTATTCTGTGATGTGGTCACTAAAGTTTACATCTGATTCAATGAGTTGAGTCTTTTGTACAAAATGCTATTAATTAAAATACACAAAGGCCAAATTCTCTTTTTTCTAAATACAGTATATTTGAAATGCTGTGAAGCATTGAGATGTAAAATTGTGAGCTTGTTTCAAAGTACAAAAGTTTTGTCTAATCCTATTTACACTTTACACAAAATCTCGTGTCAAATATGTTTAATCCTAAGAGATTATTTTTTATTTGATAACACAGTAAATTTCATCAATCATCTAATATCAAAACTATTTTAGAATTCAGCTTCAATTTTAAATTACCATTTAAAGGAAGTGTTGGGGTTTTGGCAAAACTAGACATCTAATTTGTTTAACATATAGGATGCACATTTTAATTAACTTATATATTTCTATTTTAAAGGGTTTTATACATTTTTGAACTTTTCTCTCCAAAAATCCCTGATGTAACATCTTACTGGCAAATTGTAGATATACATCTGAAGATTTGCTGACACACAAATAAATGTAAAATGTGAAATAAATGTAAAAATACTTCACATTCTTTAAAAAAACCCACCTGAGACTAAGCAAACTACCTCCACCACTTCTGTATTTCTATTTTTAAGATTTTGAAAGGATATAATACTTTTGTCAGTGATCATTTTATACATAATGTCCTCTTACCTCAGATCTCTTGTTCCTGGTTTTTAGCATTGTTACATTTAACCCTTAAAAATCAAAACAAATGAAATATTAATTTGATGTTCTTAAACAGACTACAATTCACCTTTATAAATCAATTTCAAATTGTAGTGTTCAGGGGATCGAGGATCTGTCTGTGGTTGCAGGACTGTACTATAGATCTGCAGAGCAGAAAAAAGTTGTAGGTTGAAATTTAATTATGATACTGAACTTCACAATTCCATTTTCTATAGAAAATTATAAAATACTGTCATTGTAAAATATTTTGACACTGATAATCTAAAGAAATACTTTTCAATTGTAGATGTTTGCTAACTACAGTATTGCCAGTATGAGGGAGAAAGTGCAAGAGATACCATCACTCCAGGAACAGAGAATTACACTCCACATTTGTGGGCTCAGTTTCATAACACAGAGTACCAGGAATGGTTTGTCATTGCTTCTCTTATCTCTTTCATTCTGCCAACACACACACAAACATATAATTAAAAAAGAGGATTGGCATGGCTGAAGTCTCTGTGAAGAAGGCAAAAGACATAAAGGCAACTTTAAAGGAAAAGGACTTCTAAGACTTTGCCCTCTAATATGATAACCAATATATAACTTTATATAAAATTTGTGACTTTTAAATTTAAACTTACTTTGTGCTTTTATTATCTGGAAGGTATCTAACTCCATAAATGATGTTGAAATGTTAGACTCTGGGCATGAGGTCTGTAGCAGAAAGCTGAAGTCAAAGACACATCCCATGTTCTCTTTCTTTGAGAAGAAAGGTAAAGAAGTGTGATGTCTCCTGGGTAATGCTATCTGATTTTTACTTGGAAAACATGCCACTTGTTGGTCTGGCCATGCCCTGGATGTTGATGCTATTTGGCTAAAAGGCAAAACAAGAAAACCCAAAATACAGAGCAAAAATAACTGGAAGGAGCCAGTGCAAACAATGATATGACTGGTGAATAATGTGACCAAGAGGTTTGTAAGATCGCAGAATGCCAAAGTATCTTTCCTTTATTTATCTGTGAAGTTGTGACTCCCTCACCCTCCCTGGAAATATCTGACTTCAATGCAGAGATTGACTACACGTGAGAACAAATGACAAAAAACGTTAACCAAGCAACAACAGGAATGGGAAAACAAATCGTTCACCTTCCCCTTTTTGACAAGAATTGATTGCTTCCAGTGTGTAGTTTTAATGAATCATCAGGAGAGTGTGTCAGAAGAATTCTGAAGATCCGATGTGCCTTTGATACTTACAGAATAAGCTATGGCCTGCCTGAAAAAACAGAGGCTGTGTGGACAAGCCTCAGATTTCTGCCACCTGTTTTCTGAAGAATGAAAAACATGGAAAAAGATAAATACTGTGACAGAAAAGAGGTACAAAAGTACAGTCTAAGTCAATCTTAAAGGTGTATGCAAGATAATTGTCTGGGTTTAATAAGTCAAATAACCATATACCATATTTTTTTTATTGTACCAAATAATTTATTCACCTAATGAAGTATTCTGCTGCCAGCAATGGCCAATAATTGACATTGAGAAGAGATAAACACTGCACAACACATAGAGCTGTATGTATTGTCTAGAACATATTGTCTAAGGAAATATTTTTCTTATTCAGACCACTACCTTCTTTGTTCCCACTTGTGCATACTCAAGTGCAAATTAAATACTGATACTTCTTGTACTTGCTGGTTTTTCCTAGCGCTTTGTCTGACTGATGAATTTCTCCCATTATATTGTCTGCATTCTGAAAAGCAACAACACTTCTACAACCTGCAGCAATACATCAATATTTGCATAAAAGCAGTTTAATTCACTGACCAGGAACACATTGCAACTGCAGTTATTTTGTGGCATTAAAATATTATTATAAAGAAGTACCGGGAATAACTATCAGAAAAAGAAACACGAGCAAGTTACACTTGACAAATTTTTAAAATTTATTGAATTCTTTTTATTTCTTTGGTAAGTTTATTAATTCAATGCACTATAAAAACAAAGAATATCTAAAAAAAAAAATCTCAGGGGAAGAGAAATAGAAGACAAATATTGACAGAAGCGCTACAGAAGTAGAGCATTTAAAAATATGAAACCAAAACAAATCTCAGGCCTTTACAAAGGTGGAAAGTAACTCTGAATTCGATTTCGTATTTTGTTATGGTTGCTAAGTTTTGACAAATAGCCAGATTTCAAGTTGTTACTGTAGTTTTTCCAGCTTCAGATCTGCATTTTACACTTTAAACACATAAGTTTTGGGTTAGACTACCTTTTTTGTTTCTCCTCTTATTTTGTTGGTTGTCAGACATATTGTCCTTAAAAGTATTAAGGCCCAGAAACCTGAAAAGAATATTTTGTTAGTTGATTTCCAATTCATGTATACAACATGTTAATTTATGTTTCATTATTTAAGAGACAAAAGTAAGATAAAAACATTTTTGAAGTACTTAAAATTATTAAAAGTACTGTGATTTAGCATCTAATGCCCTTTCCTGTGAATGCACAGAACCAAAGAGTTCAGAACGTTTTTAGAGCTAAAACCACAACATATGCTATGTTGAATTTGACTTCAAAGGGTTTTACTCTTAATTAGAAGATTGTAATGTATCTTTCCCATGACTAATCAGCAATAACTGTGGGAAAGGAGCTGGCTGTCACCCTCCTGGTCAATACAGCTGTATGTGGGTAATGCTGACCCTTGCTTACAGTCAGTCCTGTTCCCGGCTGTGGTGAGTGTGCTGGGAGCTGCTTCACAATTATAAAAACATTAACCCTCTTTTCCAAGATTAAACTCCAACTCTAGCAATACCGTAAGATGACAGTGGCATAAAAAACACAGAACAATTCCAAAGTGCAGACTCATAAAGAAGAAACATGAGAGGGTTAAGTCAAAGGATTGCGAGTTTTGAAATTCCAGAAAGCTAATTCTTAAAAGAAAATTAATCCCAGTTAATAATTTTGATCTATTTGGGTGTCCTCCTGAAAAACATAGTGAACTTCAATTTTTCAAGTGACAAGAATACAAATTAAGACAGTGGAATTAGCTATAGAAGTAGCTAGAGCAGCCAGCACTCTCGATGTCTCATGCTAAAGGCCAGATAATCCATTACAATGTTCATCCCATTAGGTTCGCCTGTTAAGAGTCAGATGGTGAACTTCTACAAACTTTCCATTTTTTTTTGGATACACAAAAAACCCCTTCAAAATAATAACAGGGGCTGCTCTGTAAAAAGGCATAAATAAATCTTAACCTGGTTCTTCAGCAGCAAAGAGTGAAAGAGGCACAGCAACCCAAAGGGAAGTTACAGAGCATTTTCTGCTCGCAGCTACCTTCCTTTGCTGGGCAGCGAGGAATTCGACAGCAATTACACACACTTTGATTTTATTTTCGGCTGTTTCCCAGAGTGCGGAGCACACTGAAGTCATTCCAGAGGCAGTCGCCTCTGCAGGCAGCTCCGGGTACGCGGGGCTGTTGAGTTTACACCATGTCGCCCAGGTAACTCCCAAACCCCGGGGGGAATTCGGTTTGCAGGAGTTTAATTCAAAGAGCAGCAGTGACCTTTGAAAACAAACACAGCCGAGCTAAACGGCAGCACTTTAAACTCCAATCACAAGTTCTCTCAGCACACAAACCAAACCCTATTTCTATCTTCTGTTTGCCTCCATTTATACTTTTAGTAGCTAATATGTTCCACGTCATTTTAACTTCGTACTCAGTTCCCTCATTTCAACGCTCTCACGAATATTTGTAATCTCCTTTCTAGCCGCAGATTTTAAGGCTATTTCCTCTTCTTTTTTAAGTAATAGAGTGTGCTAAGGGACGAGACGGGATAAAGAGGTAGAGTGGGGCTCAAGCTGAGTTAAAAGGGTGTTTAAGGGAGCTGCTTTGCTGGATGCCAGAGGGATTTGTCGCCGTCCCCCGCGTGATACAAGCGAGGGGGAAGGCTTTGGATTAGGCGGGACACCAGTCCTGGGGGAGACCTCAGCCCCCGGCTGGCTGACAAGGGCTGTGTTACTCGTACATCTGAGGGAGCCCGTCTCGGCTGATCCTGATGGAGCCGGAGAATCTGTGGGAGCAGCCCGCGCCTCAGCTTCGCGCCGTTGTGAAGCGA
>NW_008239283.1:3997775-3998000 GCF_000691975.1 Corvus brachyrhynchos | reverse complement strand
AGTGAGTGCCCCGCTCCTCTCTTTCTTTCCCTGTTCCCCCACTGTCCCGCTCTCTCCTCCTGCTCTCTCCGCTCACCGCCTCTCCCCCTCTCTCCCCGTAGCCCGAGTCGGAGGTGTTTGAGATCACGGACTTCACCACCGCCTCCGAGTGGGAGAGGTAGGTGCTGGCGCGCCCCTCGCTCAGCGCGGGGTGACGCGGGGGCTCCGCCGAGCCCGGCCCGGCCG
>NW_008239283.1:3986203-3997638 GCF_000691975.1 Corvus brachyrhynchos | reverse complement strand
TGTTTCTGAACTTAGTGAAAGGTCTGGTTTAATACCTGTTTGCAAGGGATTAGAATATACATTCAGAAGGCTTATGTGTTTTCTAAGTAGCTGTCTGATTATTAAGACAGCCATCTCGTAGCTGAAGCCTTTAAAAGTTGGCAGAACAATGTACAAAGAAATTTACGGTGAAGAACGCTCTTGCATTGTGAATGTATTATTTTCCAAGTGCTTTTTCCAGTGGTGGTGTTTATGACAGGAGACAAGAAATTTAAAGTGCTGCGCTTTAAATCTGAACTTAGTGTATAATTTTGTCGCAAATGCTTATTTATCTGTGAACAGTGAAACAGGAGTTAAATGTTATATGCTGAAATACCAGAAAAATAAAAAGGTGAGATTCTTAAAACAGTCAAAAGATGCTCATAGTAGTTGCTAAAAGTTAACTGTCATATGAAGTTTCAGCATAGGAGGACTGTTTTATTTGTACAAGGAGGAAATTGTTCTGGCTTTATTGTGATACTTGTGGGGTTTTTTTGTTTGATTGTTCTTTAGGGTTTTTAAGGGATTCCACAGTGCAGTAGGAAAACATATTGCCTGCTTTTATGTAACTGAATTATAATACAAGTTTAATGTTTAGCAAATATTAATGCCTTTCTCCCTCCCTAACAGATTTATTTCAAAAATAGAAGAAGTATTGAATGACTGGAAACTTATTGGGGTTTCTTCAGGCAGGCCTCTAGAGAAGGTCAGTTACTGCTTCTGAATTTTCCTGTAGCATTTGAATTGCTAATTAGTAATACAATAATGCACACATGTATTTCATCTATTACTGTTTTCTTAGGTGTGGCAGATAATGACTTTATTGGGGAATTTCACCTGTCGAAGTGTCAATTTGACAGACAGTTGCTGTAAATTCTTTGGTGGCCCATCTGCCAAACAGGCTGTTTCCTTGACAAAGGTGCATCTTCACACAGGGCTGATTTTTTTTATATTCAGTTTGAATCTGGAAACGTGCTTGAAGCTGCTCTAAATACTTAAGGAATCTTTTTGTCCTGTCTTGTGCCTTTGTCGCACCTCTCCTACAGGCTGAGGTTTGCACAGTGCTACTTGTGACTCAGAGTGTCTCATAGATGGGAGAGATTTTTTTCAGAGTCTAATTAGAGCCTTTGTGATGCTTTCTCAGTCCTGTGAAATGCAGAGGAAATTGCTGAGCTCTTCTGCATAGTAATGCAGATAAATTCAGCTGGTTTGTATGGAATGGCTGCTGTGTTTCCAGAGGAATTTTATTGCTTTTCATTCTAGTCAGGTAGAGAGTATTTAGAATAAAAACTCATGTTATCTAATGAACTGTAAGTTAGCTGTCCCTGTATTCCTACATGTTTTCTTTTCTAGACCAGAGCTCTCTTCTTAACACCCTTTAAGATCAAAGGGTTGACCAAGTTGCTTTGTTTTAGTAAGAGCAGTGATGTTGATTTTCTTAGATGTTCCCATGCTGTATTTTTGTTAAAACATTAATTATCCTTACAGATGTTTTGTAAGTTATAGATAAAAATAATCATTTGTTAGTGAAAGTAAATATCAAGGTAATATTTGCACAGAATGGTTTAGATACAGATAAAATCCTGGGTGGGAAACTGCTGTCTCTGGGCAAAGCTGAGGGTGCATATGCTTCAGATGTGTAGTTGCAAATGGGAGGATGCAAATCTTTACTACCATACAGTTCTGAAGACTGCAAGATGATATTTGCTCTTTGGAATGAACACGATTATTGGCAACATGGATTTTAGCATCCAGCTACCTTTATAATGAAGAGCTTTGAGAATTGCGTTTGAAATTAAATCATGCTTAGCTATTAGGCAGTAGAAATACATGAATAAACATTATTGATCATGTAGGCAATATACTTTTAAAGACTAATGAATGTTAACGTAAATTTATGGGATAATTTCTTTTTTTATATGCAGGGTGTATTCACCACAGGAACATGGGAAGAGAAATCGGATGAAATTTCATTTGCAGACTTCAAATTCTCGGTAACCCATCATTATCTTGTACAAGAACTCAGTGACAAAGATGGGAAAGAAGAGTTGGGAGAAGGTACCTGATATTTTCCTTCCACAGCTGTAAGGATAATGACAAAAGCCAGTGTCAGAATGTGGAGTCCACAGAGTGGTGATTTGTGTGAGAGTTTCTGAGGTCTGATGAGCGTGATCTGACATTTGTGCTTTTAGCTTGCTTTGCATTCACACAGTGCTAATACAAGCCAGTTGTAAGTGAGCTGGATGTGGTGGTACATTGATTATGTATCAATTTTTGTCACAGATGCCCTTCCTCTGCCAATGCAGGACTTGCTGTGCATGAACAATGACTTTCCTCCTCGAGCCCACTGTCTGGTGAGATGGTATGTGTGTTCCTTTCATCTCTACTGCAAATGAGCATAACAATTGGAAAATCTGGCACAGTCAGTTACATATTTCTTTTTCAATTCAAAGTTAAAACTTAAGTAAAATGATTCTTTGTACTGGACACAAGAAAAGAGTGCAAAAAAAGCCCACCATAGCAGGCCTGTCCTTACTTGGGTAAACGACTTGTCTCAACTTCATATTTAAGCTTTTATATGTGTAATATTTAGGTGCATTCTTAAAAGGGAAAGCTGCACCGCCTTAAGAAACAGCAACTACATTCTTAGTAATGCAAATTTTGAGCACATAATAGCATTGGTTCTAGAGAGATTGGTTTTGTGTATAAATATTTTCAGTCATTATTAATATAAACTGGAAGAACTCAGGACTGCTAGACCTGGAAGTCCTCCCAGTCAAACACATTACAGTGTTGGAATGCTGTTAAGCTCAGGTAGTTTGTGATTTCAGGATCTGCAGCGTTCCATGCCCACTCAGTTCTTGACCTCTCTAAAAAAAGGGGTACTTGGGTCAAATTAACAGATTCCACAATCTGTTGGTGATGATTAGGTTCTCCAGGTCACAATATTTTTTAAAAATCGTATTTCAGCTGGCATGCCAGAGACTAGAAATGTGCTTTTTTCTCTTTGTCTCTCAAGGTATGGCTTACGTGAGTTTGTGGTTATTGCTCCGGCTGCAAATAACGATGCCGTTGTTAGTGAATCCAAGTGTAACCTTTTGCTGAGTTCCGTTTCCATTGCACTGGGCAACACTGGCTGGTAGGTGAAAGCATAAACCTATTTACATGTGTCAGTAAAACTCTAGCATACTGCATTTGTGAGGAAAAAGTATTAAACTGTTAGCAAGACACATTGTGCCAGTTTGGGCAAATTTGGAAATATATCCTGTGAGAGAAGGCAGGTTACAACCACCCCTCCCCCCACCAGGTTCAGGAAAAAAGAAATTTTCCTCGAAGGACAGTGAAAGAGAGAAAAACTATTTATTTAACAAACACACCAGAAGAGGATAATAATGCTAAATAATAAAACCTCTCACTCTGCTGAGAGAAACCTGGGGAAATTTCAGAGTCTTTCCATAGGTAGCCTCTCTCCTCCCTCCTCAGAGCTGGGACAGGGTGGGCCCACCTCCGGGCCTTGGTGGAGAATTCTCCAGATGTGTTCTGATGTTGAAACAGCCCAAAAAAAGAAGAAGGGAAAAAAACCCCAAAGTCCCAGGAAAGCAAAGTTCAACTCTGTCTCTCTCTGGAGAAAAAGGGCCCGAAAGCCAGCTGAGAAAGAAAGCAAGCCGGGTGCTTCCTCCTGCTCCCACCGCTGCTGTTAGAAGCAAGAGGAGTCTGTATCTCTGTGTCCTTGAAACATGAAAACAAACTGCAAACTGCTTTGAAGAGTTTGCTCGGTTTTTTCTCTCCCCCCTCTCAGGCTCAGTTTAAAGGCATAGAAAGGCACAAAATTAATTTCTGGGCATAGGGCAGCAATATGGGATACATATCATAAAGTCACCCCAAGACACACATTCAGAGGTTTTTTGAATTTGCACTGTAATACTGTTAGAGAAGGATTGAAAAAAATCCCCATGTATAAAGATTGAATCAATGTTTTGTTTATTTTCATTATTGTTTAAAAACCTTACAGGCCTTTAAAGCTGCTAGAAGTTGTTGGAATAATTGGTAATTGATAAAACACCACTTTTGCAAGAGGGTTTCTTCCCTATGTGTAGTAACAATAGCTTCTTAATCTTCCTCAAAAATTATATAGACTACAAATGAGGTAAGTGAAGTCTTGGATAGGGTTGTGACTGACTTGACAATTTGTTAGGCATTCTGTTTAATGATGACATTAACAGTATTTTTCTTTGATACCTATTAAGTGTTTTAAAGTGTGTTCCTCTAAGAGAAAGTATGTTCTGAAGGGTGAAATTATGTTGAAATTATGCTAGAATGTTCAGCTAGTTTTAGAGACTACAAGACAGCAGGACATTTTAAGTACTCCTGTTTTACAGTCAGGTGCCACTGTTTGTGCAAATCCATCAGAAGTGGCGCCGGATGTACGTGGGGGAGTGCCAGGGCCCAGGCGTTCGCACCGACTTCGAGATGGTTCATCTGCGCAAGGTGCCGAGCCAGTACACCCATTTATCAGGGCTGCTGGACATCTTCAAAACCAAGATTGTAAGTGTAAAACTGGTGTTATGTAGAATTTATGTTCGAGCCCTAGAGTGTTTGAGAGGATTTACTCTTTACACTGAATTTGTTCTCTGATACTTTGAAGGGCTGCCCTTTAACACCCCTGCCTCCGGTTAGCATGGCTATTCGCCTTACATATGTGCTTCAGGACTGGCAGCAGTACTTCTGGCCACAGCAGCCACCAGGTAGGAGACTTGTGTCCTCAGAATAACTTGTTTTCAGATAAACAGTCAGTGCTAAAGAAAGTGTTTGTGTGTCTTGCCAGAAGAATTAAAATATTTTTCTGCATTACTAGGAAAGTAATGTCAGTCCAATACCACTCTGTATGATGGGTGAGCCAGCTTAAAGCTGCTCTCAAGTTGTCTGTGGCTCATGGCTGGGACAGGTGTTTTGGGGAGGCCTGTGCCTGGAAACATGAGGGTTAGTCAACATTTAGAAATACAGTGATGTTTCTAAAATGGTGGTATCTATTTGGAGTGAGAAGGTTGACTGACTATGAATCTGAGAACTCTGCCCTGAATTTCTTAGGGAAATGTTTGGATTCAGGTTCTAGTAGACGCTAATACTTTGTGGGAGTATTTGTCAATTATTTCCATGAACTACCTTATTTTGATACTTCACTATTTAAATGTATTAACAGTGGGAAAAGCAGAAAATATTATATGGACCTCACTTGAGGTAAAGGTTTGGATTTTTATTGTTGCTGACACAGTACTAAATTTAATGCAGGAAGAATTTCTGAACAAGTCTTTTGTTCTAGTAGCCTTGCATGAAAGAAAAAAGGGTGGGAAATAATATGTAGTCTTAAATTTAAAGTATTTAGAACAGACTTGATAAGTTTATGCCATAGCAATGCTGTTTAGGAAAAACGAGTAGTTACTCATTTGGTACTCTCAAAATGATCTCTCATATTGTTGCTTGATAGTGACACTGTCCTCCTTGAGGACAAATCAAAATCAAGGTTTTGTTTTTAACAGACCTATTTCTATACAAGTAGTAGCAGAAAATAAATGATAAACTTATCAAAGGTAAACAAACCCATAGGAAAAAGGTAGATATTAGTTCCTCCTTAACATCCATTTTATTAATGATGTGATGTTTTAGGTACAAGGTGGAGGAGCAGGTAAAATGCCCAAGTTATTTTCTTGACTTGGTAGTAGTTTTACATAACAAGCTTGAAGTATTTAGGGTACGTTTGGAGACACAGAACTTATGTGGCCTTGGTCTGGTTATCTAATTGTTTGGCTTTCCTTTGCTTAAAAGTACACTAATCAAAATCCTACGTTTTGAAGAAGTGTGCAGTGAGGTTGAGTCTGTGTGCTCTGTAGCTAAGGAATGTATGTTGAACATATATTTAAAGAGAGTCCTGCTTTTTAGAGAAAGAAGATCAGTGCTGTTTTAAATGATAGTTCCTCTTTTACCTAAAGAACTTGGGAAATGAATTCCACAGATTTCATCTTTTTATTGTTTCTGCAGACACAAATTCTGTTTTCTGTAGTCTCTCTCTGCCTTACCATAGTTATTCACTAAGTCAGGATCCCTGGTTTGTCATGGATGAATTGTATCACTCTGGTCATATTTCTTGATTTGAGCAGTTTGAATAACTTCTACTCCTTTAGAGCATTCTGGCTAAGGGAGCCAGTGTCAAAGTGTGTTGCAGAAACTGTAAATGGACAGTATCAGTTCTTCTGCTGTTGGTACGTGCAATTGTGGATTTATGTTCCCTGGGAAGAACTAGGCCCGTAACTTATATACCATCACTCAATTAGCTCTTCTCAAAGAAAACCGAAGAATTTAAATGTCTTTTTTCTTCTCTGAAGAAGCAATTGTGTAGTTAAGTTATCCAGATACTTTATCTGTGCTAATACCTCACTTGTTTTGTTTGTAAATGGTTTGCCAGATGCAGTTAAAATTGCAGATCAGATGCTATAACAGCATTATTATAATGGCATTACAATACATTATTATTATTATCCACTTCAATTTTTGTTCAGTGGAGGCTGTTTTTGATTTATGTATTTGAAGGATATGACATGGGAAGTTCCTCAGGATGCTGGGAGGTGTCTTTATAAGTATCTGGGATTACATGGAATCTCCAAGATCTTTTGATTAAGTCCTCTTTTGATAAAATTGTAAACCTTTTAAGAGTAGTTATTTTTTCACTCTGCAGAGTTGCTCTGCCAGAATCTTCCTTTTCTGCTTAGAACTGATTTCCTGCCCAAGTATTTTTGTGGCACTTTTGTGTCTGTTCTTGTATCAACCTTGAATCTTTAGGGCTGTCTTCATAGCTATCATCATTGCCTGTATGAAGGGAATAACCTTCCCTCAACATGAATTACAATAATTTTATCTGTCCCTCTGAATGTCCTGTTTCATGATTACTTCCCAGTTTCTCTTGGAAGCAATTACTTTGACTTTATGTTAGGATTGTGTTTTCCTGGCTCAGTTACCTAAACTGCTCAGCTATTGTCTGGTCATCCTACATGTTGCAGTCTTTGCTGTGAAATGAAGATGATATGCTGCTTCAAATGTTCCATAAATTCTAGATGGAAAACATGTTGATTTTTCTCCAGATATAGATGCTCTAGTTGGGGGAGAAGTTGGGGGCCTGGAATTTGGGAAGTTACCATTTGGTGCCTGTGAAGATCCTATTAGGTAAGAGAAGAGTTCAGGAAACTGTTTTATAACTTCCTTAATGGAGGACTTAAAGGTGTGTTATTTCAATCTTAGCTTTGCCCACCTACTACTTAGCATGTCCAACAGATTTTTAATTATTCAAGTACAGCAGAAACATCTGTGTAGGGTAATGGTTTAATAGCAAATAAGACCATTTGCAAAATTGTCTAATGATATTCATAGTTCAAGCTCTTATGTCTTTTACTGTAAACTTCTGCAGTACCCCATTCATCTCTGAAATTATTATGTTTAAATATACCTCAAGATAAACCTTAAAAACGATGTGCTTTTGTTCAAGGGTTGGACTTGCTCTCATGTATGCAGTGAGAAAACTTACTGGAGAGCAAAATACATAGAGGGAATCAAATAGGAGCTATCACAAATACCTTTTAAAATATGAACTGTGATGGAGAGAGCACTTTCTGCTAGCACTGAAAGATTGAAATCTTGTTTTGTTTCAGTGAGTTGCATTTAGCTACAACATGGCCTCACCTTGCAGAAGGGATAATTGTCGACAATGATGTTTATTCGTAAGTATCTTGTCTGAGTTGCAAATATCTACAAATGTGCTTTTTTTGTTCGCTACTGCATTTTAGTGTCATCTCAAACACTGTGTGGCTTTGCATGTGAAAAAGAACCCATTCTGAGGAATGTTAATGTCAGCTGATAGAACATCTCATTTGGAAAAAATTTTCTGAAATGCATTTCTGTGTGAGAAAATATTCTTGTGTTGTAATCTCAGCAGAACACGAACCCCTGTTTTTGAGCATATTCTCATGTCAGACTTGAAAATTTTGTGTATCGCATATTTCTTGGTAAAGATGATAGTGGAGGATGTAAGGTAAAAAGAATTCACTGCTTGACATCCCTCTCCCAAAAACTATCATCTAGGTTGTCTGCTAAAGAAGAAGAAGTGTGTACTGATACTTTAAACAATAAACCCCATTGGTTTGTTTCCTTCTTTCTTAATGCAGAAATGAGTTTTCAAGATTAATACACTTTAAAGGAAGACAGGTCTAACTGAATTGTTCTCATGTGTTTCTTGTTCATGTCATGCACATACATGAGAACACGGACTCTTACTTGCATTTCAGTGTTTGTCATGTTCTCCTGTTTAATGTGGTGCCCATTGTGGCTTCCATGATCTCACTGGTTATGACATGACATTTATTGAGAGTTTGATACTCATCTTTTGAATACTTACACTGGCATTTGGTTTTCTTTTTTTTTTCCTTGTAATTTTTTCTTTTCTTTTTTTCTTTTTCTCTTTTTTAATTTTTTTTTTTTCCCCAAGTGACCTGGATCCTCTTCAAGCACCCCAGTGGTCTGTGAGAGTCAGAAAAGCAGATAACCCTCAGTGTCTATTGGGTAAGAGATCAGAATTTCCTGTCTTCTCTTGCAGCTTTTAGACAAAAACTACTAAGTCATGATATTAGAGTTTAGTTGTTGATTACCTGATGGCCTCTGTTTCCTCACTCCCCTTATTTTTTTGAGTGGACAGTATTTTGGGCTTCTTTTTCAAGAACACAAGCTTTGCAAATACTTAAGTTTCTGTTGTAGTTTACTCTGTGTCTGTGTACGGTGAAATTCATTGCTGTTGTTATTTCACCAGGTTCCAGAGATGAAGAATTTTCTCTGTGTTCTAAGAAACTTTAGATTTACTAGAATCCTCCCATTTTATTGTGTTCTGCATGTATCCATCTCCTTAGTTCAATCAACCTGTCTGACAGGGAGGATTAGTACTTCTGGAGAGCTGTGCTCTCTTGTCTGTCCCTGCCTTTAAGCCTGTGGGGAAGAGGGCTTTAGAACTTTCCAAGTTTCATCTGCTTTGGGTGAAGAAGTGGATTAAACTGCAGACAGAGCTGTGCTCTGGAGAGATGGCCCAGAGCTGCCTGGGTGTGCATTCACCTAAACTTTAATTGTGTGGTTTAAGATATTTGTGCTTCAGAACAAATTATCAGATGTTCTTTCAGATGAAAAGATAAAAATTACTGTCCTTGGGGCATAATTTTGAGTGTTGGCTCATTGTTCAGTGAGATTTTTGGCTGAGTTCAGAAGCTTTGTTCCTCATACAGGTGACTTCCTTACTGAATTCTTCAAGCTTTGCCGTCGGAAGGAGTCAACTGATGAGATACTTGGAAGGCCTGCATTTGAGGAGGAAGGAAGAGGTAAAACTAAAATCCAGTTGATTTTTGTTATTTGTATTTAATTGGTTTGTGTTATTTTACCTTCCCTGTACCCTTATCTTGACTTCAGATTGGTGTTTATAACTCTTGCACATTCTCTGTAATACTCCTGGGAATTTTCTGGCCAGCGCTATGTGGTGAAATTTCTCATGAATTCTAGACAAGTTTAGCATCCAGAGGGGCAATTGCCTCTGTTATAGTTGGGGCTGTTTCTTTTTACAGGAATATAAAAGCTTAAAATTTTACTAGAATGTACAAGAGTTGGTTTTGAGGACGCATCAGATCTATCTGTATAGCTTTATGTATTTTTGGTTTTTTCGATTTTTTTCTCCTTTTTGATGTACTCTCTAGTACATATTTAACAACCAGTCTAGACAGCCTTTAATCTGTTTGAAAGGCTTTGCTCTCATCTTCTCCATTTTAAGGAAAAAAACAATGAAAAGTCCCCAAATTATCTGACCAACAAGTCAGACTTTATCCCAACCATATAAATACTGCCATCTTTTTGATGTCTCTGTCCCTCTCTTTTGCTTTTCTTGCTGTATATAGTGAACCTTCACCTCCTTGCTGCTGCTTGTCACCTCTTCTTCCCTCCAAATATAGCCTGTATCAATGTATTTTCCTTGGTTATACTTGATCTTAGTTTTGAAGGAGCTTGCTAGAGAGCTTAAAAAGGTGTTAGACTGAGGAGTGTGTGTATTACTCATAGTGCTTGACATGCAGTTTCTTTAGCCATTCTTAGCTCTAGTTTTGCTGAAGTGTTTGCCAGGATGAGCTTTTTCAGGCTGCTGCTAATTATTCACTTATATCTAATTATTCACTTATAGTTGTCTGCTCTCCTTATAACAGTATTAATTCAGTTTATTGTAAGAGACAATCTAAAGTTCACCAGCAGCAACTCTGAAAAAAACCCAGTCTTTTGATTTGAGAAATTTCCCTGAGGACTCTAAAACAGAATTGTGCTTACACTATATGAGGTCAGTGATTAATACAGGATTTATTTAAGATTTATCTAAAGCTTTAGCATATGCTTGAGCAGTCTTTGTTACCTGCAGTGTGTTTATTTATATGATGTAAGAACAAGGTTTAAACACTGAGTCTTCAGCAGGCTTTTGGGATACTCTGTTGGTAACTCCACAGTAGCAGTGCTACTACAGCAGGTAGCAGGCACTGTCTGCAGCCAGCTCAGTCTACACTTTATTTGGTGAACTAAATCACGGACAGTCTGTGACTCATTTGTGACCTCCTTTTGCTGCTTGTATTTGCCAAGAACCGTGAATGTCAGGCAGGGTACCTGCCAGATGAGGTGTAGCTCTGGTTCACAAGGGTTAAAGTTCAATACAAGGTAAATAGGCTGTGAATAAGGCAGGTGAACTTTTAAAGAGACATGGTCTAGTGTTTGATTTTGTTCTGATTGCTTTTCTTTCATTTGCTAGAGGTTGCTGATATCACGCACGCGCTGTCGAAGCTCACAGAGCCAGCACCAGTCCCAATCCCCAAATTATCAGTGACAAACATGGTTCACAGTGCCAAGAAAAAGATCCGCAAGCACAGAGGTGTGGATGAGTCTCCTTTGAACAATGACGTGCTGAACACCATTCTCCTGGTGAGTGAGCTGTCCATGCACATGGGGTTCTTCAGAGAGCACATGGACTTCATGCTGCCACTGATGCATTTGGTTTATAGCCTGTGGCAGATTTAAAGATACCTGATGTCAGTTCCAGTATTTGAACTGCATTTATCAGCTTCTTGAGACAGCCCGAGTTGTTACAAGTCTGTGTACTGTAAGTGAGCTAAAACTGATCTCTGAACTCTGCCAACAGTTTTAATTATAGGGACTGCTGGTATGAAGCCAGCAGTAGGTTTATGGAGAAAGTGGGAAAAGCAGGAAAACCGTACTGATGGAAGGTTAATGTTTTTTTCTTCAAGTTCTTATTTCCTGATGCTGCTGACAAACTCGCAGATGGGTTTGAAAACAGAGCCAGCACTTCAGCA
>NW_008239283.1:3976372-3986174 GCF_000691975.1 Corvus brachyrhynchos | reverse complement strand
AAACAATCTTCCTCCAGAGAATGAAGATTATGTAAGTTTTGCTGAGTGACACAAGAGAAAGCAATTTTGAGAGTGTGTTCATAAAGACTTTGCTGTGCTTGCCCTACATCTTGTAATATGTAACTTTTTGAAAGAGGAATTTATCTTTGTGGAATCTCTAGGCAGAAATAGTGATGATTTTCATTTCCTTGTAATTCCTTTTTTCTTCCAAAGACTGTAGTTTTTGGTATCTTTTAAGCTTAAAATGTTGCTTAACTGTTTCCACTGGCAAACAGGAAAGAGATCACATGATTTTGGAAAAAAATGCCATTTTTTCTGTATTTCTTGCTTTCTTTTATTTCTTCCCTAGAATCTCTTCAGTCAGTTTAAGTCTGCTCCATCTGACAGTCTGACATACAAATTAGCTTTATGCCTTTGTATGATAAACTTCTACCATGGAGGAGTCAAAGGAGTGGCACATCTTTGGCAAGAGTTTGTGCTGGAAATGCGTTACAGATGGGAGAACAACTACCTTATTCCAGGGTAAGATTTGTTGTTCTTGTTGCTCCTTTGTCAAAGAAAATGTTCTTTGTTCCAGGAACTGAGTGAGGTCACTGTGACTTTGAAACAGACAGCTTTGGAGGGTTTTTAATTGCAAATGCTGTCTCTGTTTTTATTAGCCTGCTTCCTTAAGGCAAAAAAGGGCAGGGAGTAGGGAAAAGCATCTGTGTCCTCCTTTGAAAACTACAAGATGCCTGGGGAAGCTCAGTTTGGAGATTCACGCCACTGTGTGAGTGAGGGTGGGGGAAAAAAGTTAGTGTGGTGTAGTTTCACCTTTCTTCTAAGGACGCTTTTCCAAGTTCCTGCTGGTGCAATGGCCTTTGCAGATATTCCAGCCCTTCCAGGTTATGTCTGCTGCAGCAGAGTTTGTGGCAGACCAAACCAAGGGCTCTCTCAAGATGAGGTAGAGCAATAAGATACCCTACTTTTAGGGTTGCGGTATTTTGGTTGGGGTTTGGGGTTTTCTGTTAATGTGACAGACTGGTCATTTAATCACTAGTTTGTACTTTAAAATGGTTACACTAGCAGATAAAATAGAAGCTGAAATATATAGCAGTCACTCCACTGTATCATTGCAGTTTTAAAAGTACAGTCAAAGATGCTTAATTCATGTTTGAAAGCAGTTACTTTTTCAACTTCCAGTTGGAAAACTGACCAGGAAATGCAGGGTGTTTCACACTAGTGTGAGTGATCTCTGAGCTCCTGAAATGACTCCTGGGAAATACATGTAATTTAAATTCTGGGCTTGTCTGCTGAGACAATAGAAGAGCAGTATAGTTGAAATGGTGGGAGTGGGTTCAGTGTGGGTATTTGTCACTCTTTTAGATTTCATGTGATTTAAGACCACATGTGTGTGAAAGATTTAACTTTATAATTGATAATGGTTACACTTCTACCTTTTGTTAGATTAGCTAATGGCTCTCCAGATCTGAGATGTTGTTTACTGCATCAGAAACTTCAGGTAAATATCCCAAATTTAAGAATGATTTTTCTCCTAAGGAAACTGTCAAAATTACAGCAATTACTAGCTAAATATATTGTTGTTGTAGATTTATTTTTGCTTGTATTTTTTGGGTGTGGAATTAATTTTTGAGAAAATTTTTGTTATGGCAACAAGTTCAGTGGAATTGTTATCTTTTAGAATTGTAAGACCTTTTCTGTGACTCTGCAAGTTTTTCTGTATGATTGTCTCCATAAGGGAAATTGCTAAACAATTTTTTTTCTGTTCCTTTAACTTTTTAGATGTTAAATTGTTGCATTGAAAGGAAGAAAGCAAGAGATGAGGGGAAAAGGGGGAGCGTGTCTGATCGTTCACCTGGTGGTGCTTCTGGTGATGGTGCAAAAGGAGGAGACCACTCTGGAGATAACCCTGACAAAGAAAAAGAATTTGGCAAGTCTTGGGAATCGTGGAGTGACAGTGAAGAGGAATATTTTGAATGTCTCAGTGACACAGAAGATCTTAAAGGAAATGGACAGGAAAATGGCAAGAAAGGAGCAAAAGAAGGCAGCAAAGAAGCTGTAAACTTAAAACCAGAAGGTCGTCTGCATCCACATGGAAAACTGATGCTGCTACATCCAGGAGAGCCTCTCTACGTTCCGATAACACAGGTGAGGGAGCAGGAGCCGAGCCAGATATGCAATAGAATACACAGAATGTGGCTCATACCTAGGATTGTGAAACTGCCAATAGCTTGCAGGTTACAGCCTTGTCTGTTGCTAAAATTGCTGAGTGTCCTTGACCTAAGACCTCGTTTTTAATTTTTAAAACTTAATGAGGCTACTAATTCCACATGGTCTTTGTTTTACTTGAGAGTTTGAGTTTGGGGTTCTTTTTATTTCCAGTTCTTGAGGCATCTTCCATCCCCTCCTTACTTTCTTTCCTATAAAACAGAAACTGCTGTGGTCCTTCCACCACAGAGATTTCTGCCTGACTTTGCACAGTACTGGATCAGTTTTGCTGCTGTATTTGTTTTTTTATAATTTCTCAGCTTGCATCTAAAAGGCCATAGTCATCAGTTTTGGTGCCATTTTCTAAAGCAGGTTTATCATCAAACAACTAGAAATGTTACCTGACATCAACAGGCTTTCCTCCAGAGTGACTAGGGATGAAATAGGAAGTGGTGCTGTCACAGAAAGTAGTTTGAAATCAGCTATGCACAAAGAATGCAGTGGTTTTCATTCTCCTGAGAGAAATTATTTCTAATTAATGTTGCTTTGCTTGGGTAAAACATATGAGCAGAGAGTAGTCAGGCAAAGTGTTCTCAATTAATTGTGTGCTGACAGTATCAACAGCAAAAATTCTGCATTGCTTTGGGTAGATTTTCATCCATCTCAGCAAAATTGTACCAGTCAAACACCTCCTGTATTTTGCTTGGATTTTGGCATTTTAACGACATATCCTTATGTTGTTACTTCATTCTCAGGTTATTTTCTGTTTAGTTTGTCTTTGTTAGTGTTCTCTTCAGATGCACAACTTGAGGCTGAACTGCTAAAGCAGTAGAAAGTTGTGATAATTTCCTTTGAGTACAAATGAAGCAGAATGAACTTGTGGTGAAAGGGAGCTTCCTGCTCCTTCTCCCTTGCTAAGGGCTGAGTCCAGGAGAGGCTGTTTGTAACCCTGTGTGTTCCCATGTCACAGGAGCCAGCCCCCATGACTGAGGACCTGCTGGAGGAGCAGTCGGAGGTGCTGGCAAAGCTGGGGACGTCCGCAGAGGGCGCTCACCTGCGGGCGCGCATGCAGAGCGCCTGCCTGCTCTCAGACATGGAGTCCTTCAAGGTAGCACTGCTTGGACACTTCTGGGAGATTAGATTGCTTTCTTCTTAATTAAACCATCTCTCTTGCTTGTGTTGGACACTTCTGAAGGTTT
This sequence comes from Corvus brachyrhynchos, assembly GCF_000691975.1. Classification (NCBI taxonomy): domain Eukaryota; kingdom Metazoa; phylum Chordata; class Aves; order Passeriformes; family Corvidae; genus Corvus; species Corvus brachyrhynchos. Next base: position 3,982,767 of record NW_008239283.1, on the reverse strand, counting down.
CTAAGTTGGTTTTTTTTTCCCACAAAACAGCTTCCAATTAGTTTCAAGTTGAAAATAAAAATGTACTGGTAAAACTCTCGGCACATTTCAAAATCTATGACGATGTGGTCTGTTATGCTGTAACATCCCAGTAAGCTTACACAATGTCTGTGGGAAGGGAAAAAACACATCAAACATACAGTTGTGAATTAAAGCAGCTCTTCCAGGTTGGGACTGGACTAGCTGTGGTTTTTGGTAATTTGTTCCATTTCTTGTCTGAGCTCTGCAGAGGGAGCTAAGAGCACATCCACTGCTGTCATCACAGGAGCTCAACACTAAAAAGATTGGAGATTCTGTAATAGCTATAAGTATCTTTTTGATTATTGCAGTGTTTATGGTAAAAGGATATAATGTGCTGTACAGTTAGAGTATTTATAACGGTAATCAGTTTATTAACAGTGACTCATGGCATATGAGGTATATGTAGAAGTTTTATTTATATGGTGCAAGAAATCTAAAATCTCAAAGTAAAACTACAGAACCATAATTTGAAGCACAAGTATACTCTTCGTAGGTACCTCAGATGGAAAACTGGGATTCCTTTTATGTTCTGGACCTATGGATGTAGTTAACTGTGGTGATATTGCATCTACAAAAAATGAAGTTACTTTTGTTTGGGGAAGATTTTTAAAGTTCCTTTTTAAAAGAGGAAGAAAAGGGGAATTTTATCACTGGAGTGCTAAAAGATGGAAAGTCAGTGTCAGTGCTGAAAACATACTTAGGCAGCCCAGTGATTCTTTCAGTCTTTAATGGGATAAGCTTAGTGAAAATTCCTATTTATTGCATGTGTCAGGTGCCAGGTAGAATCTTAACAGCCTAATTTAGAGCTTGCCTGAAATAACTGGTGAATGTGTATTTTGTGGGTGATGAGAAGGTATTTTTTTTTTGTTGCTGATGATGTGGGTTTTACCCCTTGCCACTGTCTTGGTTTATGCCTTATTCCCTCTGTCCTGCTGTACAGTTTGGTGACTGTGGACAGAAGAATTCCCTGAGTTTTCTTATTCTGTGCTCTACCCACTAAACCATATTGCCCTCCTACCCAGGCTGTCATGTGTCCATAGGATTTTCCAGGAACAGTTTTTCTGTCCTCTCCTCCCTGTAGGCAGCTAATCCTGGCTGTTGTCTGGAGGATTTTGTGAGGTGGTACTCGCCTCGGGACTACATCGAGGAGGAGGTGGTTGATGAGAAGGGGAATAAAGTCATTAAGGGCGAGCTGAGTGCCCGGATGAAGATTCCCAGCAACATGTGGGTGGAGGCCTGGGAGACGGCAAAGCCAGTCCCGGCACGGAGGCAGAAGAGGCTCTTCGATGACACCAGGGAGGCTGAGAAGGTGAAAGCTCTGGGCTGGTGCCAGTCTGGGCTGTGATGCTCCCTGCAGCCCTTCCTTCTTCCCCTTGCAGCATTTAAACACTGACAGATCCTTGCACTGTGTTTTTGGAGTTACTGAACTGTTTCGTGCATGGCTTAGGGTTGACTGGAAATTCTTGCTGCTGTACAGGAGGGTGTTTGAAGTACCTAAAAGTACCAAATGTTACTTTAGGTATTTCTTTGAATTATTCGACTTATTCTTCGAATAAACCAGATTTTTACCTGCATATGTGCTAGGAACATTTTTGTTTCCTAATACAGTTATTTTTAGTTTCATTCTAACCTGTTGGGAGGATTCATGTAAAACTGCCTCTCAAGTCCTGTCTTACAGTGGTGTTCCATTCTTGTGAATTAATCTTTCCTAGTTAATCTTATCTTTGGGAAGTAGTTTTGATCACTAAAATACTAAATTTTCTAATGTTGCAGGTGCTTCATTACCTCGCAGTTCAGAAACCGGCTGACCTTGCAAGGCATCTTCTGCCTTGCATCATCCATGCAGCTGTACTCAAGGTAAAGGATGAAGGTAAATAATGTTTAATGAATTACTAAGATCTGTGAGGGGGAACAGTGCTGCAATAATTACAACTTTGTTTCTTTCCTTACAATAGAAGCACTAGAAGATATATCTTCAGTTAAGAAGATTATAAAGCAGATAATATCCCATTCCAGCAAAGTGCTACGTTTCCCCAGTCCAGAGGACAAGAAGTTGGAAGTAAGGTTTTTGGAGTGGCTGTGGCTGAAAACCTGATAGACTTTTGCACTGTTCATGGGAATGTTAAAAGGACAACTTTTTAATTTTCTCTTTTATTAAACTCTTGCAGGAAATCATCGCTCAGATTATGAGTGTGGAAGCCATCATTGCCAGGGCAAGATCTCTCAAAGCAAAATTTGGGGTAGAGAAATGTGAAAATGAAGAGGAGAAAGAAGATCTACAAAGGTGACTGGTTTTTTTTCAATTCTTATTTTTCACTGTGTTGTTTTGTTTTTCCTCTGATGCTCTTGTTTGTGCTTTCAAAACTTAGGACTGATAGAAATGGTGACAATAAAGAAATACTTAGGAATCATATTTGGGTATCCCTGTCACTGGACTATCTAGAGATGATGTGTGTGGGTACCCTCAGTGCTCCTCCAGTTAAGCATCTCTTTGGAAACATTTGATCCACATTTTTTAATAGAATTTGGTTTTATCTTGACAATACTGGGGACTAACTTTTTTTTTTTTTGTGTGTATATAAAAAGTATATTTGATGAACTCTGTTACCATAGCAGTAAAATTAGGACTAGAAATTTAGTATTTTCTATAAATATTATGGAATGAAATAGCCCCTTCCACGGTTGTTTTCTTGTCTCCTTACTGATGTGAAACATATCACTGAGGAGCTCTGAATGGGAAGTGACAAGGCATGCTGCCTTGCATCACTACCTGCTGTCAGATTATTTACTTGCTGCTCAAGGTGACTAATACGTTATAAAACCCAAGTTAACTTCTTGCTGCTGTGCTGGGAGGGAGAGATGACATTCGTGCAGTACGTGTTGGGAGTTCAGAGATGTGGTGTCTGACCAAAGCAATGTCTTTGTGCTAAAGAAAATTGTCACATTGTGAATACTTCTGCATGGCCAACACCATGGAGGCTTTCATGCTGATTTTATACATCTGCTTTAGGAGCCTGGGTTCCATTCTTAGGTAATTGAGAGGAGAATTTTTTCCGTAAACTTTCAGAATAGCGAACCAAGAGAATCTGCCAGTTCTCGCCCCAAGCAAATGATCCTTGGTGAAGGCCTTGGCACAGGAAGCAGCTCTAGGTTTAGATCAGCACACTTGATCTGGCTGAGGTTTAAACATCCCTTTTCCTTTTCAATCATTTGTTCCATCAGATTTGTAAACAGTCTCCTGGAGCAGCCAGAAGTGTCAGTTGTTGGTGCAGGAAGAGGACCTGCTGGCAGCATCATTCACAAGCTCTTTGTGAATGCTCAGAGGGTAAGAGAGAGCTCTGGGTCGCCCTGCAGACACTTCTGATTTAACCAGAATGAGGCAATGAGTTATCATATGGTGCCAGTGTATTTTGTCTGCATATCTGCATGTATTGTCATAAGTGTGCTTGAGGTGTTTTCTGTGATGTTCAACATGATTTTGGCAATAACAGAACCTTGCAAGACCAAAGAAGAGTGAGTGAGCTGGGATGTTAAGCAATTGAAGCCAGCTGGGTAGATAGAGGTGTCAGTAATGCTTGATGTACTTGAAATGGTAACGTCAGTAATGCTGTTATGGCACAAATTTCTGCCTTATCTCAGCAAGATCAAATGTTGATTGTTTGACATAGAAATGTAGAGAAACTGGTCATAATATTACCTGTTATGGAGTAACTTCTTAAACTGAGGCTTATGCTTGGAATACTTGAGATTTCTTCTGTGGAAACCAGCATGCTTGGGAAGTTTCAGTTCTTTTTCAGTGGGACTCTACATTCAGTTTACCTATTGCCAGTGTTGCATCTGTTTTCTGGAGACCCTTCCCTTCCTGATACTGATGTAAATGTTGCCTTTTTCTCTTAAGCACTTTTTGGAATAATTAGCCTGAAAGTATTGATTTCCAAACCTCATGGACTGCAGTCAGCCTTCAGTTTCTATCAGAATTACACCTGTTCATAGCATCAGATTTTCGAACTCAAATTTAACTACAGTGTTAATAATGAGGTAGCAGCCTGAAATCCCATTTGGAAATAATTGCTGGAAAAATGTTGTGATTGGGTGTTAAACACTTTAAAGGGATCGATGCTTTTGTAATAATCTTTATTTTGCAACTCAGCATAAAAAGGACCATTCTGAAAACAGACCATGGTTATTCTGAGGAATGAAAATTGGGCCATTTCTTATATTCTTCCAGTCTCTAGGGAAAATGTGGTTGCAAATCTGAACCTGCCAACCAGCCACCCTCACAGACTCCCCTGTAAAGCCCAAGACTGTGCTGCATCTGCACATGTATGCACTTGCCTCTTTAGGCAGAGGCAGTGTTTTCAAAACTGAGTAAGTTTCTAGCCCTAGGGTATGTGCAAATTTCTAGGGTTTTGTTTGTTTGAAACACCAGTAACTAAAGCAGGATTACAGGTATTCCCCACTAGTAGATGGTCAGTGTTAAGATTCTTAGTAGGACAGGAACCAACTTGCTACAAATCCCCCTTTCTGTTTAACCTGCCATGAGTTATTTCAGTAGAAATAACTCATGTTTGGTAAATAGAAGTGGAATGAATTCCTTGTTCATTACCTTTTCAACCTGGACTCCTCTGTGAGCTGTGTATAATGTGTTCTGTTCTTGAGTTTTCTCAGGAAAATTCTGATAGCCAGTGCATGTTCTTGGAAGTTGAGTGCATGATGTCTCTTAAACCTACAGTCTCCTCCTAACCTCTTGTAAGTCACCTCTGACTTGCCTTTGTTTCTGTCTTTCATCACTGGTTCTTTTCTCATCCCTTTCCAAGCTGACTGAATCTCCTGATGAGGTAACCAACTTTGTCCCTCCTTTCCCTCTCATCTTCTCTGCATAGAGCTGAACCTTCTGGTAGATAGAGTGCAGCAGCCAGATTTAGTCTGTACTGGTGTTCACATGTTGAGCATAAAAATAACTTTGTGTTTCCAGAATGGTTTTTCTGCATTCACACTTTATTTTTAGAGCCTAATAACATGTAGTGAAAAGAGAGAGAAATGTTTAATTAAAAAAAAACCCCAACAAACTAAAAAAGCCCTCTCAAAACTAAAAAACTCAACCAAAAAAAAATATTTCTTCAAAGGAGTATTGATGTTTTCTGATGCTGAAATATCTGGCCATGCCTTTATATTCTTCTCTGTTGCCACCACTTGTTTGTTTTTTGGGGGGAAAGGAGTGATGGACAATTAGCTGGATGCTGCATCCCCAACACTAGTACTTCCTGAAGATATGGAACTTTTTGGACACAGATATTTGGAAAAGAAGCAGGGTAACTGTGTAAAGTGTAGCACAGGGAACATCCTCTGTTGGTTTCCTCGAGCTGTTCTTGTGGGAACACGTGGTACTTGTCCCTGGTGGGTTCTGTGGCACAGCATGCAGATCCAAGCGGGGCTGGGTCCTCCTGCTCCCGGGAGAGGGTTGGGAGCAGAGGGGCAGCAGTGAGGGCCAGCCAGTGGCTTCTGCCACAGCTCGGTGACATTGCCAATGTAGAGTTGTACATGCTTGAATTAGGAAGGACCCTGTTAGGGTTTTGGTAGGGGTGTGTGTTTCCATAGGTATATGTAATTGAGGGAATGTTTATTTGGGCATGCCAACCCTTCTTCCAGTATCCAGGCATCAGCGTTGCTCCTGCCTAGCTCTGAGGCAATGAGCAGCCATGGGGCTTGTGCAGCGTCTCACTCGCTCTGCAGTGTGATTTCAGCAAGGCTCTCTGGCCATGAAAAGCCCATCCTGCAGCAGTGCTGGAGTCTGAAAAGGCAGGTGACTGTCAGGACTGCAGGAGTGGCACTGATGATTTTGAAAGGGAGGCTGCCTTGGCCTCCTGTAGCCGGAGGGAGCTGAGAAGGGGCCATTCCCTTCAGTCACAACCCTTGCTTCACACTGCCAAAACATCTAGGCAGAGCTTCACCATCCACACGAGGGTTCTTCCATCTGGTTACGTTCGCTTTATTTCCTAGCATCCCATTAATGCTTTGCTCTGTGTACACATAAAGCCTCTTGATGTGTTCCCCATTTATAATCTTCCTCTGTGCCTCTTGAGAACAGTTTTCTGAGTGCCAGTGTTAGGCAGCAGCCCGCCCTGTCACTGTCGCTGTGCTCTTGCCGCAGGTCCCCGCCGTGCCGCCGCTGGAGGAGGAGCTGCGGCGCTCGGGCTCGCAGGAGGAGCGCAGGCAGGGGGTGCAGTCGGAGTTCCCCCCGCCCACGGGCCGGGAGGTGATCCTGCGCACCTCCGTGCCCCGGCCCGCCCCCTACTCCAAGGCGCTGCCGCCGCCCATGGACAGCGGGCTGGCCC
>NW_008239283.1:3964921-3976230 GCF_000691975.1 Corvus brachyrhynchos | reverse complement strand
GCAGCTCTTCTGGGAGGTTTGGAATGGCTTCAGGAATGGTTTCAAACTCTCTGCCCAAAGGGAGCATATTTTCCTTTTTTTGCATTAGCTTAATTATGGACCTGAATGGGCTGTGTGCAAATATTCATGTTGAAATTCATGCAGAATGTGCTGCTTTACACTTCAGGATCAGACTTTATCGAGTGACATTAGTCTACTTAAATTGCTATATATAAACATTAAGTAATTTATATTTATTACTAATCATAATCACAGAGCCCAGTATTTTTTGGTTAATCACTGTTTCAAGTACTTCTAAAATATCCTTATTTTTATTTAAAGTGTACAGTTGACTCTCTAGTTCATGCTAAGCTCTCCTGGCATTGGTTGTCCAAACAGATCTCATCACTTCTCCCAGACAGAACTAAGTGGACAGTGAGCCTGAGTGACAGCTGGCAGTGGACCACTGAGGGGTGGGGATACTTTATACCCTTCCCTGTGTGCAAGGGCCAAAGCTGTATGGAAATGACACCTGGGGCTGTTTCACTGTGAGCAACTCAGTGGTGTTTACAGAGGCCATTTGCCTGCACTCCCTGTCAGCGATGGGCGAGGAGGGGACAGCTCTGTCACCTCTGGCCCCTCACCCCACATGTGCCAATGTTGCTTTACAGTGACCTTCACCTGTTTGAATGAGAATCAGCAGAAGATCAGCGTTACTTTACAAATGTACAAACAGCTACAGTATTGTGGACATTACTCAATAAATATGAACTTGCTGTTGGCTCTCAGTATTCCTGTGCTTTTCCACACCCTCCTTGCATGCATTGAACCAGGAAGGACATTGTGACTACAGTGAGTACAGAGTTGAGTTTTGCTATTAGTAGTAGGAGCCCAGGTGTTACTCTTAAAACTTCTTTGAGGGGACAGGGATCAGACTCTTTTCCTCAGATAAAGTTCTATGAAGTAGAAATACATTTTTCAGGATGAAGAAGAGTTAACTTTCTTCAGGGAAAATCTTGTCATTTGATTTCCAGGCTTTTTGTGTGTTACCTCACACAAATCTCTGGCAATGGGTAAGCAAGATAAAGACGCATGTAGCTGCTGTTTAACTGTGTGGCTTCTTTAAAAGGAATTATACCAGGCAATTCCTGATGAAGTAAAATTTAGGTTAAGCTTCTTCCCCAATACTCTTGGTTTCCTCCTCTAATGAAATCTTACACTGCAATGTGGCCTCCTGTAAAGGCTGTATAAATTTGAACGTCTCTCTCACTTGATTATCAGGCTATTCCTACCTGGTCATTTGAACTGCTGGAGAGATAATTCCTTTATCCTACTCAGACACCACAAACATCATTAACAAAGCTAAAGTCCTCTTAGTCTGACTGTAGAAAATGGTGCACTTACGCAACTACCTTGTCTTAAACAGACTTTTTCTCTGTTCAAGAGTTGTAACTTTAAGATCCTTCTCAGAAGGATAACTCAGAAAGCTTTTCACCTTATTTTAACTTGCTGTAGTTGAAACTGCAGCCCTGCACTGTGATGGTGACGTGCTGTGTACAGCTCTGCTTTATGAGCTTACAACTGCCTTGCAGCATTCAAGGGGTGAGGAGACACAGAGCATTAAAAAAAAATCACCAGGAGAAAGAACTGTATTTATTTAACTGTAAAGCAAGCCAGGTAAGCAGTACAAAATTACCAGCATCTCTGCAATCTCGTTAAGGAGAATTTGACTGTAGCATTTCCCAGGAACTGCCTTTGAGGACATAATTGCTAATGTTTAATGTTTCCTATCCTGAGTAACATTTTAATACAAGCTGGTTTAAGTAAAAACAGAATTCAACTGACATCAGTTCTGAATGCCAAAGTCCTGTAAGTCAGGTCCATGGCAAGAGTCTGCCTTCAGTGGGTGAGCAGAATTAGAGGAGACAAATCACTCACTCCTGCTAGTTTTTTCATAATTGCTGTTTTTTATTCTGTGGTTTTGGTGTGTAAACAACAAAAAGAATTAAAACTAAGACATCTTCTTGGTCCATGATGTTCCCAATACAATTGAACCCTGTCATGCCACCAACAGTTTCAACAGAACTTCCTTAAATTCTTGCAGGCCTAACTACCCTGCAAGCGAAACCATAATTCCTCAAAATGGCATTAAAGTTACGCACAGAAATTCAGCTTTAAAGCAGGGCCATAAAAAACCATGATGATCAAGTACTTTGGATGCAGTCTGACAATCACTGTTGCAAATGGTTTCTTCGGTTTAATTCCTTGATAGGTTTCTGTTAAATCAGTGCAAAACTGTAACTATATTGGTTTCAGAGTTACAATGTACCTGAATGTATTGTGCATTTTACTTCTTCACCAAAAATTTGGTGATATCACAGCCATACTTTGTAGCTAAAGACTTTCTCTTCAGCTGGCTTCTTTCCTTGGCCTGTTTTGCAGTTCTCTGCAAAAGAGAGAGACAGGTCTGTTAATATTGATACTTGGCAACAGAAAGCATTAGCTCACAGTTAAGCTCCAGTCTAACTTTACAGTAGGTAGCATAATAATAAACATTTGCATTTTAAGGCAACATTTTCCCAAATCCGAAGGAAACTGTCATATCAATAGTTTAATGCTGCCTTTCCACGTTGGCTGTATGGGAGGGAGAGGCTGTGAGCACCAGGGTTCTGCAGCAGGAGGGAACAGGGCTGAGGAGGAGCCTAAGTGCAGTTTCCCTCCGCTGTTGCCTGCGAGAGGCCTGGGATTCCCAGCTCCACACACTGACCTCCCTGTGGCAGGCTGTGCACAGGGTCTGAAGGTTCTCCAGGGAGCACTGTCCTCCTCCACTGTACACGGGCTGGATGTGGTCCACCTGCCAGAACTGCCCTTCCGCCGGGCTCCGGATCATCTCATTCAGCTGCAGCACACAAAGGACACGGCAGGGGTGAGACACTCCTCAACTACGTGGGCATCCTACTGGAGGAACAAGGAAATTCTGGGAAGTAGCTAGCTATAGTTTTCATCAAGATAAAGAAAGCCAGCCTTGGCATTTTTTAGTTACTCCCACTGCACAAAGTGTAACAGCTGTAAGTAGCTGACATACTTCCACCCAGCCCTGGCTGTACATGTACCCCTACAGAATCAGAGCTCTCATGCCTGTGCCCATTAGTTAGAAGACAATGGGATTTAGTTAATTTGATTGTTCTTAAGGACTTCTTTTGTCTTGTTCTGTTGTTGGTGCTAGGTTACTTTTCTATCTTAAATCTGTAAGAACATTTTTGGCTGTCTTTGAACTCTGTACACAGACCAGATGTTACTGCTGAAACTCCAGAACCATCACCTGCCCAAGGGGAAGGTGAGACATCCAAGAAGTCTCCAGAAGCTGCTTCCTCTGGCTCCTGGGTGCATCCCTGATGCTGAGATAAAGCTCCTGGGCGTTGTGCTGGCAGCACTGGCACACCCCGTGCTCGATCTGGAACACCTTGGAGCGGAGGTAGCTCTGGCTGGAGCGGATGGAGAAGTCCTCCTGGCAGGCGTGGCAGCAGAAGCGCGTGTCCCAGGCGCGGGCCGGGCAGCCGGGCTGGGGCTGCGCTGTTGGCTGCTGGCAGCTGAGACACAGCGGGGTCCCCTGGCTGTCCAGGGCCTGCAGATACCCTTTGGATAGGGAGGAGCCTCCGGGGTCAGTCTGCCCTGGAGGAAGGGCTGAGGGATCATTTCTAGTTTCTGAAAGCAGCCTGTTGGCAGAATGAAATACAGCTGTGGGTAAAGGAGGTATTCAGCAGCCCAGTTCAAGAGGGGGTTTATGCACTGTGTATTTCCATTAGATATCTTTTATGTTCTGAAAAATCACTGTAGTTGTAATAATACCTTGCTCAGATTGACACCTGCATAGTGCAAATCCTTTACTTGGTTTACATTTCCATTTAAACAAAATTTGACAATATAACAAGGCAGATTTTTCTTCTGCACCTATTACTACACTCAATTATTAGCTGAAATAATGCTGTATTCATAAAGAAATGGCCACAGGCATGTACACATACAAAACTAAAATGTTTCAGCCCCCTCTTTAACAGAAGTAATAAAGGAAAGATCCTGGTTTCTCTACAATTTCCATGGCTGCCTATCAATTTCCTACCCAAAACAAAGTAGGATACACAGTGCTTGTTTAAGAAAAATTTTTCAAAGGGCAATTTCTGTTTGGAATTTTCACTTCATTGCTCCCTTTTTTAAAATTCTGAGGCAAAAGAGAAGCAAATTTTGTGTCCCCAATTTGATGTTGACCTCACAGGAGGGCTGAGCTAACATTCTTTTCTCTGAATCATGTAACTATTCTCTTGTTTTGCTTTAGTCAGACTCAGTTAATTAGCAGCTCTGTCAGCAGACAACAGATGAAATCTAAATTGTTTTAAGAATAAAACAGAGCTCATTAGCACTACAGCAAGTTTCTTATCTAACTACTGTACTTCAGCGAAGCAGACACAGCAAGTAATTTTAGTACCATAAAAAAAAAGTGGCAAAAGAACTTAATGCAGTAGGATGATTAATAAACCTACTTCGTGGATGGTTCAGTAGCAGCACCTCCTTTGTCCAGAGAAGCTCCCATCTCTTTGGAGATGAGGCGAACACTGCCCCCGCTGCTGCTGGCCTTGGAGAGCGAGGCTGCTGCCACATCCTCCCTGGTCACATACCTGAGAGTGACAAATCCTGTCAGCAAAGGGAACAATCTCCCTCCAACAACATCCACTCTGCGGTACAGCAAGATTGGGACAGCATATTCTCTTCAAACATTCCTCATTTTCTGGATGAGAAGTGAATAAAATTTGGGAAAATGTACTTTCATATACTTTTATACTAAATGAAGTATCTTTCTAAAACCAAATTCTTAACCGGCAAACACGTAACTTGGTTTGTGTATAACAATTAAAAAATGACAGCAATTTGAAACTGCCTGACAGTGAAACCTGAAAGGCATTTTGTTTCAGTTAGGTGAAGTCTCAGTGACACTCTGGATAATCCAGGAAACTTTACAAGCTCTGGAGGACTCCTTGCTCCATTAGTTATGTTTGATCTCCCTTCTTTATTTTCATGTGAAACCCTGTAAAACACAACTGCTTTTAGGTAAAAAACTTTAAATTGGTTCACAGAAACCACTATTCAGACAACTTCTCCTGAGTACATCTCTCTGTACTGAACACCTGCCAAACCCTACACACAACCTTACCTACCTGCTGTAAGTCCTGGTAGGTTTTCTATACCATTCACAGATTTTTCCTACACTTTATGGTAGGACACAATCAGGCAAGAGGTTAACAAACACTTATTACCCTTCTGCTTATATTACTGGACTTACAAACTATTTATTTACTTAATTCTTACCTACAGCCAAAATAGTCACCCTCAGGAATTTAACAGTAGGGACTGAGGGGAATAAGAAGGTTTTAGATGGTTTGCATGACGTGTTTTGTGCACAGCAGTGACAACACTGAGGCATGATGCAAAATCGAACTTTCTGCAGTAATTAGTAGGAGGAATTAAAACCAAACCCCACATACCTCTTTGTGCTGCTGCCCACTGACTGCTTTTTAGACAACTCCTCTGCAGCATGAATGGGACTACAGAATATTTGACCACTTTTTCTGACTATCTTCTGTTTCATTGCTGTGAGGTGAGTCCATTCTTTCACAAACCTCAGGATCTGGCAGAGAACATGACTGTCAGCACCAGGACAGACTTTGCACAGAGCTAATTACAGCAGAACAGTGCCATGGATTAGTGCATTCTACACTGGCTGGAAACAGCTCCTACAATCAGAGATGTGCCTTCAGGTAACTCTTCAAACCCTCACCCCTCCATCTGTGGAACCCATTCAGTAGCTGCTTCACACAACAGCTGGTTGAATCAGTCAGGCATCTCTCCTACAAATTTAAGTTCCAGCCTTCTTGGAGAACCTACAAAAAGAATCAGTTTTGTTTCCTCCTGATGGTTTTTAGTTTGGAAAATCAGATTTTAACTTAAGCAGATAATATTTCCCATCCAGTTTAAATCTGGATTTCCTTACTTGAGTACTTGGGTTTGCAGTGTTCTTCTCAAACCCCATTATGAATGGGATCTTTATTCCTAAATTAACTGAATGTCTGTGTAGAGCTGTGCCTGACACTACTTTGAAAACTCTTAGAAGACCAAAGGGAGAGTGAGAGTGGAGGCCTGCTCAGACCTGCAGCTCTGATACAACCTAGAACATTCTTATTTAGAGTGTGCACTATTTAATTCATAACCTTTAAGAAGTTATTTTGTTGACTTATGAAAGTTAGGAACTAATTCTGTAAATGAGAAATGAAATGATGCCTGGTTGATTCCTTCTACTGCAATGTGAAGAGGAGGCACAATAATTTGCCAGAGTAACAGACAGCCTAATTCATGTTCACATCAACATCTATAAGATTGCTCTGATGAAACTGTGCCTATATCCCAAGGCCTGGAAGTATTCTGCATTTATTTTTTTTAAAAGACAATTTCCTCTGCACTTAATATTATATTGCTGTGCCAGTAGAACTTGTTCTTACCAGTGCACGATTTTTTTTATTCTGGAAAGTCTCTGGTAAGTCTTCCCAGTTATCCAGCTGTATGTCCAATGGAATGAAATTATGATTCAGTGGTTCACCATCCTAGGTGAAACAAGCAAAGTTTTGTTTACAGATGCAGTGTAGCACAATGTAGAAAAAGTAATCTGTTTCAAGTGAATTCTCCTCCCTTCCTACTAAATTTAGTCCCTCAAGGTCAAATTTTTCCAGAACCAACAATAAGGCACAGAGATAACAGCACGAATGCAAGAAAGATGATTCATATTAATCTAACTAAAAGTAACAAGGCAGAACATTTTACCTTTTAATAAATCAGATATTTTTCTTTGCAAATAGTTCAGACACACCTTATATTAAACTGAAATTACAATCCTCTTGACTGAATTCTAAGGGAAATGAATGATTGTAGGTAGGAGAATGTCACTTCATTACAATTTAAAGTAAGAATTCTTGAACATTATTTATCATACTTCTTTTTAATGTCTGAAGAAGTTCTCCACTTAATTTTTAAAGGAATAAGTTGTCCCAGTGGGTACATCTGGTCAAGGAACTTATTGATGATTCACAAACATTTGAGAGAAGGAGTCAAAGCAGAATTCCCCAATGTCTCACCATTCAGCAGATCTTGTGCAGTATCTGGCAAAATGAAACTAATCCCATAGTACAATGTACATACATTGTAAGTACATTTAACAAGTTTTCAGATACAAGAGGACTTTTTGACTCTTTCTGACTTTTTCCCAGCTGCATCAGCCTAATAAAAATGTCTCATCCCAAAGACTTACCTTCAGCTATCCGTGCTGCTTTAGTGGCACCTGAATACACTGATTCACTCAGTAATTTGAAGAAATCTTCCCAGTGCACTTTCCTATCACTTGAAAGAGGAAACTGGCAAGTCCTGACATCCTCTTGAATGACTGGGAAAATTCCCAACTACTGCTTTCTGTACCCAATCACCACTGCAGATTAACAACAATGTGCTTTATTCAGGCTGTTACTGACTTACACACAGCACTAATGTTGATCTTTCTGAAAATGTGGTGGCAATAGCTTATTTACTTAGTGTGTCAGGATTTACTGTCATTTTTTATTTGAATTTTGAATGTTATTCTATTCAAGTTATTTTGTGATAAGACACTGTAATGATAAAAAGGAATTTTAAATGACTGTTACTGCCATTTGTAACAGATGATTTCATGTATTAGCCCAATTTTGTAAGCCAAGAGAAGTGCCGAAAGTTATGTATCTAGGGAATTATTACTTAATTTCATTGAGAAAAAGAACTAGAATGATAAACTACCTTATTTTTGTATTTCAGCTAATACAAAAATATTGATGCTTTTACATAAAGCATAACAAATGAAAACATACAGAAACATTTCAGAGGGCATTTTCCTTTCTAATTTTAAAATGACAATAACCATGCATACTTCAGGTTTACCTTTGTAAAGAGGTGGATTCTATCAGTATTCCTGCTTGCACAAAACATAAGCCCATCATATATTTGGAATGTGTCTGATTTATCTACAACAGAAAAAATGGTAGCATTAAAGATTTTTCTTCATTCATTCTACTCTGACATTAGAAATAATATTAAATATGTATCTAATTCCAGAACAACCTAAGATGCAGAGCTCAAGCAGCAAACTATTAAGGTATCTATGTATTTCATTTTTCTGTTTCTCCTGAATGACCCATCAACTGTTTTGCCTGTGTCTGTCCTCCGTTCCAGTAAAACCATCCGGATTCCCAGCTGCTGGTTTGACACAGTCCTGAAGTCAGTCAGCTCTGGTTTGCACCAGGACCTGTGTGGAAAGGCTGGGCTTATCCAGCATCAAAACTCAACAAATGGCTCAGGCTAGAATGATAAAGTCCCGTGCTGGTGCTTGTACTTCTGTGTTTCAAAGATGTAGGTTTTTATTTAAAAGCTGTTTTTCATGCCAGAGGCATTTAATTCAGTTTCACAATGGGATAGAACTGTTCTTTCAGAGTCCCACTTTACCTTCTCCACACTCTTTTTCGCTTTCTTCCTTTTCAGTCCCCAGAGTTTCCTGTTCTCTGATTTCAAAAGATTGCTGTGCCCCCATTTCCCCCAAATGTCCTCTTCTGTCTTCAGCACTGCCTTCTGCTCTGT
The DNA here is from genome assembly GCF_000691975.1 of Corvus brachyrhynchos. Taxonomy (NCBI): domain Eukaryota; kingdom Metazoa; phylum Chordata; class Aves; order Passeriformes; family Corvidae; genus Corvus; species Corvus brachyrhynchos. Next base: position 3,967,551 of record NW_008239283.1, on the reverse strand, counting down.
CTTCATCTCTCCTGGGCTCCTCTGACACTCCTTCCTCACTCTGGCTCCTGAGAGCTTCACCATTTCTCTCACCTACATACAAAGAAACAAGAAAAGCGATGATTTGTGTTACCTGGCAAGTACCTAATAACACATCTGAGACAGGACCATGGCACTGAAATACAAAGAAATGGCATTTTGTTCTCTAATATTATTATGGTGCAACCACTTAGGAAGCTAGAGCTAACTTTAATATTAAGAGAACAAACACATGGAACAAAGCTTTTCATTTACGTAATCCTGTGCACCCGGATTAATGTCAAAATATTTTTATAATAAATAATGCAGATAGCAATTCTATATTATATACAGTTATTGTATACCATAAACACACAAAGTAGCTTTCCAGGCATTGATTTATAGCTGTGAAACTCAGAAGTTGTCCTTACTTGAGCATGCATAGAGATTTAAATAAATAAATAAGCAAGTAAAAAGAGCCTTTGCAACTGAAATGACAAATATGGGCATAGATTTATAAAAATGTTTCATTAATTTTCCAGATAGCTTAAATAAATTTAGTAAAAGAAATCTATTGTGAACTGTTGGAGCAAGAAAAGCCATATTTTCCAGATAATGTCTCTCATGACAAATATGCAATGCTCAAGTTAATAAAACACCAATACCACATTGATTAGTTTTGAAAGGTAAAGAAAAATTTTGCTGTTTAATTGTATTCAGAATAACCATAAACCTCAAAGAAGAGGAGAGGAAAATTTGCTGCAAAGGAAACAGAGGATATATTCATCCTTATGGAATTTATATCCTGTTAACTTTTTATGGGAATTTTTCACTTGTTTCAAGTTAGATTCATGTAAAAGATCCTTGGGGAAAGCAAGACTAAGGAGGATCACTTGAGAGGTATTTGTTCATGTAAAGACACAATTCTTCATATTTTCCTGGACCTCTGTGTAGTCATAGGTTCAAAAAGATTGTATTTTCTGAGCCTGATCACAACTGAAATGAAAAATGCATCTTTTTCTCTGCAGCACCCCTTACTCACCATCCCTGCTCTGGGGGCAATGGCACATTTCACAGTAAGGCAGCAGATCATTGTTAATATAAGTGCAAGCACTGCAGTGCCAAACTTTATTTAAAGCTGTACTTTCACTTGAATTATTTAAGCCACAAGGATGGAGTTCATTGTTTTTTTCTGAAAACAAAGAGGGCTTTTTTCCAGTCAAAGATGTTTTCTTTTTATTGCTGGAGCTGACTGGGGTAGATCCACTTATGCTCCTTGCTCTTTTGGCTTCATGTTCGCGAGTATCTTCATGACAAATTGTATCCACCTCACTTATCCTTGTGGAATCCAGGTTTTCATCACTCTTCTCTGCATCCTCTTCTTTTGTGACAGCAGAAGATTCTGAATCATTATGTAACAATTCATCACCAGAAAATCTTTTGCGTTTCTTCTCCATGGAGGATTTGGGGGAAAAGAAGGAACGTATGTCATGCTGTTTGTCCTTTTCAAACTAGGGAAGAGGAAAGGAACACAGAATCACAGAAACATTTAGGCTGGAAAAGGCCTCTAAACCTCACTTATGACTGCATCAGAAACTGTTAACAAAAGATATCTTTAACAAAAGATAACTTTAAGAACAAACAGTGAACAGAAAAAGCAATTCAACATTGCTCTCCGGATTTTAGAAAAGTATTTTCAATATTCTCCTGAAAATTCTGAAATGGCACTACCAGAAGGCAGAGACATAGAACTGGTAAGCTATGTGCCTTTTTTGAAGATGCCCATTACAAGGAAAGGCTTTCAAACACTGTTTTAAATATTAGTCCAATTAATTCAGCACAGTTAATGAAGACATCATTTGAACAGAAATTACTTGGTCTTATCTGACTCTGAGGACGGCTCAGTCACCTGAACATAAGGACCCAGCAGAAGATGTAGATGACATTTATACCCAGCAGATCACTTTTCCCAGCTTCACATAAGTTTTAAAATGGAATTTAGTTTTTCCTACTTGTTTGGTGTTTCTCTGTTAGTAAACTCTGAACTGCACAAAAAGCTGAAGCAAATGACTGTTACAATTTTTTTTAAATGAAAGAAAACAGAAAAGACACAGGTTCAAGTCTTACATGTGTAAATAGAAGTTCATTTTGGGGACCTTCTAGAATTTCATTTGGGGTCCAGGTCTCAGCAAAACTGAGAAAGTCCCATTTGTCTTTATCACCTTCTTCAGCCTGCATTTTCTCTTTCTTGCCATTCAAAGTGCTGCCTGTGACTTTGGCCTGCAGGAAGACAATAATGGTGAGTGCTGTATTTAGCACACTACAACCAGTGAACCAGTGACACAAAATGTCAGTATTTATTGAAGATAAAAGAGAATATATACACTGTGTACATCTCTAGCAGTCTTAACATGTTTTGCTCGGCATGTGGAGACAAACAAAGGCAGAATTATTTAGTGACCTGTAAGGTAAACTGTTGTTGAATTACTAAGCCCCATCCATGCCATGTTTAAGGAGATTCATAATGCACCAGACTGACAGATTCTTTCAGAGGTACCTACAGGACGTTGAATACAGAATTTCCTTCCCCAACTGAATGTCAAACACAGTTTGCAGTTCCCAGATTATTTAAG
>NW_008239283.1:3963768-3964910 GCF_000691975.1 Corvus brachyrhynchos | reverse complement strand
TAGGAGAGTAATATACTGGCAAACAAATGGTCACCAGTTTGTCACTACAGTAACTTACGGACCCAGCCCAACTGAACCACGACAATACAGGACCAGCCAAATGCAAGAACTACAGCTATAGGCTGGCACTGGCATCAGGATAAACCCTGTGTAATCACAGTCTCAAATGGCTCTGGCACCTGGTGTTTGAAAGGCAGTTCCTTCTGCATTGACACTGCTGGCAACACCAGAAAGCAAGAGCTGCCAGAACACCAACACACCTCAGTTATCAACACACGACACTAATGAATGGGCACAAAGGGGTCACTGAAGCAAAACAGCCAAATGATTTTTCTCAGTTCCGTGAACTCTCAAAGATTCTCCAAGTAAGGAAAAAAAGTAGACTGGAACTACTCCTAGCTTTAAAGTGACAGAGAGCAGGTTTAGATTCGATATTAGGAAGAAATTCTACCCTGTGAAAGTGGTGAGGCTTTGGCACAGGTTGCCCTAAGAAGCTGTGGTTACCCCATCACTGGAAGTGTCCAATGCCAGGTTGCACAGAGCTTGAAGCAACCTGGGATAGTGGAAGGTGTCCCTGCCCATGCCAGGATGAGCTTTAAGGACCCTTCCAACCTAAACCATTCTATGATTCAATGACTGCTAACAACAGTTGGGTGATACTTGTGGAAAATGGCAACAGAAGAAAAGATTTGTATAATCTTGGATCTACCGAAAAAGAATGCCCTCTGCCTCTCAAAAAGGAAGCTTAGTTTAGGCACAACATTCATTCAATTAAGAAAAAACAACCCACAACAAATTCTAGCTGTTATGAGTGAGCAGAATGCCTGAATGCCTTAAAATTGAACCACAACAGCAATAAAAAGCCAGAAGATAAAACAACCATCTCCTGTGGGTATGAACCATCCCATGCACCTTGGCAAAGACTCATTATCATTGCATCTTGAATGAAGAGCAAAAACCTAGAAAAGACTAAGTCAGAACAAACATGGACATTTTGATGATTAGTAATTGTAGGTGTATCAATTTGTCTTAGAGTAGGAGCGTGTTTTAGATAAACAAGACTTTTGTGGCACTGAAGTGCAACCCGAACCCCAGAGAACCCTGACCCCTCGGCCCCACTGCGCACCCACCTTGCGGTTCAG
>NW_008239283.1:3958091-3963747 GCF_000691975.1 Corvus brachyrhynchos | reverse complement strand
ATCCATGGTTCCTTTGGCAATCAGGAAGTGAACGTTCACAGAGCTGCACTGCCCAATGCGGTGTGCTCTGTCTTCTGCTTGTTTAATATGGCCTGGATCCCAATATAATTCAGCAAACACAACGTGAGTGGCAGCAGTGAATGTTAAACCCTAAGGAGAGTAAGGAGATGCATTTTAAAAAAAAAGATTCCACACACAAACAACAGATTATCTGAAGCAAAAGAAAGCTAAAGGTTGTACAGGACATTTTAGTATGGAAATAAGAGGGTGGTCAGGGTGGTCCTCGACAGCACATGGCCATATTATACCAATTTCTTCCTTGGGCTTCAGATTCAAAAAATACTTCAGTATTGTGCAAAGACTGCACACTGCTTTTCATCATGGAATAACATCTATTTCTTATTAATCTAGTGCTTTTAAAGAAATTAAGTTTTTCTAATTATTCAAGAATGAGATGCTGCTGCTTATCATCATTTTGCTCAAGTAAATTCAATAGAGGCTTAGAACAGTTAACATGATTAGTGCAAAGAAATGAACACAAGGTCTACAAAGGACAAATTGCACGAAGATAAATTACCTTCAGTAAATCACTTCAGTCATCAATGATTTCAGTAGCTATATTCTTTAAGTATATTATTTCACATGCTTTCTTTTTTGCCCTACCTGACCAGCTGCCTGAATACTCAAAATAGCAACCCGGGTTTCAGGGTCCTTCTGAAACTGATTGACGAGGTGAATCCTCTCTGCAGAGGGAACACTCCCATCTATTCGGATGTAGCGAGCCTGTAACATCCAAACAGAGACTAAATGACATCATCAGCATCTGTTTTCAGACCCAATCCCTCCCTGTCCCCCAATAAAATTATGAAAAGGACTGTTCTATTCCTGTCATGGGGATCAGAATACATCTTTTGCCCTTTGACTTAAAATTAAGTCTCTGTCTAGAGAGGTGTAGACTTTGTTTCCCTGTTTGCAAAAGTAGAAGATAGAATGAACATGGGATCTTGAAATGAAATATTAAACAGAAGAATCTGGCATTTCCCTGACACCATTTTTTAAAATGTTAAAAAAGAGTAACAATATAAAATAGCAAAGTTAGCCACCATTCACTAGCAATAATTAAGAGTCCATGATCAAAATAAGGTGAAAGCTGTTTGCAAATATTTTTACTGCTTTGAATTAAACATTTAGGTGAAATGATAGCGTGCTGTTAAACGTCCCAAAAAACAGACTGGTAGAAAAATTTGGAAAACAACTTCCTACAATATTGATTTAATAATAATAATAAAGTCATACCAGATACAAGTGTGTTTACATCATCCTTAACCACAAACCAGTTTTCAGAACCACATGATCCCTTTTAATGCAGTGGCACTGATCCGTATGTACATAAAATCCTTCCATTCCTGTACTCGTGTGCAGTTGGCTGAATTCAAACACAGCTGATAGCCATTTGTTTAAGTGAGGTTAGATTTGTGTGCACATTTGTTCAGGCTTTACCTTGCTCTCTATAACTGCCTCTGTGCAGGCTTGCAACATGCTCAGGTGATGGGCAAAGACGAGGAACTTCAGTTTGTCATTGTCAAGCATCATTTTGATGTAGTCCTTGACTGCTCCTGCCTGCCGTAAGAGAGTGTTTTCATTAGTGAGACACACAAAATGTTCAAAAAGACAGTTTTTATTTTCATGTCTTTCAATTCCTTGTAACATGAAAAGGTAAATTTCTGTATCTTTTGTTATCCATGTAAGGCTTTATCAAACACTGACATTGCTAAGAATCAAATGATTCAGATTAATTTTGTTTAAAAACATACCACAACGATGTCTTTGAGAAACCTAACTCACTACCTCAGAGAGAGAAAAAAAACCCACATTTATCCTCACAATACCATATAATTACATGGCACTTCTTCCAGATTAAGATGTAGATAAACCCCTTTTGATTCAGACGTCATTATCTGATGTTTTAATCCATATTTGAGAAAAACAAACATATTTCAAACAGACAAGGTAATAGTTAATCAGAACTTCTGCATCCACACACAAATAAAGCCATATATCAAAACTGAAAGAGTAATTCTGATATGTTCATGATATCATAATCATAAAATATTGCTCTATTTAAGCATTCATAGAATTCTTTTGTGTCAAATGTAATTTTCAGTATCTTTTACAAAAGCTATTAAAGCAATGATGGCAGTTAATAACAAAATCTATCAGTGATCAACAGTTAATGCAATACACTCTGTAGCAGTTTTCAGACTTCTTTTTTCATTGTAATGGGGTTCTGCCTATTCCATAAACATACAGGGGAAAAAGAGAGTGCTTCTCCATGCCATGATTATAAAACAAACCGAATAACCTCATCTCATGTTCTGGCCAATAAAACCAATTTTATGAGGTTAAAAACACACACTGGGTAGTTTAAGGATATTAAGGGAAGACTTGCAGGCTCACCTTGGCAATGGCTGTTTCCTTATACATGCGTGTGATCAGATTCATGACTTGAGAAAAGTGGCTTTCAGTGGCATCTGAACTCAGACTTCTCATTAATTTCTCCCACTCTGCAAAAGTGGCATTCAGATTCTAATTGGCAGAAGAGATCAGTGGTTAGACAGAGAGTACAAAGCATGTTCTACCTCAACAGCTACGCTTCAAGTGTAAAATGTTTAGGAACTTCGAAGAACTCTATCAAATTTGGCTAAAAGCAACTGTAGGATTCAAAATCTACAGTAAAAGAAGAGAGAAAAGAAGATTGTACTAGAAATAGAACAAATTTTATCATTGATGCAAAAAAAATTGCTGTATGAGTGTTGTATTATATTTTAAAAACAGTAACAGAGACACTCTGCTTTATACTCACACAATCTTTGTAACTACACATAATACACATGCATACATAAAAATACATATCCATATGAAGATACTTCCATTTACTAACAAATGTGTTTTCATCAAAAATGGAAAATTTACCTTTGCTGCAGTTTGAGGGAGGTCAAATGGAATGCGTTGCCTGACTTTGGGAGGCAACTGAGTTAGGACATCATTCTTCAGTCTTCTGATCATTATTTCACTTAAAAGCTGATGTAGTTCCTCTAAGTTTGAAGCTCCTCTACAGTCCCATTGCCTTCTTTTACCAAAAAACCTGAAAATGATAGATCAATACAGAATGTAAACATGAGATCTTCCAAATTCAGTAGAATCAGTATATAATTAATTTTAAATCACACTATTGGATATGAAAGTGTGCTTCAACTTCCCAGCAGCCACCACTGTCTGCAGGAGTTACTGCCCATCACCTGCACACAATCCTCTGTCTATTCCCAACTTCCCACACTTCACTGTCCACAGGAAGCAGAAGTTTCAGGTTTAATTTTGGAACTCCTGTTTCAATGGACTAATGAGAAGAATATACCACCTTGAGAATATTCTTTATTATATTACAGACAGGAAAGCCATCATGAAAAAGGCAAATATCACTATCAATATTCCTTTCTTCCCTCCCTAAGAATTCCTTCTCAGTTACTGCCAGAGACAGGATTTAAAGCTTAAGCTATCATCTTCAAAAGTAATACTATTTAATGAGCATGGTTAAATAGAGGAAGAAGGTTTCACATTAAGAAGCTAAAGGCTGAAAAGAGAAAGAATTTATTAACTCAAGTCTTCCTTGTTCTTTCCTTGCTTTGCTGTTTTTGAGGAAGTGTTGCAGCAGGAACAGCAGCTTTTCTCTGTCAGAATTACCAGGAGACAATAAAATAAAGAACATGACAGTCTTGGAGAAAAGCCCAGGTAGCATTTTCCAGGGCCAGAAGAGTGTGTTACAAGCATGTAATTTTTATTAAAAGACCAAACAGCCACAAAAACCCCCACAATCATTTAGAGATTTTTAAGCCTTACTGACTTTACCAACAGTGTTCTAATTAGCTGAATTAGCTGACTGTAATAATTTGGGAATGGGGCTGAGAGAGTTACTTCTGCACTGGTGAAGCGGGAATGGCACTGATGGAAGACAGCAAAATCTTTTGCTCATATCCCTTCCTTAATCTATTTATGTCTGTCCTTAGAAAAGCCTCCTTCCTCCACCTTCAGCATCGGGGATATGACAGAAATGGCAGGCTAAACCTCACAGAAATAGTTTGGATCTCATCTTTAAAACAGGTGTCCATGGACACCTAAGGAAATACCACCCATATTTTCACGGAAAGTGCTGGATAAAATAATCCTATCAAGTTTATTACCACAGGATGTTTTGTTCCAGCCAAGTCATGAAGAAAAAGTTATTCATTGAAAGCTTGCCAAACCCTGAACTTGATTTTTATTACATTTATGGTATTCCAAAAATAAGATAATCATCTATGATTGAGTAGCTAACCATGCTGTACCCACGCGCACTTGTGGTGTGAAAATTACAGATGCATTCAGTCAAAACACCATGGAAAAAATAGCATTTCTCTGTCTGAAAATTAGACAGTGCTCTTCCATGTTATTTGAAGTTCAATACTGATAAAGTGCATATGATGGAGGGAGAAAAACAAGTTTTATGAAAATGAAACCATGTAATTATTACTGTAAAAATTAAATCTAAATGCTAGCCAATTTAGCTGACAAAGATGTGTTTTTCTGAATACATGCAAAGTTGCATATATGAAATTTTTAGCTAAGACAGCCAGCCTGTGAAATACAGAAACAAGTACTGGACTTTGTTTCCCACTCAAGTGTGGTGAGACAGCAAAAAGACAGGGACCCCATAATAAAGAGAGGTATAAATTATTACATGACCATGAGCTTAAGACTCAGAGTTGAAAACTCCAGTTCTGAAGGTAAAACCTCCACAACTCATACTAACAACAGTAAATGTATAAATAATTTTACTTAACAGAATGCTGGCACTTCAACTTTATTTCAGACTTTAATAGCTTTAATTAATTTATTTAATCAGTGCCATCCTTTTCCCAATCCTCTTTGATGGAGATGGTACCTGACCCTGGTTTTCCAAGCATGATGGTGTGATACAGCAGTAGAGGTACTGCCTACTGATTGTCTCACTTGGCATGACAAGAAAAATCAAAGACACTCATAAGAATGTAAATAAGCAAGTGCAGTAATACCTGACACGAGCATCACAGTATTTTTTAGCATATTCATTCCAAGTCCCAAACCTTCTTGGAAACAGTGCCTCAATCTGCATGAAGAGCTGTATAAAAAATAAAATAGCAACAGTGAAAAATTAAAACTTGCATGCAAATGTAAGACTATTCAGAAACAATTAACACATGATTTTTGTGTTAAGTTTACATTTAATATTTGCACAAAAACCACACAGCTTGGCCCACATACAAAAGGAATTCCATAGGATACAGGATTCTTCAGAGAGGAGAGTTATGGGAAGCCCTCAAAGAATAGAGCACTGTAACAGCACTGACAGCTTGGAAAAGATTCACATTGAACAAGAAGACATGGATGAGATTAAGTTATTCCCCAAAATAACAATTTTTATCATTTGCCAGGCACATGGGCTTCTGCAAAGCTTCAATGCAGGTATTGCATGAGTGGTCTGCTTCTTAAAATACATGAAAAACCTACTCAATTTTTAAGTTTTACTTCAGAAGATGGACAATATCAATACAAACCAGAAATTTCACAGCTTTTTTTCCTG
>NW_008239283.1:3945174-3958040 GCF_000691975.1 Corvus brachyrhynchos | reverse complement strand
TAGTTAAATACCAGTTTAGATGACCTTAAGCAGGAAGAATCCTACTTTACAAGCTGTTATACTGTCAAAGCTTCCTGGCTTCTGGGATCATTTTCCATACATTCAAAGACTTTATACAAGGATTCTGCTTATGACACAAAACTGATTAAAGACATTTAATGCTTTTTATATGCTGCCTTATAAGCCACAGCAGAACCTCAGTATCACTAAAAAAAAAAGTCCCAAATTATATTCCATTCGTTCATGAATTTTGATCTCATCGCTGTAATCAAGGACAGCCTGTATGGAATTCCCTTTAAAGACCTTTAACAATGATACTGGTGTCAGTACCAATGTACTATATAAAGGTATTACACTTTGTAACTTTGTCCAGGGTTGGTTGCAGTGTCTTTGTACAGGAAGTTTTAATAATTATCCCCACCCATAAACATAAATATTTGTTTTAAAGTTTTAAGTAAGTACTCATGATATACCAAGCCCTTTTCCATACCATGGGTATCTTTCTCAAGTTATCACCTCTCTTAACAAATTAAATTCATAAAGGGTCTTGTCATAAATTCTATTGACACAGTGAGGAATTCTGAAGCATAAAATATTATTTATTTAGCTCTTTTAATTTCCCTGAATACAGCTCAGCTCTTATATTCCATTTTCCCCTACATTTGATAAATAAAGACAGTTGTCTTGGGTTCAGTATAAAACCCAAGAGGGTTTTTGTTACCTCTCTGCTCCTCCCTAATTCCATAAGCTGAACTTCCTTCAAAGGAAAATTTGTCACTCTGGATGTGCAACAAGCACAGACTATATTTTGTTCCACTTAAGTGAATATTCAAAAGACCAGTGATAAACTAAGGGCTTTCTTTATCAGATGATAAAGTAGAAGATTTAATACAAGACCTTGTCTACCAAAGACTCCCCTAGACAGGAGAAACAAGCAGTTCTCTCCTTAAGCTCTATTTTCTATTTCACCCAGCAATCAGTCTGTAACATACAAGATTAATTTCTTACAAGAAACACTGTCTCAAGTCACCTGTGCACAAGCTTGAAACAAGTTTGTAAAGTCAACTCAAACAAAAAGACATTGGTTTAGTTTCTTATACTTGTCCTCCCTGATGCAGCTAGTGCACCTTTTGATGTCATAATGCATGTAATTGAATATATTCAAGAAAACTAAAAGACTCTTCATCTATTACTGATACCATCCTCAAAACCAAAACCAAAACCAAGCACAACACGTCAAATACCTCTTCAGGTCTTCCTAGAGCAGGAGTTCCAGTAAGGAGAACAGCTCTGAGAGCTTTCTGCACAATTGGCAGTAAAATCTTGCTGCGGGTAGCATTTCTGGATTTCATGTAGTGTGATTCATCAATCACAACCACCTTAAAGTTCTGCCTGTACAAAGTGTCTACCAAAGTCTGTGCATCAGATGTCAACAGCCCATACCCCAGAATGGTTACTCTGCTTGTTGATATTCTCCTGAAAAAGAAAATCCACAAGTTTTCTTAGCAAGTTTTCATTGTAGGACAATTAATATAAGAGAGAGATTATAAAAACTAATCTCAGAAGGCATGTATGTCTCCTTTTGGATTGATTGACAAGTGGGCTGTGAGGCTAACAACAACAGCTTTTGGTGTTTAAAATATCTCACACTTATCAAACACATAATTCATAATCGTTTTCAGAAGACACACATTGCATTTCAAAGGAATTTTATTATCTGGCTGCATTGCTTCACCATGTGCTCCTTACAGAGTACGTCATAGGACAAACCCACTTCCTGCACAAAAAGTTACACACAAGCCAAGGTCTTTATCAGCACCCAAACACCTGAAGTAATGATGTCTCTGTGCAAGCTTTTTACTGCTCTGGGTACGAAGAGTCCCCTCACAAGCAGCCTGAGAGGATTAACCAGACTGTCCCTGAGTATTTGGGCACTGTGAAAGTACAGTCTGGGCTGAACCTCACAGCTTCCTGTCAGAGCTGTTACCCAGCTTTTTTGCTTAAACAGAACATGAAGAAAACAAAAACACTGGGAGCAGGGAGTCAACATGGCACAAGATGAAAAATTGGTATGTAATTGAAAATGAACTATTTATAACAAATTTAAAGACGTATACAGGTCCAAGGCATTAATTGATTTTAAAATCACTAGAGAGCACTGTGGCCCTTCAGAAGCCTTTGAGCAGCACAGAAACTCTTACAGCTGTTAGACACACAAGTCATCAGAATGAGGGTCATAGCTGGTATGCCCATCTGTCAGACACCACTGCTCTGCTGGCATCATTTCTGCTTGTTCTTCAGCAGCAAGAGATCAAGAAACTAAGCAAGCTGAAGCTGAAGCTTCCTTGATGATTTAACAGGAAAAATGGTAAATGCACCTACACATTCATGCTCCTGGATATGGAAAGGGCAGTGGTTTGAGCACTGGCACTGCGGGCACTGCAGATTCTGGCTGTCACTGTACAGATAAATGTAGCAACCAGGAAAGCACGATTTTCCCTTACCCTTTCTGAAGGGTACATTTAAAAAATTACAAATAAACTTATTTCTTTTAGTGGAACTAATTTATTCAAGAAACTTCCATTTTCAAATTTGGCCAGAAATTATGAACCTAAATTGATGTCTAAGTATATTTTAACCTGGTTTAATCAAGAAGTTAAACAACACTCAAGCAGTAAACTTAATTCTTGAAGTTTTGAAGAAAAGCAAAGTATTAAACTGAGAGAAATCAAAGCTTAACATATGGAAGCAGAATTTAACAAAATGCTAATTTGGCAGCTGTATTTTTGCATTTTCTTACAAATGCATAAAACACTTTTTAATGTTAAAATATCAATTAGTTCAACAGCAACCTCAGAGCTAGGCAGCCTCCTGGGAGTTAAATAAGCAGAAACCCAAGTTTTCATCTTTCCTTTTTTTTTGAATAAAAGTAAATAATAATGGTTAAGGTCTACTCCTTTAAAAAAAATCTTAAAAGAACAGAATTTCATTTGCCATTTAATTTTCCCATAATTTTCCCCAGTCCACATTTCCCCTTCCCGCATCCAGCCTATAAGCTCTGAGTGCCTTTCAGATAAATACCTTAAAAGGTGCTAATTTTAGTTTCCATATTCCTGTGATCAACTTAAATTTTGACTATCAGTAGGAATTACCCTTCAATGAAGCTTTCAAAATGCATTTTCAGTTGGATTTCTGTGGTTACTAGGAAGGTTCCAAGCAGCACATCTTGGCAGTCAAGTCACTCTCTGATACTCCCAGAAAACATGAAGATCAGTCTCCCTCACACCCAAGTTTTAGAACAACATCTAAGCATTACCATAAAATCAACCAAGTCATTTACAGCAAAGCAGACTAAAAACACCCTTGCAATTCAGGGTAATAGGAGAGTTATTCTAATAACACCCAAGACATAGGCTCTCTGATGAATTCATGCTATTAAGTCTAAAGATAGAAAGTGTAGGTCATGATGACCTTTTCAGTTATTTAGGGATTACTTATTCGAACTTACAAATTTTCTCAGCGTGCTAAATGGAATTCTAACAGTAATTACTTCCTTATTTTGTAATGTACACCAGAAGTTCTCCAAAAATGTTTTACAGAAGCTAATGAATTCATTAGAGTTGAGAAATAACTTGTTCTGAGACACACTGAAGTAATCTAATTTTCAGCAGAAAGGCATTTGCTACTTTGCAAAAAGCAGATCTCTCAACTTCAAAGAAAATGAGTAACTGCTATAATACAATAACACAAAACTGGGAGGAGTGGCTGATATCCCAGAGGGTGTATCTGATACCCCAGAGGGTGGCTCTGCTTGAGCCAGGAGTAGTAAGCAAGCCTTACTGCAGAAGAGTAACAAACTTTACTCACCCAATATCAGTTTTGTTCTGAATGATGCTAATGTCGTCTGGAGAGAGTTCTGGAATCCACTTCTCCATCTCATCCACCCAAGGATATCTCAGAGAGGAAGGCACCACAATTAAGAGAGGCCATTCATTTTTATAGTAATATGAAATGGCAATTGCTTGAATTGTTTTGCCTAGCCCCATCTGAGAAAAGAAAAGAGAAAAGAACAACATCAAAACCAGAAGTCTCTGCTCAGAAAGCATATTCCATTCAGAAAAGCCCAGAAGAATTTGCAAAGACAGAACCAAATAAAGGAAACCCAGTCAAAGAGCTAGTTGTATAGTATGTATTTAATTATCACTTTGTTACCACAGATCATCTTTTATGAAACAAGATGTTTCTAGCTAAACAGATTAATACATGTGTTATATCTGGTTAGCTCATCAAAGTCAGAAGAAGCACTTCCATTCATTTCAGAAGATTTTCAGTTCAGGGTCTTAATAGGGTATACCAAAAAGATCAAACTCTTTAACTTGTGAAGCTACCAAAACCATTTTTTAAAGACTATGCAAAGGAAAGAAATATATAGGATGCCTTCTTACAATAAAAACAACTTTGTCCTCAATTTCATAGGCAAGTGAAGAACAAGGACCTGTGGGAAGAGCTCTGGATTTGACCCAGAGGGTCAACAAAAAGAAACTAATGCTCTGATTCACCAGAGCTGATCATTTCTCTTGGGCCTGTAACACAGATGAGAAAGCCCAGACAGTGAGAATTCAGATGTACAGGCAAGGGGAAGATTCAACAAACAGATTTATATGTAACAGGAAAGTACTTGCTTCATACCGTCAAGGTGGGAATGCTCCCATCTGTGAATAATCATGGCAACAGATGATTATAAGATTCAGAATTTAGGGTTTTGTTTAAAAAATACCAACCCACCTTCAAGATTTTATCAAAGAATGCAGCTATTTTCTCTACTTGTTCACATGGCAAGAGAGAGTTCCCAACTCCTGTTAAACATCAAAGCAGACATGGGCCTTAAAATACTCTGTGCAGGTTTTTCATGGAGTCCAGTGGATATTTGAGTGGATTTGCTGCTGTCTAACTACTCACAGTAGCGAGACATAAAACAACAATTTACATCTCCAGGGTTGTGTCTAAATGGACAGATGTAATGATATAATGAAGAGATTTCCCAAGTACAAAAGAAAACAGTGAATTTTTCTACTATTACTAGAAAGAAAATAATAGGAAAGCTACTGTGATACGCAGTTTTCATTCAAAATTGCCAAGTTTTCCTTAAAATTTTCCTGCAATCTCCCCTTGTGTCACCAGTAGTTCTCAGTTAATCTGAAAACAAATCCAAATGAAAAAAAAAAACCAACAAAATAACATTCATTTCTCGTTTGCTGCCATGGCTGTCTCCCTCACTCAGGCTGTGCAGTCCCTGGTGATAATGCAGGCACTGAGTTGAAATGAATATGGAATAAAAGCAGCACTCTTGGCATCAGCACACCCATGGCTGGATGTAGATCCCACAGAGCTGATCACCAGGCTAGGTCACAAGAATGTGAGACCCTAGAAAAACTGTAGAAAATATGATAGTCTTGGGTTTTGATTTAAACCCATCTTTCTCCAGCATTGAAATGGATGACAGTAAAGCTGTAATTCTGGGGAAGAACTTCGTCTGTCCCCACTCTGAGAAAAAACGGAAACATATTTGTAGAATACCTCACAAAAAATACTCTTACTATCTTACTTTAATCCTTACATAGTTACACACTCCAGGGATACATACAGTAATTCTCTGATCTTGAGTTTTCGTTGATAATTTCTTTTTGCATACAAGCTCACAATACTGATATTTAATTTTACCAACATTTTCTTATTTTAGAGATAGGTCAAAAAGCACAGGATACATACCAGTGCACAATACTTCCTCCAGTGCCACACCTCTTGTCATTATAAAATATACATTATTTCTTTTGAAGAAATGTATATTCCAGGACTTTTTATTGCTAACATAATTATGCACAGTTCATTGTCTAGTTCAAGGAGGGAAACAAACTGTTTTAATAAAAAAATAGCTACTGCTGATATTTTGATTTTTCCCAAGCTCCCCTTTCCTCTTCCCCTGAATACTTCTGTATTCTCCACAGTTCTCAGATATTTCACATTCTGTGCCAGTATAGTTTATCTCCAGATGTAATGAGATTTTTATAGTATGAGGAGATGCTTAAATACCAATAATCCATCTCCCTCTCCTTCCTAGTGTGTCAAGAAAACCCAGATTAGAATTGGGAGACTATAGCAATTCTCTTTTTCAGAAAGGTTTTATACTGACAACACATCAAGAGCGTTATTACAAAAATGTTTTCTCTCTGAGAAGACATGCTGGACTCAGATTTCCCTTAAATGGAACATAATATATATTTTCAAGTGCATGGACACAATGAATTTTACTATTGCTACTTGATTAGTGCACTTTAAAAAATTCACCTTTGGAAACCATAGCTGTTAAAAATCTCCCTGGGCCAGGAGTGTCTAATAATCCATTAAAAATAGCTAGCTATGCAATTATAAAGGACTCTAAAAAAAAACCCAACAGAGTCAGTGTTTTTAAAATGTAATAATACCAGAGATTTAACCTACAATTAAAATTAGCCTTTTAAGTTTTCTCAAGGATTCTTCTAAACTTCTGTCTGGTTTCAATTTTTTCCTCACTTAGGCATTTTCAGGATATCTGCTGACTATCACAGGAATTAGGATTCCTTCATTACCAGCCTTTCTGCCCACAACTCTCAAACAAAAAAAGTCACATCTGCACAAAGTGCATTAACAACACAAAAAAATGTTGTTAGAGGAACAGGAACATCACTTACCTCATCAGCAATCATACACCTAAATAAGAAACAAAAATGGGGGGGGGAGGGAAGCAGAAATTAATACTAAATATAATACATAAACCAATACTTACAAATTGTTTACTATAAATTTAAATTCTGGATTTACTGAACCAATGAAAGGAAAAAAGGTGACTTCATTCCTCCAGATATCACCTACAGAAAGTGAATTTGGTATGAACTGAAAGTAAGTATGACAATTACTTTAAAAATATTTATTGAATTTGCTGGCATTACTGCAGAACTTGCAATTGCAAAACTGAATTTCTGCTTAAGTCCAGGGATAGATTAATTGTAATCATAAGAGACACTTCCAAGGCAAGAAGTGCATCTTCAATTTTCTTCTGTCTTTCAGAAACAGCAATGTTTTTGCTGCTTCATGATTAAGGATTATCTATATGTCAGATTGATTTTAAAAATGTGCTTTCCAGACCTGTCACATTTGTTTTTAAATAGAAGCAGATACTCTCTCTCCCCCAACAATTGTACCAGCTAAAGTATTAGAAAATGAATTTGATTTTTTGCCCATTTTGGAGTCACTTGGCAATGCCACTCTGTGTAAAGACAATGACAACTCCAAGTCCCCAGTCATAAATAGTAAATTCTGTTCAGCACATTTACATTTTGTAAACATTAAATACCATCTTTGACATGCATTTCTTAAAGGCATTTTACCCATTTGTGATTCCATATTCCATATTGCACCAGGTAACTCAAACATAATGTTCCTTCCATGAAAAAATGGGAAAGATCTTCCAGCTCTTAGTGTCTTTAACAAAATTTAACAAACCAAGATACAAGCATTCTGTATTTTGATCCAGAAAATTCTTTCCAAGTAATACAGAACTGCTTTTTTAGTGGTGGCTACTCTGAAGTTAGTGTAGCTGGCCAAAAAAAGATAAAATGTTTGATATTTTCAGAAAGAGTATACTGCTGTTTGCTCACTCTGCCTGCCAGCATAAATAGCAATGTCTACTAATTTCAGCAGTTTCTTTCAACTGAGGTAAAAAACTAATTAAAAATTAATTCTTACACAACTTCATTTTTTACAAGCAACAAACTATCTATTTGCAATTGCTTTGCAACTTACGCCCCACCCCCAGATGTTAGGGATGGAGCAATGAAAACAAAGGAAGAAAATGTAACAAAACAAAGACCCCAAGTCTTCACAGATTTACAAAACAAAAAAAAAGCAGGAAGAGAATTATTTTTAGTGGCAACTCATGATTGTGGGGCCTTAATGTCTGTGATTTGCAGCTGGGCAAAGACATTTATTTGCAGATGACTAACACACAATTCTAATTTAAAAATAATGTCAGGTTTTGCTCAAAGACAGATTTTTTTTTTCCATTCAATACTCATTGTTAATAGCTTGAACTGAAGTTTACAAAACAAGTCTTTCTTTTTTGCAGATTCTTTGAGGCCAACTGCTTTCAGTACATTAATCATGTTTTTAAAAAACAGTTTGAGGCCTGAAATCAATTGGAATGCACAATAACCTACTGTTGCAGTAGTACTCCTTACAAAAACGCAGCAAATGAGTAAGACTACAGCTAACAGCTACAGAGCAGAGACAGCTCAAGAATAAGCCACAGATCTTCCTCAACAATAAAGATTATTTATTATAAGAATATCAGAGCAGAAGTACAAATATAGCAATAGCCAAGCTGCATCTGGTAGCAAGAAAATGTGGTAAAGAGGACAGGAATAAAAGTGTTTCTTGCCAACATCTGCTGATAAATACAGTATTTCTCAGTAATATCAACTTAAATTTTAGTAGAATTGCATAAATAGTGACATGTTAATTCTGCCAGTTCAGACACACAGAAAACAAAGTGAGAATAGGTAAGATCCTATTGCACTGTTCTTTGACACAGGCGAACTGATTGGATGCTCCTTCTTCCTTTCACAATAACAAGCAAAAATGAAGAAATCCAGAGTGATTTACAAATGGCTCTGACAATTAGAAGCTGAATAGCAAATAAAAACCCACTAACTTTAAGTGTGTCAACCACAGGAACACTTCTTCCATAAAGCTAATTTCTTCATTAGAGTGAACTGTAGCCACTTAAACATTGATGACTTTATCTGCTGACAAATAAGAAATTGTTCTGTTTTTCTTTTTGCACTCATTTTCAGACTGTACTCATAAAATCCTTGATGTTATAGAGTATCTCCTGTTTTCATGTCTATTAACTTCCACTTAATGTCCTAAGTTAAACTTCTTATGTAGCAGCAACAAGTTGATGACTTTTATAGAAACTCATCATTTTGTTGCTGGTAAATGAAGTGAAGTACGAAGTAGCTGCCATCACTTTACCCACAATAACTCTGCAAACAGAGATTACATTAAGTGATCAAGAGTTTTTCTTCCTCATTTCTGCAGTACCAATAGAAACAGAGACACAGAAACACCCCTATGCTTAAAGCTGGTTATGTCTAGTGATATTTTGCTAGTAAGTATTCGCTCTCTTCTCCTGCCCAATGATGAAATTGCTTTGTTGTAAGTAGTTGGGATTTTCTTCCTGTACTTGCAATCCATCCATTTTCCAGCATTTAAAATTCGACCAGACACATCACAGATTGAGATCAATCGAGTGCACTAAATTGGTTTTAAAGCTCCAGTTAAGAGTTATCTGAATGTGTAAAGTCCTCTGTGATTATACAGTTAGCGACATGAATCACTGCTTGGATCCACACTGCTCAGACTCAAATTCCTGAAAAGCTACAGTTTTTAAATTGCTAATTTATGCCAATTAATTAACATTATTGACACTCACACGTGACAAAATTTTGACATGGCACACAAGATTGAGTTTATGATACAGGTAGAAGTGAAATAAAACTAATATAAGTGGAAATGGAGGATATTCCATTTATTTTATATATATATATATATATATATATAAATAATGCATTTTAAAGCATTCTTCTGTGTAGCTTTCACAGTTTTAAAATAAGAATCCTAAAGATGCCTGCTTAATGTAGTTACAAAAGATAAGAAGTCCAAATTTTTTTCATTGGATTCTAGGGCAATGAAAACCAGCTTATATTACTGAGAGGAAAATCATGAAATCTTTCCAGTTCATAATCACAACAATTAGAACTTTAAAGAACTTCCCCATCTTTATAGCCCACATCACACAGAACTTAACAAGATACCTAATAGTTAGTTGCACTAAGCTGCTAAAAAGCAATACTTTACATAATCTTAAAAATATGCTGCCTCTATTTAAAACAAACTTCAGTATGCTCTATATTACTGCAGTCAGACAAGCTGCCAACATGGACATAAAGGTTCCATGCTGTCAAAGCAGAAGAAACAGATCTTCAGCTACATTGAAGGGACAAATATGTATTTTTGTTTCACATATTTTGACTGCAAGAAGACAGACTTCTTGTTCTCTGAAGTTCAATTAGTCATTTCCTCTCAACTGGTAGTTACCCAATCTGAGCTTCATCATTCATATCCCATCTGTTCATATGACACCTTAATAATAGTTCTATCCAAGAATATAAATCAGAGCTATGATACGCAGATTCATATCCTGTTATAAGCTCAGCCCACATGGTCAAAAGTTTCAGAAAAGCACGGAAAAAAAAATCATTTGAGATGTCTCAGTTGCACTTACTCTCAGCAGCAAAGTCCAACTGTGCAAAAAAGCACCAGTCAATGGCAAATTCTTTTAGATTCTTTCCCATCTAATCTTTAAATGTTTCCCTTCTTCAGAGCGAATCCTGTGGCTTGTGTTTGAATCTCTGTCCATTCATCAAGGAAATCTCCTATTTTTTCCTAGCAGAAAGCAGTAGAACCTCATTGGGATGCACTGCACATGCTGCTACAACCTTCCTACTATTCATAACCCTTTTACGGTGTAGGGTTAGCAATGGCCTTTGGACACAGTAGGATCTTTCATAAATAGAAGGGAACCATAGTTTGGGCCCCCACTAGATTAAAACAGCCCCAGCATTTTGAGGTGTATTAGCTTGAAAATAAAACTACATTTTTCTTTTTTCAAGCAAATACAAAGAGCTTTGAGTGAGGATGTACCCTGGTGAGCGAACACGCCTGCAGAGAGCAAGGTCTGCTGTGCTGGTGCACCTCAGGTGCACACAGGTCCAAAACCCTACTGCTGTTCACTAAAGAGAACAAACACAAGCACCTGAGGTTGTACACAAACCCTAGCTTTCTTCTGGATGTAGAGGATCCCGTAGTTGAAGGGACCACCCAAAGCTGGATGAGTCAGAACCCCAGAAACAGACTTCCAGCACTATCGGAATAGGCTAAGTGCTTGATACGTTGTAAAGGTATCAAGCACCAAGCAAAGGTGCATTTACACATTCTTACTACAGCAAACCTTGGAGAGAAACCTGAAGTAAGCAAAAAAACAGGTGAAAGAACTAAGAAAGAAACCCAAAACTCCTGAAAGAGCCCTCTGAAAGCTCTATCAGCAAAGCTCTGCCTCTAAAAGGACAGAAAGAATAATTTATCAAACTTCAAAAAACACAGAAAGAGTTCCTGGCTGCGTTGATGTCAAGAAGATTGGAACCAACTTTGCAAAGCAGAAGGACAAGCAGATCTTTTAAAATTTCATGCAGATGAGTTCATTGGAGAAACAGAAGGAAACTGAGGCTAAACTCATGAGGAATGTGTCATAGAGCCACAAAAAAATAGTCTGTATAACAAGGAGGTTAATGCTAACACAGTTTTATAAACTGAGTTTCAGGGAAGACCAAACATTTAAATGAAAATCATTTCTATTTCTGTATGTCTGGGTTACATTCAGGTCACCCTTTTCGAAATGTCAGCACTATTAACCATGCAAACAATACAGCTGAAGTTTCTTATATTAATTATGGCTACTGCAGCAAGGTATTTTTGTGAAGAAAAAGAATCTCATTTTGAACTTTACTCTTGGAGGAATATTGATTAACAACACACTGGGATTAAGGTCTGTACAACCAAGGATCCTACCAAGTCAAACAGCTGGTGTTAGAGGTTTCTTGTAATGATAGAAATATTTGCAATAATATCCTCTCTAGAGAGCTGTGCTTCCTTACATGGCAGATTAAAAACTAAAGGGGTACAGCAATCCAATACATCTGTTGCTTGCTTGTAGGGATAATTTAACTTCTTGATTGATTTTCAGCAGCTATTTATCCAGGAAAAACCACTTAGAACTACAGGTAGCTTTTCAGAACAAACTCCTTCCCTTTCAAATGCGTTTTCCAAGGCAAACAGTCAAAGCAGTAGCACTTCATTTTTTAAAACACTGAAAATTTTTGTTACTACTCAAGCAAATTAAAGCTGTTTCTTGTTAATGCAGGCTTTGGAACATGTTGTACAGAGGAAGCTCGAGTCTTTCTTTCACTGGTGTGGGTGTCCTGATATTCTTGGGATTCTCACCTACTCATGTGAGTCAGTTTTATATAACACTACAACATATAATTTACCTCCTACTCACAAGCCAACACTTCAGCACTAACAACTTAACCAAGGGTTATTTAAGGAATCTGAACTTAGAACATTTTTATATAAAACTGCGCAAGCAACCATTACATTTGTGTGTCAGTAATCACAGCACGCAGTCCTAAAACTAGAACAAAGAGAGCTGACTCCCTTGCAGAAATAATCAAGGGTGTTTCACCAAAAATAGTGCCCCAGAAGATGTAAGATAGATCTTACCCTTGCTCCTGAACTATACTAGGTATTTAAAAAATCCCAAAGTAATAAAACCCCAGCCTTTGATTTAACGTAAGATGCACCAAATTGCCACATCTGCATTGTTAATGATTCTGAAAAGGAGCCTAGAGGAGAATGGTTGTGGTGTCTTAGGCTTTTCTCTAACACTCTTCGACATGTGACTGAAAAACCCACCTAAAATGTTTTATTAATATTTGAAAGCTCTCAGACCACATGTTCTGGTATTCTAGCTTTGGCAAAGTTGTGTGGAATAACACATAACAAAGCGGTCAAGTTGAAGGTTAAGCTCAGACACGTCAATATGTTTTTAGAATACATTAATGGAACTGTTAAGTGGAAAAACCTCCAGCCAAGAAGACACTCAATAGTGATAGTGAAAACTGTTTACCTATTCAGTCACTGGCTTCAGACAC
>NW_008239283.1:3944603-3945159 GCF_000691975.1 Corvus brachyrhynchos | reverse complement strand
ATGAACAGAACAGTGTCAACTAATTTCAGCTACTGATAATCTAGGCTGCAAACGTTAACCTGGCTGTTAACTAGCATGACTGAAATACGTGTGAGCAGCAGAAATCTTCCTTAGCATGCAGTCTAATGGCTTTCAATGAAATTTACTTATCAGTACTTTCCCAATAAACTCTGCATTCCCTGGTGATCTGGGGCAGTTTTCCCCTCTGCCTGTCTCTTCCAACTTGCATTAAGTCAGTCAGAATGTGACTCATACTCATTTAAGATCTTACTTCTATTCATTCTCATTAAAGTCACTTGTCTCACACTCAGAACTGCTCCCTCCCATTTGTCCTCTCCCTGGTGCTTGTGGTTAAATACACCAACTTTTCATCATGGACTGCTGCAAACTTTCCCTGCACACAACACCAACTCATTTCCTCTTTCCCCTCCCTCTATCACTGTTGACAACCTACTAAACTACACTTGTAGCCTTTATCTCTTTCAGTCCTCCTCTTCCATTCTAACAACTTGTGCCCTGCATTTCTAAAATCTGCATTTTCTTCTCTATTCCTGCT
>NW_008239283.1:3932595-3944574 GCF_000691975.1 Corvus brachyrhynchos | reverse complement strand
TTCTACCATTGGGTTTTTTCTGCTAAGTCTTTTTTTTTTTTTTTTCACCCCACATCGGTCGTCTCCTGAATTATATCCTACATTCACTTACTGACAATGCATTTTTTGTTCTATTTGAACTGCTTCCCAGTTCCTCCAGCATCACTTCCAAACAAGCTTCCCTGGCTATGAAAGCTCTGCAGAATTTGGCTCAGTCTCTCATTCATACTTCCTGCATTTGAATCTCATTCTGTGAGCTAGCATCTTCATTTATTCATCCCTCTCTTCCTTGGCACTTCTCAAACGTGAAATGTACTCTGAATCACTACAAACCAACGTCTTTAAAAAAATGAAACCTTTCTCCAACTCCCAGAGCTGAAATGTATTAACTGTTTGATGCTGTCCATATTCACTAAATAGCCATCCCATTCTTTTTCCCCAGAGATTATTTCTGTGCTCACCTGTTACAATGCAGGTTTAAGGACCCCCATTCATCACAAAATTATAGTAATTTTAGACATCTGAGTTGCCGAATATATTGGAATAAAAGATTTTTTCTTTCTTGGTCTAGCAAGAGATTTATGCCTTGTTTCAAACAGCCCTCTCAGGCTAACTACAAACTACTGAGACTAGAGACAGAAACCACAAAAAAAGTCACAATTATTTTTGTTCCAGTCTGATCTCTGACCTCAAGTTCTACAAATAATGGAAACACTTGTTGATGGCACTTGATGCTGTGTGCCACCAAGCACAGATTAACATAAAAATGAAACAGTTAAAGAAATATTCCTAGACGTGACCTAAAAAAAAAAAAAAAGTAACAACAAATATGAAGGTAATTTCTTTTTCTAACATGCAAATTTAAGTAATCTGGCTTTTATTGAAATCAGTGTGACAAAACCAGACAGAATAAGTAGAATTCCCAAAAGAGAGCACAATTAACTTCATCTTGCCTGTTTGTGATGATCTTCATGTTTAACTCTGAACTCCCCATCTTAAGATCAAATTGGTCATGAGTGTAATAACAAGAATTCAAACTAACTGCAGACTCTCAGAAATGATACTACAAAACCTGGAGTCATTACAGGATATTCTGTTTGGGGCTTACACAAGTTCTACATCCTTACCTGCAGCATCTAAGAATGGCAGTCACTATTCTGTGCTTACAAGGAAATAGCCAGAATGCTCATTAAACTTTTCAGCAACTTATCAAGCACAAAATGGCCCAACATGAATAAAACTTGAAGAAAAATTCTCCTTACAGATGTTCCCCATAAATATGGATAATTATCAGTATAAATACTGATAATACACTGATAATTATCAAACAGCTATAGCTCCATAATATATGAACTCTTCATGTCAAGTATTTCTGTTACATTTTTCTTCCTTTAGAAATTAATGGCCAATGTTTTCACTGTGTAAATGAAATTATGTGCTTCTTGTTTAGGTTAAACTAAGATATTCAGTAAACTAAGACTGTGGTGTTGTGAGAATTTATAACAGAAATGAAAACAGTAAAGTAAAACTCAGCTGAAAATAACTATGCCCTATCTCCCAGAAGAGAAATACTAAGAACTGATACTTGGGGAAAATTCAACATTAGCTTGCAAAGTATTTTTTAAGTGTTCTTTTAAACCATGCAGCTGATTCTGAAAAAAACCAAATTAGACAATGGTAAAAAGCAGTTGGTCCTGCATTTAATCACAACATCAACTTGCAGAAACCTATGGCCTTTTAAACAAAGGACAGAAAAATTATATATATACAGTAAGAGATATGTAGACATGGAACTAGGCTTAGGGCTTCAAAATGGGATTGAAAGACAAATCTATTTTCTTATTCTTAACTTCTATCAGAGATAAAAACCTGAAGAATAGAAATACACTGAAAGAGCAAATCAATCAGTAATCATGGATCAAAAATAGTAAAGATAAAAGCAAAAGTGAAACAAAAGCTCTGGTAACTTAGAAAGGCAATACAAGGCAGAAAGCACCAATTGCATTGTACAGAAGGAGAAAGAAAGATAAATAGATAACATAAAACCCAGAAGCAACCTCAGTAATAATGGTAACAATGAGAGTGGAAGTGAAAAATAGTTACAGAAAAGTGTAAGACAAAAGGGCCTACTGCTGTAGCACAAACTAAAATATGCATGGGAGTCCATGGACTGAACAGATTTTCTCTTATTCTATCAGCTTCCAAAATGTAAAACTATCATTCCCTTGGACAACCAACTCAAATGGAAATTATACCTTTCATACTCCTCAATGGATAATACATCCCAGAAAGTTAAAGAAATTTGTGTAGAAATTTGCGTAAGAATTTAAATAGGACTTCTATCAGAAATTCCTCATCCTACAAAGGGCTGTGCATGGGAATTCTAAACATTTCTTTTGGCTTCCTGCACATTTCTGTGGCCCAACTACTAAAACCTCAGCAGATTGTATATACTATGCCTTTCCAGAGAAGAATCTTTCAACTGTGTTTATAAACTTTGATGAAATTATGATTTGAATCTTTGGTTTTTTGGTCTACTTTGGGGATGGGAGAGGGGAATAATTTCTACAAAGACTGATAATCTTTGAGGTAAAAGTCTGTTTTAATTAAAAAAGAATTAACTATGTGTTCCTCCTGTGTAACTTGCTAGAAATCAGAGACATAGTCAATGGGAAAAAGTACTATTTTGAAGTGTAGGCAACTGACTCAATACTATAACAGAGGACATTTACATTCCATTCTCTAATAATTTCACTGCCATAATGGTTCTCTGTAGACTATTATCCAAAAAAATATTAAACACTATACAACTTTTTCTTACTCTAGATAGGGACTGCCTAACAAAACAATTGCCTTTTCATTAAAAGTGATAGCTCTTAATGGCAGATATGAACTCTGCATATCCTGATATTGCCATCCATGGTCATTTACTTTTTTTACTGTGTCTAACAACATTAAGCCAGCATGTATGGGAAATTAAAAATCACATGCTCCTGAATATATAAGTTAATGTATTACCTCTCAAGCTTATACAGGAAACAAGATCACTCCAAGTTACAATAGTTTGAACACACAATTATAATGTGTATAATATTATAATGGAAAAGCTTGTTTTATGAGTAGTAAATATCTCCAAGTCCTCTTTTGCATCCAGCTTAAACAAATTGTTCTGCCAACACGCCTAGAAAGAAATATATCTGTGTCCGAAGGCATCTTTTACAGATACCATCTACAAGACAAGCAGTGCTAAATAATGATGCTTGCAAATCACATACTGACAGTTTTTATTACAAAACTTGATAAAGCATTTAGTGATATCCAGTAGTACAAGAGCTAAATTTCAAACAACAGCATGCCTCTTTTACAGAGTATTCAGGTGAACAAATTGTTTGCATTACTAGACAGACATCACACACTTTCATCAAGAGAGGATATAAAACAAGAACACATGGTAAAAAGAATTGTGACTTTCCAAGTATGACATTAAGGAACAGAAGCAGTAAAAATCAGTAATATTCAAAGAGACGTGAGCTCAAATGAGACTGAATACAATCCTTATCAGTACTATTGAGTAATTTGCCCATATATCACTGAATCTTGGATATTTTATCCAAACTGCTACCACTTCTTCCAGAATATTGTGCTTCAACACTGCCACCTCTTCACTAACAGCTGGTGACCCCTCAGTTCTACCCTGAGTTCTGAGGAAATGGAGATTTGTCCACATCTGCCCAAACCATGACTAATAAGCAGCAGAGAGCAAACAGAATTGCTCATTTCCACCTCCCAACAGCACACGTACATCTGACCCCAACAACCCTCAGTATTTCCTAAGCGTGTTGCTAACAGTTCACATTCCTGGAAGGGACAAGTCGGTTAGTTTTTATTTAAGAGGCAGTTTAAAGCACACACAAATAAATAAATACATATTATTGCTGGTTTTAAAAGTAGCTTACACCTTCACTGGAAGAAAATCATAAAAATAAAATAGTCTTCATGGACATAAGTTGTGTGCACCCACCTTTTGTGCACATTAATGTTTGAGGCTACAAATAAAGACTATATATTGTATCCATCCCTAGGCAGCCATTCCAAAGTGCATTTCTGAAGAATAATCTCTAGTAAGGAATAAGCAGCCAGTCAGTTATTTACCTCTAAGGCATGTTTGTGAGACAAAAGGTATCTTATGTTGAACCACACACAGTCTTGCTGGCTCTAGAATTGTCATTTCCTAGTAAAGTGTTAGGCAGTCTCCATTAAATGAGGTAATGCCTTTGGAGCATCTACTGGAAAAGCCTTTGATTCATTTACCAATGAACCGAAAGTACAAACCACAACAGCATATTTATTTTATGCTTTGGGAAGAGACAAGGGAATTAATAGCTCACTCCCAGCCCCTTCCATGCAAAAAATAAGAGTTTGTTCTAATAATAAGTTCCTTTTCATGCTGGGTGCTTGTCTAATCTAAGATGATATTAACTGAATCTCTTCAGCCAACACTTGCTCTACACCAGTTTCCTATCACTCCAGCAAAGCATGGATTAAGTGATGACTGTGAAGGGAGTGCATAGCCTGGGGGAAGAAAAAAGATGAGCAGAGTTGCTTATATTGCTCACTTCAAGTCCTATGCTTATATATTTTTAAAACTAGAAAAGACACTTCTACAGAAAATGTACCACTAGGAATACTGAAAGAAGGTTTAAATCATTATGGAGTACACAAAAGGGAAAGACTTGTGTGAGGCAAGGGTTGACAAACTAATAAGAAAATTCAGCTACAAGCACCAGAGGCTCTTGTTCCCTGTTTTGGGACAGGAAGAGAAATAGATCCACATGAGCAAGGGACAGATTTAAAAAATACTCCTTGGGAAAGTTTGACTTAACACTTTTTACTTCAGATAGAAGCTGGCTGAGAGTGTGCACACAATTCTTCAGTTTGACCCAGCTTACACATAGAATTTGCTGTGCCAAGGAATGAGATTTCTTGCAATCATGATGAACATTTTTCCATATCCATGCCACATGAAAACCGTCAGTGCTGGGTTATGCAAAACTCTTGTTAGTGAAAGACTTAAAGAAAAAACCCAACATAAACCCATAACCTTAATGAAAAAAAATAAAATTCCCTCCTTGAGAGAGTCATTAGACTAGGTATGCCAAACCTTTTTGAATACTTATTGCAGGCAATTGTTACTACTTCAGCAAAAAGAAGAAAGAAACATCTGATAAAAATTTATCCAGTCCTGTAGCTAAGCTGCTTCCCAAGGAACCTCTATATTATAAACCAGCCTGTAAAAGATTATGCCACTTTCAAATACATCCATTAGCCTACACTAATTAAATGTACAGTTTCTTTAATTTTAATGGCTTCTGTTATTTCACTGTTTGTATATATAAATATACACCTCAATTGCATATTCAATGGCAGCCAAGGGCTTTGGATTTATTAAATTCAACTCTAACATAGGCTTTGCTGTCTATTCTACCAAAACCTTAGCTATCCATTAAAATCATATCCATTCTTTCTCAGTCTGTGCAGCAAGAAAGTGCCTGATATGGCTGGTGGTCACAGAGAAGTTAATGCCAATTCAGCATAAAGCATATCAAATCTCAGGCTCTCATGTGAATGGCTGGAGTCATCTTTCTCTTCTGCCACTGAAACTGGCAGTATAAAACAGATGGTTTGTTCATTCCCTGAGACAGCAGTGCTAAAGGGTTTTGGCCAAAGGAATAGAATCAAAGCGAAAAAACTCACAGGAAATTTTAATTGATTGAAGTTCCATATAATTGCAAGAACTGATGATAAATATTTCCTTTCCAATTTTTCACCTTTGGAGGAAAAGACGCACATTTCTTTTCCCCTGAAAATAATCACAAGCATTGGCAAGCAACCCCCTTAGGCCCCAAGCCTCTCCTCCTCAGCAAGATGCTGAAATAATCAGGAACTAATTTCATCCATCTTTTCCACACAGGCTACAGTAATTCCATTTGTGCCAGACCTCCCCAACATCATTCCTTTCCAAAAGGACAGCATACAGTAGTTTCACAGCTTTAGGCTGCAATTGCCCACATTTCCTAAAATTTATAAATGTGGAAATAGCATTTCCCCCCTCCTTTTTGACCCTGTAACTCAGTAACAGGCTCTTACTCAGCAAAATATTTCCGGGCTCTGCGGTATAAACTGTGATTTTGATTTACCAGGTACTTAATTGTTGAATGTCTACTCCATCAGCTGCTGCACTGGCTAACTGAGCACTCTGCAAGGCTGCTTCTGCTCTGCTGCTGCAGCTCAGTGAGCTCCAGAACACCCTGATTACACACCAGAATTGTACCAAGTTTAAAATAGAAAACCACACAGATGCATCAGGATCTGTTAGTCATTCCCTTAACAGCTCTACCACGCCATTAAGAACTAAAGAATCAAATGTGAATTAACTTATTTTAAGAATTCTTTATTAACATAACAAAAATGATGGTCCTACTGATATCAACCTCCTTTCACACAAGAACTTTGATACTACAATGCTCTTTTGCATAATGCATTAATAAACATTTCTTCATTCTCTGCAGAAAAAAACCCCATAACTCATTTTAAACCATGTTACCTTACAGCTTATAAAAGATTTCTGTAACATAACTCACCTAAGACTGCTGCTATAGAATAACCTCTGTAAAAATTAATTGATCTTTACCTAAAGTAATTATTTTTGGCATGTGATACCGTAAGTTGAATACAATAATTTTACCTGCCACTTCTCTGAAGCGCAAATATGATGCCTTTTTCCTGAAAAGGAAGCAGCTTCTTTCTCAGTCTTTCAGGTAGGAAGGACAGCTTAGCATTAACATCCTCTAACTGAGAAGCTTCAAGTGAAGGTGTTTCCTGAAGAGCATTGGCCATGCTGAACCTGAGGGAAACAAAAGAGAAAGATGTCGTCTTACTTACGAGAATACAGAATAAAGCTTCACAGAACAATACTGATCACTTCATCTTGAAATAATCAATATCTACACAACTTCTCTTGAGTTTTGAGAATTCTCTCTGGAAAGTATAAAATTGTGCAGATGATGGAGGAAGAGTCCCTCACCTCAGTCTCAATAAAATATTCTAACTATTCCAGGATGATGAGGTCAGCATTTGTCTCTTCCTCTACACTATAAAATAATTATTTAAGCAAATACCCTATTCATGAATGAAAGTTATTTGCCATTCAAATCAAGCTTACTCATGGACATCGAAATATAATTCTTTTAGTAAATATTTTTCAGGAGAGTTCTAGGAAAAAGATAGGTTATTTAACCTTCTGATGATGGAACTAACAGTCCTTTAAAATTTTTAATTCTAAAAATTAAGTCGGAAAAAAAGGGGTAAATAAGCCCACTTTGGGGGAAGTAAAAAAAAAAAGAAGAAAAAATAAAAGAAAAACCTGTAAGGAAATTGTTTTTTTCTCAGGGAAATTAAATTTAAACCAAAGAACTAATCAATACAAATTTTCATAGTGTGCTTAAGATTAAAAATGGGGATTCCTCATTCATTTTTGCTCAAGGGACAGGGTCAGAGCAGAAATACTCACTTTTGTTCTCTTTTAACTTCAATAGAGTTTAAACAAACAAACAAAAGTTTATAAAGCTCAGTTGCAGTGCACTAACTGAACACAAAGAAAGACTAAAACCTTTACATCAAAACATCACCTAATTATTTTGGATTCACAGCCTGTGTAAGGAGCAGGATTACCACAGGAACAAAGAATGTCAGCCAAAATAGGCTTCCTGGACTCTTAGTAGTACCACCAGGTTTGACAGCAAAATTCTGAATTGGGCGCAGATTTTTTGATAGTGATAGGAGAGGGAAAAGGACAGGGAACAGGACCTGAATGTTCTGGGAACAGGACCTGAATGTTCTGGGAATCCACTAAACTGTTGTAGAATTCCAGAAAAATGAGGATTTTGGCGGATCTGTCACTGGCATTGGCACTCAGGCTAATGACATTCAGGCAGACAGAAAATGAGTAAGTGCTTTTCTTGGTTACAGGATGAATTACAGGCACGTCTATCAGGATACACATCAGGCATTCAGGGGAATGTAAAGAAAATGCTGTGGATGAGCCTCCAGGCAAGTTCCATGACATTCTCATCATGGAAGAATTGAACAGGGTAACACTGGAACTTCCAGGCATTCCTTCTTGGGCCTCTATTACCACTTCTACAAAGAGGGGGTGTTTAACCACAACCATTCTGACATACCATTCTGCTGGGCAATGAGGGAAGAATAGTGAATTTAAAATACTGATCAACACATGTAACTTGGGACATAAGCATTGTATTTACCATGGCAATTTTGTCCCCCATTTTCATAAGTGGAATCTTTGATATATCTTCACAGAAACAGTATTCCTGTACCTTGGGCCTCTGGAACATTCAGCAGCAGATACAAGTACTGTGATGAGTAGCAGGCTCTTTCATGCATGTCCACCACAGAGCTTTGCTTAACAGAAGACGGAAAGCCCCTGTGTGCCCAAGAGAAGCATTTCACAGCAAAAGATTCATAAGGCTCCAGTAAATACCTGCTTCAGCTCTCAGCTGAGCAAACAAAATGTTTCAACTCTATCTGTTGGGAAAACAATCATAACCACTCCAGTTCCATCACAATATTTTCCACTGAGTATTTTTTTTTAATTTTAAAAGTTGATTAAGGTACTTCAAGACTGCTGGCAAACAAACAAACACTAAACATTTCTGTAGAGCTGAGCTTCAACAAGAACACTGCAGGATTGGTGGGCCCAACAAACCTGTTCAACACTCAGTTCTGAGATTCACCTCTAAAGAAAATTCGTGACTCATTTTCTGTGATAATTTTCCTTTCTATAAATGCAGAGATAATGATGTACTCCTGATCAGCTCTCTACATAGCTTGTTGTGAGTGACAATATGAGAATGAAATGTTAACATAATTAACTTTCTGTTGAACGAGATCATGACAAGATCCTTTCAATGAAACACTGAATAGGAACCATGCAGTTTCAGGAGCATAAATCTGAATTAGAGGAGGCGCACGAATCACCAGTACATAGCAATACTACCATGAAAAATATTTCTGCATCAGTCATTATCAAGGTTAGAACTGACTTTTGAGATCTTAGCAGCAAAACAGAAAACACTAACTACCAGATACGTACAAGTTTTTGTTTAGTTTTTTTCTCTAGGTGAATAATTATATAAATGAATGGTAAATAATTATAGACTAGGTGAATAATTAAAGAACTCCACACGTGGTGAACAATAACTATTAAAACAACATATACAGTGACTGTGGCAGTGGTGGTCATTCATGTTTTGAGACAGAGCATTTATATACACACTGTAGTAATGTCAAGAAATAAAAATAGTCTGTTTTAAAAAAGAATTTAGTCAGTGTAGCAGAAGACCAGTTTGTATCTGTTGTTCCACTCACTGCAGATTTAGAAGATGTAAGGAGAGAGAGTAAGACTAGTGCCTGTATTCTCTAACTACAAGTTTTCATTTTTTTTTCTGTGTCCCTAATGAGCTGTAATACAGATCACATCGACCTTCCCACATCTCCACATCACAAGTTCTGGCTGTTCATTTTTTTCAGACAAAATAGACCTGAAAGGTTTTGTGTGGAGACCTAGCTTTTCATTGAGAGACTTCATTCAGCTGCACAAGTTCCATGAGTTAAAAACCCCAAATTCTGGAGTATTTACTCAAGTGTTTTAAAGGAGATGAAGGATAAAACAACTGAGTTACTAAACCCAGTAACTATTGCTTAAGTATCTCAGGACTAGATAGTGGTAAATGATCCCAGCTTTTAAAAGCAGGGATGAGGAAGATTCATGGACCTACTTCATGATTCATTCATAAGGCATAAAAAAAAAATCAGTAAAAAATTATAAAGTGCAGAACCTGTGAACGCCAGGATAAATGCATTTATTTGGTGGGAGTCACCATGTGCTTTGTAAAGGTGATTCCCATTTTTCCAGTCTGATGAAGTTTTTTTGAAAGGGCTCTACAACAATGTACATATTAACTACTTGATGCAGTGCAATTCCCACTATTTTTCAAAACTGAATTGAAACAGAATGAATTTCATAACATATTTGTACAGTAACTATAATTTCCTAATTTCCAGGAAAACTTTTGAGAAAGTCTCTCAAACTTTCAAGAAAATTGAGCTGCCACACAAAAAAATTGCACTGAAACTTTTTTTTTTAGTTCAAGCAATCAGACAGTTCAAACATGAGGGCAACAACATCAGCAGTATTTCCAAGTAATCTGCTCCAACTTCTATCATGTTCCATCAATCATAAATGATCTAGAAAAGTAAGTAGCTACTGAGGGATAAGGGCAGTGCAAATAATAGTAAAACAAATTACAGTTTGAAAAAACCCAACCTCGAATTTCTTTCTAATCACTGCTCCCGCTACACTGCATTTCACTATAGGCCCTTATCCTTCCAGAGGCAGCAACTGAGACCCAGCTTGTTGAGGATCTTACCCCTGGGGCTGTTTCTTTATTGGAAAGTTGGGTGCAAGACTGATGATAAGTTCAAGGACTACTTTAAGTTTTCCAATAGCTGTTTGTCAACACAAGCTGATTACATAATATAAACCCACTGCTTATTTTTAACGGCCACTAAATATAGCCTTTTAATGCAGCACAGCAGCAGATGCCTAAGACAAATGAGTCTTTCCACTAAGAGTTTTGCTTCATAAATTTCCTCTTGATGGCCTTAACTGCTCCATGACTGTGTGTTCAATAAAACTTAATAGGGAATTCAAAGCTCTAAGAACATCTTGGTTGATTGATTAATCAACTATTTCACAGAATCACAGAAGTTTTGGCATTAGAAGGGACCTCTGGAGATCATCCCATCCAACTCCCCTACCCAGGCAGGCTCACCTGGAGCAGGTGATACAGGAATGCATCCAGGTGGCTTCGGAATGTCTCCAGACAGGGAGAATCCATGACCTTTCTGGGCAGCTATTCCAGTACTCTGACATCTTTGTAAAGAAGTTCTCCCTCATGCTGAGGTGGAACTTGTGTTTTATTTTATGGCCATTACTCCTCATCCTGTCACTGGGCACTACTGAAAACAGTCTGGCACCAACCTCTTGGCACCCGCCTTGGAAATATTAATGTGCATTAATGAGATCCCCTCTCAAGTCTTCTCTTCTCCAGACTAAACAGGCCCAGCTCCCGCAGTCTTTCCTCATAAGAGATGTTCCAGACCCCTCATCACCTTTGTGGCCTCTGCTGGACCCTCTCCAGTAACTCCTTGCCTTTCTTGTACTGAGGAGCCACCAGTGGGATAATAAAGAATTGAAAATCTACCCATCAGAACACAGCGTTTTAAAGAATACTACAAGAGAAAGCAATCAGACGGAGCAAAGGACATCACACAGTTCTTCAGCACAGAACAGTTTTTCCACAGGCCGCTGGACCGCGCTGGAGGGAAGCGCACGCCTCAATACCTGCCTGGGGGCAAGTTTTTTATTCTACTTACGCAAGTCCCTGCAGCTGCAATCGCAGAACTACCTGAGCGCACGATGCGATGAGCCAGCAGCAGCAACAGCAAGAAGTGAAACTTGTCACAAACACGGCCTGGGGACGAACAGGAGGCACCTGGCAGCTCGTTCCCGGCTGGCGACCGACCCCGAGCGCGTCCCACCCCGGGGACCCCCTCCCGGCCGCGGGCTCCGCGCTCAAACGGCCGCCGGGAAGTGACGCATGACCAGGGGTCACGGAAGGGAAGCGCTTTCGGGCCCGGGGACCGCTTTTTCCTTATTTTTTCTGTCCTCGCCGCCCTTCTCCCCCCCGCCCCGCTTCCCCAGGAGCGAGTTAAAAATCATCTTCCCGCCCGGCCGTGCCTCGTATCGGCCCCTACTCCGCTGGAGCGAGCGGACTGAGAAGGGGCGGGAAGGGGGAAGCAGGCTGGGAACGGAGGGAGCCGAGGATGGCGCTAAGGGCCGGGCTGGAAAGGGCAGTG
>NW_008239283.1:3932300-3932521 GCF_000691975.1 Corvus brachyrhynchos | reverse complement strand
CGAGAGGTTGCGCGGGCAAGCCCCGACTACAGCTCCTAGCCTGCCCCGCCAGGATGCGGGCGCCGTGAGGCTCCGGGAGCGCTGGCGCGGGAACCCAGTGGAGCCGGGGCACTGCTGCTCGGGATACACCACACGCTCGGGAGCAAGAGAGCGGCTCAGGCGCGGATGAAGGGAGAGCGGCCAGGATAGAGAACGGAGGCCGCTGGAACCCCGCACTGCCA
>NW_008239283.1:3903431-3931735 GCF_000691975.1 Corvus brachyrhynchos | reverse complement strand
CCAGCCCGGCCGGGGGTCGCGGTCCGGCGGGGTGAGCCCGGCCCTTCCCCTTCCCTAATATAGGCAGGGCTGGCCGGAGCGGGACACAGGGCTGTTCATCTATTATGTATTAATTTTTTAAAAATTTCTGCCGCATGTTGGATAATTCTGCATGTGGGTCTATCTACGATATTATAATATAAAGTGTAAGTAGACTCGAGAGCAAACTACGTCACAGCCTGGTTTTTACCATCTCTTTTAAAAACGTTTTTAAATGAGTTTTCAGCACCGAAGAAGGGTTTCACTTTATGAGGAAGACGGAACGAGATAGAAAAAGAAGTGAGGAATAGCTGTTTCTTACATGGGGGTCTAAGAATTATTCAGATTATTCACGTGGAGAGATTTGCACACATCCTACGTGTTGGTGGATTTGTGTGATGTCCATAGAAAGCTGGATTAGGAAGGTGATGGAAAACAAACAGAAACAGTGGTGCACACTTTGCCTAGGGTGCATTGGCAGATAGGAAACACTATGGTAGATTGTACTATCTTGGAGTGGTTTTGCTAATAGTTTTTATTTTAAATTTTGATGGCCCTTTCTTATTAACCTGAAACCGAAGAGATCTTGTGTGCCTAAAGCAGAATAGGGAGTGTGTTGGGATTTTTCTCTTGCACTGGCCTTTTTGCATTGAGGCATTAACCTGCAGTTTTTAATGGGGTTGCTTTCTCATGTCTTGTCTTCCACAGGGAGTAATGTATTTGAGACATGCTTTTTGCCGGAATATTAAGCAGCAATCTTACAGGGCAGTATGTCTTGTGAATGTTAGATTAGAAATATGTATTTGCTGTTGAAGTGAAAGGCAAAATGAAGTTCTGATTATTTTTCAAAATATTTTGTCCAAAGAATTTGCTATTCAAGAGAAAGAAATGGCAATGGAAACACATTTTCTTTGACAGTCTTCCATTGGCTTGGCATGCAGCTAATATTAAGCCTTTGTTTTACAGTAAGTACTGTGATGTCAAGGGTTTGAGTATTTTGTAGAAATTAAGTAACTTACTGCTTGTACTCCTCAATTTACAGGAGTCCCAATGACAAAGGTAATGTTAAGACTTGTGTCCTTTTAAATCTTGGAAGTTTAAAAACGTAGTACTTGTAACTGCACTGCCTGGCCACTCTTTATTTTACAAAGCTGTCAATTGCTATCAACTAGTACTTTTCTCGTCAGTAAAGATAGATTTGACTAAATACCAGTAATATTGAGGGGTGTGAAGTGTACTGGGTTAGGTTTGTTAGCAGTGTTGCAGAAACTATTTGTTAAAGATTTGGGAAGGGTCAGTCACTAAATCTGCTGCAGTGGTTGTCTGTTTCTATTTTAATTTTTTATGTTAAGAGGAATAAAGGAAAAGTTGAGGAGACTGGTACTACTACTTTGCTCTTCCTCATCTTAAACATAATTCTGCCTATGCCTTTTTTTCTTCTTTTAACTTAGGTTAAGTTTTTGGATTTCATTTCTTCTCATATTTCAGTATATTTGCCTTACACCATAGTCTTTATTTTGTATTACTTTCTTAAAGTCTGTCCGTGCTTCAAACCAGCTGAATGGTTTAGGTCAAGTGCTCTAGGCTCAGCTCTGGGTACAACCCAAATGCCATGGTTTGGGGGTTTATTCAGTTAAAAGGTGCTGTCAGTTTGCTACAGTGGCCTCTGTTAATTCAAGTTCATGTCTTTGTATCGCCACTTTCACATTACTACTTCCCCCCAGGGTTAATTTGACTAAGACATGTAGCACCACATCTTTTTAAAGACCTTTATGTGTTTAAGGTTTCAAGGTGCTGCATTCCAGGCTTTTAAAAGTAGCTGATACAGTTGCATTTTTTGGACACTTTGGGGAAAATCGGCCTTTTGACACTGTGTTCTCTTAAGAGTGAGTTGTCAGGTAACGGAGCAATGTAAACTTTGAATTGGCTATAAGGTGGCATACAGTCCATTTTATAAAAATCTTTTAGTATATATTGACTGCATGGTTCAGTTTCGGTGAGCTAGACAACTCTATGCTCTAACTTTTACTACCTGGATAAAAATATGAACCACCTTGGATGTCCTGATTAGTTGAAGTGATTTGGATCTGAAATTTTTCAGCGTACTCGGATTCTCATTGCAAAGATAGGAAGAGAGTTAAGCAGCAGCCAGTAAATACGAAGTGCTGTAATTCATGGGTGTGACAACTAATGAGCTTTCAATAGGAGTGGGAGAATATCCTGTAATCCTGGCATCACTGGGCTGAAGGACTGCAGAGGTGTTGAGCCCAGTCGGGCTTTTAGTGGCAGTTTTCCCGTGCCCATCCCACCTAGGAATGGCCAGCTAGAAAGGCTTTCCTTAAGCGCTGCATTCCACATTGAGCCTTTTAGTGATGGAAAGAGGAGTCGTTGGGCAGTGAAGACCTGAATAATAAGGTCATTCACACCGTATTCTTTAGGCAAGAAGAATCAATGCGAGTGCCTTAATGTGGTGCTTACTCTGGCTGATAGGTAGCATCTATGGGAGCCCGTTAAAGTTGGGGTTATGTGGTTCTTTGTGTATCCTCCTTGACTTTTCTTTGAGGTGATGGACCAATGTGCTGCATAACAATGTCAGGAGATTTTGTAAAGCATGTTGGAAAGCTCTGTTTCTGTGAGATGGTAAGTCAGCAACAGATTGTGATTAAATATTGATGGGGAAACGGCACTTTGGGCCTGCCTATAATCTTATTTCGATTTCATAACTTGTTGAAGGAGTCTTTTAGAGGAAATAGTGTCTGGAAACAGATTTATGAAGGGCAGCAGCCTTAATTACAGAACAGCCTGCACTGCTACTCTTGTGCATAAATTAGTCTCCTGCAGTTTAATGTATGTATTATGAGAATCCTGTCAATGTGTCATTTTATGATATGCACTTTTCTCCAATATATAGAATTAAGTTTCCAAGAATATTTGGTTATTGTATGTTCAGATCCAGACTGCTGAAGCAAAGTGTAGATTTGAGATGGCTGTGGGGTGCTTATTCCAGGGTTTCTTTTCTACTCTTTATCTTGGATCTCTGTAAGGAAATGGGGCATTACCTCTTAGCTGTCATTGGTTTCTGCATAAACAATTATATACTACATTGTCCACCTGTCTTTTTTCATCTGCTGCCGAATTTTTGTTCTTTACTCTCCTTCCCAACAATTCTTATTATTCTTAAATCTGTAACTTGAATTTGTGTATAAAATGGAATTCTGTCCTGTGTTTATTTTATACTCTTAACTTCTCTGCCCCCTCCTCAGGTTTGTTAGCAAGTTTGTACTGCCGTGAATGAAAGGTCTTTGTCCAACTGTGTATAGAATTGTCTGAAGGCTGAAGCTTGTCAGGACAAATGTCATAAATACCTTAAAAGCTGTGACTAAATAGTTGCTCCTTCATTTTGAAAGCACAGTTTTGGATAACTTGCATCTCTGGGTCAAAAAATAACCTCTAAAAGGCATAAATATAAAAGATGTCATCTCTGGATCTGGTTTAGCAAAAATCCAGGACCGAATTTTGTATTTTTCTAGAAAATGTTCTGTGTAATTGGTTAGCAGTTAACCTACCACAGTTGTCCTAAGAATTGTTCCCAGCCAAGTGAGGTGTGATAGGTTGCTGTAGGTATCCAACTAAAGCATTTTAATTTATGTTAAGTGAAGCAAGACATAAATAGATGCAGTCCTTGCAATACCTGCTGCTGTGAAAGAGACCATCGTGGTGCCATATCCTTGGCTTTTTGTTCCTGCCCTCTGCCACCTCCTCTGCTCTGTTTAATGAGCTGTTACTGGGAGCACTTTCTGAACTTCTAGCTATGTAAGATGTGGGTCTCTTATTTTATCAAATTGAAACATCTATTGGGAGACTTGGAGGAGCAGTTTAACTGGCAGATGGAGGAAATGGTGACTGGAAGTGAGATCAGTGACTTCTTTAGTGCAGCTGAATCTGGAAAAGGCTGTTGGTGTGCAGCTGGTGAGTGAAGTTCGTACTACTTCGAGTGCTTCTGCCAACAGCAGATTGAGGAGTGTTCTCACAGTCCTTTCTCCTGTCAGAGCTTGGGGCATCAAAACCTCCTGCTGGTGCTGAGAAGCTGGGAGCAGTTGCATCATTGACCAGTGCTGGATCCACAGGCAGATTTCCATCTGTTTTTATGTTCTAAGTGAACTCGGAAGAATTTGGTTTGTTCTTGTGGAGATACAGCAGGAGTTT
This sequence comes from Corvus brachyrhynchos, assembly GCF_000691975.1. Lineage (NCBI taxonomy): Eukaryota > Metazoa > Chordata > Aves > Passeriformes > Corvidae > Corvus > Corvus brachyrhynchos. The sequence continues at coordinate 3,927,511 of NW_008239283.1, read as the reverse complement.
TGAGAGGCATTGGAAAATTGCTGGAATGGATCAAATGTTCAGTTTTTGTACCCAAATGAGGCAGTAGCAAAATGAGTAAATCAGTTTGTGAGGAATTCTTGTCCATGTTATCACAGCAAGATTTGAAGCATTTCAACAGAAGGTACAGGAAAAAAAGCCTTTTTCCTTTAAAGCATTGTGAATCCCTCGATCTTTTGGATGAAGAGCTCCATTTCAGTTCAATGTGCTCTGCACGTGTTCAAAAAGAGTACAGCTTGCTGCTCCGATTAGAATAATTTTCTCCCTTTCTTTTGTAATCCATTAAATCTATTCCATAACTTAAAGCAAGAGCTGAGCCCTCACCGGTTTCTGTCTTCCCTCAGAAGTAGCTGGATTGGTTAGCAAAGCTACACACGCTGGCAGTACTTAGACTAAAAATAAACCTGGTTTGCCTTTTTCAGTTGATGGGTCCTTATCCTTCTTCCACTTGGGAAGTCAGACTATTCCTGAACAAGAACTTTTTCCTAATGGCTTTCCAAGGGAAAACCAAGGGAAACGGAATAATTTCCTTGTGTTAGTGAGTGTTGCATATACTTTAGTGGCAGAAACTGGTAAAATGACAATTAGATACTCAGAGTATCTGCTGATAGTATTTTTACTGTTAGAATTGACTGTAATGAGCCCTTAATTTTCACTCCTAATGAAGATTACAAATAATTAGTCTCTTAGTTTAGGTGTTGTGGTTTCTTCTTTGTTTTAAGCACATCAAAGTGATCTTTAATGTATTTTCATTGCACTTAATCTTTATAAAGGGTGCTAGCTGCGTCTTTGGTTGCACATTGCATTATTGTCATGGAAAAATAAACTGCTCTTTCAAAGGTTTAAAGTTGTACCACAAAGCAGTGCCAGTATTGCTCTGAGATGTCATCCTTGTGGTATGGATTAGAGGAGGAAAAGGACTCCCAGTACTCGGAAAGCTGTTAAGTGACTTCATGGAAGCTGGTGTAGGAATGCTACTGCAGTCTGGTTAGACTTGTGGTCTAACAAAATGATATGAATCTTTCACACAAACCATTGTGTTAACTTATAAAAATGTTATGATTTTCATCCTATTACTTCATGTGGGAATGTTTTGTTTCCGTCTAGTTTCAAATATTGGCTTCTGGAGAGGAACACCTGTTTTTATGTGGACATTCTTGTTTCTGGGAAAAGCAACTGAGTCCAGACTGACCTTACCTAGTAATGAATTAAATACAGAAGAATAAATAATACCATGTTTTGAGGAAGATTTCTGAGCTTCAAATGGTACCATTAGACTAAATTCTTAAAACAGTAATATGAAAAGAATAAATGATGGTACTGGGCTAGCTCAGTTAATGCAATGTATGATATTCCAACAGTTGGCTGTTCATCATTCACCAGGATGACATCCCATTAGTTGGTACATAATCTTGTATTTCCTGACACTGCAGAGTTTGATTTGAAAAGCACAAAGAGCAGTAGTCCTTATTAAGACCTGCATATGAAAATAGTAGTGGAAGCTGTCCCAACTCGGAACACAATCAGCTTTTTATCTGTCCTTTTCTGCTGAAATATTGGACAGTGTTAGAAACTGGGTTTGTGTCTCTCTTCATTGATCCATAGCAGTGTGAAGGCTAAAAATTGTAATGTTCCATAAAAATCAAGAAATATAGATGTGTAGGTATTCTTTCAGTAACTCTTTTTCTTGTCCTGTTTTCCAGTATGCAATCAAATATAGACTACTTCTAAGCAAGAAACAGTTTAGCCCATTTTTAACATGTGGAATAATTGGGGATGGGAGACCTTGAGAAGATTTTTCAGCTCTGGTCAGACAATGTGTGAATTCAGGCATGGTTTAGATCAGTGGTGACAATTCTAAAGCCTGTTGCTTGACTGAGATCACAGGGATCTGATGGGGTTCTTAGTTGTCCATCTAAATACTTTGTGTCTGCATGCTCCAGAAAGGCAGCAGAGTGTCCTGCAGGTCTGTGTCACGCCTGCCCAGGCTGGGGGTGTGTATCTGATGGACTGACTGCTCTTGATATGAGCAGTAAGAAAGTCCTTGTGCATGACGTGAACAGGCTCAGCTTTAATCCTGCTCATAACTTATTAACCTTAGGACTCTGCTGTTTGCAGTATCAGGAGTTGTTTTCTATATCCTTATTTTATTCATGTCTGCATATGCTGCAGTTACCTGTTTATAATGACAGTGACTCTAAAACTTTTGAACTGTCTTTGAGATATATAGGCTAGATGTAGGCATGACTTCTATAAGAAAGATGGATTCTCACATATATTTGATGTTATAAGACAGATTCCCATATAAAACGTGGGAGGACATAAAGTTGATTTTAAATTATTATTTGAAATCTTTAGAAATAAAGTACAAGTAAGTGGGCTTTTTCCAGTTTCTTTCAATTTTAAGGAAAAATTCTTGATCCTAAGGCTTTTGAAAGTAAAGTCTGATGAACAAAAAGATTCCAGTTGGTTCCCACTGAATCTAGGCCACCCAGGTACCTTGGTATTAAATAGCAGTAATATAATAGAATGTTTGTGGAAAGGATGCAACTCAATGCACTGTACACTGCCTGAATGTGCCTGAAGACTGAAAGGAGAGATTCTGGGTCATTTAGTCCAGTCCTTCTTACAGAAGAAGGACTTATGCTTTCATAACTGTGTCAAACTTTATCTTAATGTTAATTAAATTGCTAGTTATCTTCTTGCATGCTGAACAGCACTTGTAAAATCTGGTTCTGATATCTACTGGCCTCCAGCCTGGCTGACTGTGGAAAACTTACAGACACATGGGTTTGTGGCAAAGTTTTCCTCTAGATTAAGTAGCTCTTCTACCCATCTGTTATCTACTGCAGCCACATGAAATTAAGTTTTCCATACAAGTTTTTATCAGTGCAAATACCATTTTCCATATAAGGCCTTACCAGGGCTTTATTGGAATGGCACTTCTGTAGCTTTTCTGAGAATAAATTGAATGGTAGTTACATCTTTAAAATTTGAATTTTGTCAAGCTTTGTTGTCTCTGCTTTATCAGTTTCCTCTATAATACTACATGTAATTCAAATAGATTAGGCCTACTCCATTTATTTTTCCTAGGAACTATTACTTTATTAAATAGACCTATTTGGCACAATCTCTGCTGCAATGTTTTTCTGTCAACTCATTTTCCATTGACTTTGATACCTTTAATTCATTCTTTCCTTTTAAATTTGTATTGAAATCAGGCATACAGTTATTTTTCCTTATATTTAGTTCTGTGCTTTTTATTGCAACATCAAATGATACCAGCATGTATTTTGTACTGTTGAAAAAAAATCCTCGTCTTTGGGAGTTGTGATCTGATGGGAGGCTTCTAATTTTCTGTAGTTAGTGGGTATGGTGTCTTCAGCACTTACTTTCTGAATCTTATTTTTCCTTTGAATGTACTCTTTCAAATTCAGTTTCAGATGTGCTGTAGTGGTTTTCTGTTGTACTTGTTCTTTTTCTGTTTATATGGATAATGAACCTTTTGTTAGAAAGTTCTGACTCAGATTGTTAACTTCTGACTTCCAAGGCTTACCTTTTGGTTGGTCAGTGTATTTGGGAGTGGATTTTATTTTTGGTTTTGTCTGTTTCTGAGTTGTTGTTTGGTTGTTGTGGGTTTTTTCCCCTTCCTCTGCATTTATTCTTCCAGCTAAATTTGTGGTTATTCATATTAAAGGGCTTTCTTCCTTTCCCAGCTTCTTTTCCCTGTGCCTTAGGGAGATCAAGTTCCATAGGTATTTTACAGATGATTCCTTACACGCATAACCTTGTTAAATGCTACATAATATGTATTAAAACATGTCAATAAATTATAATATAACTGTGTGTTGTATGTCTTTATAAGGAAATGATAAGTCAAGGACAGCCTGATTATCCTCAATCCCTGGATTGTTGTAGCCTAAGACTATGTCAAAGTTCCTATCCTGAATTGCCTATAAAGTAAAGCCTTTTGGTCAGAGAAATGCAGGATTCTAATAATTATTAATATATATTCTATTAATAATCCTTTGCTTAAATATTCTGACTACATTAATAAGATTCTTGTTCAGTAGTAGAGCAGTGTTAAAATTTGCTGTCTCTTTAAACCATCTCCTTTCCTTACCCCATCTTTGGTCCCACAGAGAAAGGCTGTAGCCCTGACCTTCCGGTCTGCTCACACTTCCAGAATATGTTAGGCAAACCATAATACAGGTTGTAAACGAACACCCTTCAAATGTGAAAAATCTGATTTCCAGAAAGATTTTCTTTCCTGTTCTTTTAAGCTTTCAAAACCTCTCTGCCACCAGAATTGGGTGTTAGTGCCTGTGTTCAGCTCGGGAACAGTGCATCTGGAATTTGCATTTTTTTCTCCTGTCACATTTGCACTTGCTCAGACCTGTAGCCTTTGAAGTATTTTTGAAGGAAACAATGGTGCTTATTTTTTAATTTTCTCATGCCTTTATACTTGTCCAAAAACCAGTTTTCCAGAAAGCTTCTCAAATTTACTAAGTTCTAATGTACTGCATTAGTTTCTCATCTAAACTTTGAGATACAAAAATCCTCAAGAATATAAACTTAGTGATGGCAGTATTTGTCCTACGTTTATATTTTTCTTAAATTAAAAAAAAAAAAAATCCATCATACTGTAAAACAAATCTTCATTAAGTTTGTTTCTTCCCCCCCTCCTCCCCCCCCCAAGGAGAGATACAGTGTTTGGTTCAGGTAAGTTTCTTGTTTCAGTGATCACACCATGAGAAAGGAGCCTGTGCCATCACAGCAATTGGTACTTAGGGTAAATGTTAGCATTGCTTGCTTGACTGACCATCCTGCTGCTTAAGAAGATGAAATATCTTTGCAAGGCATGAGTTCCGTGGTAGCAGAATGTGATGCTGCCTGAGGAGGAATCAGTTCTCTGTCTCCCATTTGCCTGTGTCCCAGCAATTAAGCTGCTGATCTGATGATGATGTGCTTTCAGAAGTGTTCATAAGGAAGTAGCAAGATGCTCATTTTACTCTACTTTGCCTTGTTGCCAGGATCCTCGGTTTTGAGATCTAAAATCATGCTTAAGCAGCTGTTCCATGAGGCATCATATTGGTGAGGTAATTGTGTTCTTACGTCCCTCTGACCAGAAAGTGGAACAAAGGAATTTACAGAATTCAACTGCAATGCAGGGAACTGCTCAGCCCTGGTTGTTAAATCTGTATAGACTGAAGCTGCTGGGGAGGACAGAAGCTCATTTATAAACAATGCAGGAAGACCAGCTGTAAGAATCTAATACTTTAATCTTCTGTGAGTTAGGCTGTCTCCACTGGACATTCTTCTGGAATCACTTTAGCTATAACCTCACTCAAGAAGCTTTGCTGACATGGAAGACTTTGCTGGTAAAACTTGACCAGGTGTAAAACTGTGAAATCTCACTGGATGAACTTCAGTTTAAAACCTCGTTCTAGATGTCTGTGGGGTGTTCAGGCCTGTACAGCTGTCACACATGATGACAACACAATTTGATGTGTGGCTTGTTCACGTCTTGTCCTCAAATTAATGCACATTAGTTTGAAATCAGATAAAACTGAAACAATGGCATACAGTAAATAACAGAATCATGGAATCATTTAGGTTGGAAAAGACCTCTAAGATCGTAAAGTTCCCTCAGCACTGCCAAGCCCACCACTAAACCATGGCTCCAAGTGCCACATCTGCACATCTTTTAAATATTTCCAGAGGTGGTGTCTCTATCACTTCCACAGGAAGGCTGTTCCAGTTCTTGACACTTTCCATGAAGAAGTTTTTCCTGGTATCTGTCCTAAACCTCCCCAGCAGCTTGAGGCCATTTCCTCTTGTCCTGGGTCTTGTTACTTGGGAGAAGAGACTGACCCCTACCATACCACAGCTTTCTGTTAGGGATTTATAGGGTGATGAGGCCTCTCCTGAGCCTCCTCCAGGCTGAACACCCCCAGCTCCCTCAGCCACTGCTCACAGGACTTGTGCTCCAGACCCTCCCCAGCTCTGTTCCTTCTCTGGGTGCACACCAACACCTTGATGTCTTTCTTGTGAGTGGCTTAATGGAGAATTAGGAGTATTTATCAATCAAATATAATAAAGTAATTAGATTATCCATCTTCTACTGTGTTTTGGAAAGTTTTTCTGATAATGTCAGCTACTTGTAAAAGAGCTCTGTAGTTTATGAATGAACATCCATTTGCAGTTATCTTGTGGCATGTGAATTTATATCTCAATACATGGACTCTGGTAATCTCTGAAAACTGGGAACTTTGGTGAAAATAACTACAGATTGTACTATTTTTTGGTATTTAAAACAGAGACCTTCAACAAAAAGCCTTAAAGGTAGATCAGGTTTGTGATTTTTGCATATATTACAGTGTCTTAGTGAACTCACAGGGAGAAACAGTTCAGTCTTAGAGTAAGTTAAAATAGTTATTTTCTGTCATATTCAGCAAAACAATAATGTTACAGCTGGCCTTGTCCAGATAGCCAGGCCTTTGCTGACCAGCTAATCAGAAACTTGGAAAGCCACATGATGGAATTTGTTAGTAGTATAATGACTTAGCAGAATTGAAAGTTATAAATTACCAAAAATTTTGCCAAATCTTGCTGCCATTGCTTTTCAAGTGTAGACTCTAGACTGCCCATAAGGCTTCCTCCCATAACATTTTACATCTGGCAAAATTCCTGCTATGGATGTGCATGATGGATAAAGCATGTCCAGTTCTCTTTTGTTAGTCTGGTCCTTACTTCATAATTGCCAGGATTTGTTCCTGTCCCTCTGGAATTATTGAATCTGTACAAGGAGAGTCTTGGGTAGAAAGTTAGATTTGGCTTTGGCTTAGAAAAACTATTTTTTACATTGTGTATTTTATGCAAAATAACTGGTTTTGCTTCTTTATGCTGGAGGTGTGAGACTAGTGATCTTGCTTTACATATCATGGTAAAAGCAAAAACAAGATACATGTCTAGAATTCTAATAAATGTTCTAGACAGGGTATTTCCATTTGTGGTGGTGGAATAAGGCTATTGCTTTTCAAAATCTCACTGTTCCGGATTGCATATAAATAATTTAGTCAGGAATCTAAGATCTTTGTATATTGCCACCTGCTCGTTATTCAGAAATTCTTGTTACAGTCTGCTGTTGCCCTAGCAACATTCTGAAAATTAGTGTTGCATCTATGAAAAAGCTTTTGTTTATCTAGCAAAGCCCACTAGCCAACCTGTATTGTTGCAGGCTGCATCTCAAGTGACAACTCCAGGTCCCAGCCCTAACTGTTTAAAAAATAATGATTTCCTTTTATGTGACATTAATTGAAAATTATTATCTTCTCTTTTTTTTTTCCCTAACTAGTCATAGATAATTAAATATGATGCTGATTTTGTTTAAAGTACCTTTAGGGTCTGATGATGCCATTATATCATCTGAGTAGAGATGCTTGGCTGTACAGATATGCAAGAAAGTGCAAAATCTCATGTTGACTTGTAGTGTTCTTAGGAGCTCCTCTTTCTCTTTTCTCCCACCTCTCTCCTCCCCTCTCCCTCCTCTCTCCTTTCTCCTTCCCCCTGCTGAATTCTACATTAAAAGTCAGATCTTGTTTAACCTTAAGCACTTTGGGATTTAAAAAGATGGTGCTTATGAAGTTGCCATTAGCCGAATTTGGGGCAGGACTAAGGGTGTAAGGGTGGTGTTAACAAAGTCATTGAAAGTGCTAATGCCACAGCTAACACAAGTCTCAACTGCGGCACTTACTGCTTTAGGTTGATCATATTTATCTCAGAAGATTTACTTTTAGAACAAAATTGAGGAGTAAAACTGATAAGCTGGGTTTTATTTTTCCCAGAGACAAAAATTAATTGAAAAACAACATTAAAAATACCCTTCTTTCCAAATCCCTTCTCTGGTCATGAAGCAAGGGAAAAGCTTCCCTCTGTTCCATGTATTCAGATCCTGCTTCCCTGCTGCACTGCCACTTGTTTGGTTCAACCCTGCAGTTACTCTCATTCCCTCCCATGTGGGTGGAAGATAAGACATACCTGCTCTGAGAAAATCTGCCTTATCTCTTATCTCTTGACCTGTTGTAATTTTCAGATTCAGAGTTCCAGAGAATAATGAAGACTTCTGGTAAATTGGCAAGCTGTAGTCCAACTTCATTTGAAAAATACAGATTTGTTAAGACTGTCACATCTCCCTTGGTTTAAACCAGTGTGTTCCTTAGTCTTTTGCCTCTGAGGTGCTTGAGGATTGGAATTGAAATGTGGGATTACAACTGAATTAATTGCTCACCATGATTTAAATTGAAGTCTCCTCTCCTCTTTTCTTGCTTTTAAGCACCTGGCACTGAAGCCCTGTTCCCATGCTCTAATTGTTTAGAATTTTTGGGATGATAACACAATTTGTTGTGCTACCCAAACATGGAATTTTGTAAACGTGAGTTTGAGTTTTTGTTATTTCGGGGGTAGACTTTATTATTTGGGAACTTGTATTTCAGCTGTCCCTTTGCAGAAAATAACCCTGGTTTAGTATAAACAGGTTCTTACAGTTCTCTGTTCTCATTTTTGTGTTCACAAAACTACTGGTCATTTTTTCCTGGGATAGACAAACCTTTTGCTTTTTTTGGTTGCTTGATAGTGTCTGTACCAGAAACGGAGTTGATTTCACACCCCCTCAACTTTCCCATCCCCTGCCAAGTGTGACAGATCCATAGGAATTGCTCATGGGTTTTGGACAACATGGCTTCAAAATCAGTATATTCCAAAGGAGTATTTGCATATCATAAACCTTATGAAGATCAGGTTTTGTTACGGGGGAAAAAATATTGGAAGGAAAATGAAAAAAATACATCCAGTGAGACAACACAAGTTTGTTCTGACTGTTGCTCCTAAGGCAGATCCTGTGGTTTTAAAGAATTCCTCTTCAGCATGTGGAACCTACATATGCCTGGCCCACTATGTCAGTCCACTTATGGGATCACTTATGGAGAAGCTCAGAGGAAATTTTTCAGGGATATTATTTTGTGTTCAAACAGTTGCTTTTTCATTAAAAAACCAAAACACAATGAACCTCATGTGGGTGAGAGTATATTACAGCTTTTGCTTTCAGACAGTGAGGATGACCTTAAACTCCAACCTGTGAGTAGCTTAATACTCTGCTTATCTAATGCCTGGCATTTAGATGAGACTGTATAAAACAGAAGGTCTAGAACAGTTTGAATTTAAACTGCAGTTCAGGAAAAAGTTAATATCAAGATATGAATGCAAAACCAGACATGGTGTGTTCGTTAGGTGTGCATGAATTTATCATCTTGAGACTAATTTTATAATCCCTTCATTTTCTTTTACTTTTGTTAACAACAAAGTAAGTTAGATTGCAGAGAAAATGTGAAGGTTCTTGAAAGGGTTATACACCCAGTTTTTAGAAGGAAGAGTGAATGAGAATAGTTAGTAATAGGAACAAGTGAGGGTGGAAGGACAGAAATTACAGTGATAAAACACCTGACAAAACCAAGTAACTGATCTTTAGTCTTGCTCTGTAATATACTCACTCCTTGGTTTAGCATGAGCCATTACTCAGTTGTTTGCTTAAACTGCAGAAGCAATACTTTGGTTTTCATTTATTAAGCAGCAATGTTTTCTGAAGATGTCAAAAATCAGTCTGTGGTTGAATATAATCTGAATGGTTCTTACTTCAAATTATGGAGATAGGCCAGAGCGTCTACTGGTAACATTTCCTTTTCTTGTGGAAAGAAATTGTATGAACACAATTATCTAGCACACAGAAAATTAGAAATACAGGTTTTTTAAATGTGTTCTAATGTGCTTTCTAGAGGAAAAGGTTTGGTGGCGTGGGTGTTGTTTTTTGCTTCACTAAGCATGACTTTAAAGACCATAGCTAATGGAATCAATGGCTACCTCAATACTCTAGGTTCATTTTCTACTAGAATTTGCTTTTTCTTAAGTCGTTCTCACTGCTTGAGTAAGAAGGGGAGTAGAGTTGCCTTGTTCAAGAGGTGAAGAATTGGACAGAATATATTTTTTGGTTTCTTTAACTGATCCCAAATTTTTTATGAACTTTGAGAGATGCCAGATTTGATTGGTCGTTTCATCCTTTTTAAAGTGTGGTCATGTGAATGTTACTCCTATTTAATTATTTAGAATTTTTTACTCCAGCTAACACCAAAAGTTTACTTACACTCAGAGATACATTTGGTATTTTTCAATAGATTGCTATAATGAGTACTCGTAGAGCAATCTTTAATACTGAATTCTGTGAATCCTAGAAATATTTTTTTCATCTTGCTTTTGTACTGTTACTCTAGACTTTTTAATTAACAGTAAATTAATCTTTGATCAGCAATCAGCCCTACAAACAGATCCACCAGACAGATACTCACCCATTTGGTATCCATTGTCCAGAACATATTTGAAAAGTAATTGCATTTAGTCTTTAAGACTGGCTTTGCACAGTCAGTGTTTGGGCATTGTTTATATTTCAGGATTTAGCTTGAAGTCTCCTGTATTTAGACTTGGACAACACTTTATCATCATCCAGTAACCATGGCTAAATGGTGACTAGTATCTAAAACAGCAGTAAAATTGTTTCATTTATACTAGTAAGAGTGAGGATGTATTTTATTTCCTAGAAGAAAAATAAAACCACCAGAGAAAGATGTTTATTTCAGCTTCATCACTATGCTGTCTAAGCTGTGTTTATGGTGCAAAGGAATGAAATTGCAGTGCATGTTTCTGCTTTCTTGGAAGTGAGAGGTTTTTACAGGGAGATGATATGAACTAAATACAGAATAGGCATTCATGACCAATCTGGAGTTAGACAATTTCTCTAAGGGTATAGATGAATATATTTCTGTTCAATCAAATGTTAGAGTTACTAGCACTTCAGAAGAGACAAACTCAAAATCAGTCAAGTGGATGGAACTTGGAATAGTCAGGATATGGTTTCACATGATGCTTCTGTTAAGTTCATATAAATTGGACAAACTCTGTAAATGTCTCCCTTTCTCACATAACCAAGAAAAGCTGCTCTATTTCCTTTAGGTTTATAGATAAACTTCATTTTGGAATTGGGATAAGAAGTTGAAATACCCATTCTAGCATTTTTTAAGCTTTTAATGTCTCAAACTTTTAAAAATGTCTTCTGGTTGGTTCCAGAGGCTTGCTTTTTATCTTGTTCTTTATGAATCTTCAAAGAACTAATTTTCTTTCTCACCTCTGTTTTTTTTCTTCTAAAAGGAAAGGCTGTTGTTAGTTAGAACATTTCAGTGTGTGTGTCCTTCTCCAGGAGTTTGTGTCCTGCCTTTTCAGTCCTGTAAGTCTTGCTGGGAGTTGTTTTGGGGGAATAGGGCCCTTGTGCCTCAAGTGTCTGGATATTGCAGAGCTGGGAACATCTGCTTCCCAAGTATATCCTATGTAGCAGAGCCCTTTTAACAGTTTGGATTTCTGTCTCTGTGTCAATACTCCTTTTCAAGTTTTAAAGAAAATTTCTTTCAGGACAGTCCAGTCTTTCCTACTCTGAGTCAGACGCTGGTTTGCAGACACTTGATGGTGCCCTTTTGCCTCTTACTGAGTTGTGTAAGTTTGTTAGGAGTTTAAAAAAATAAAGATTAATTTCCATCACTTATTCATACTGCAGTTTTAAGTACAACTATGACAGAGGGTATTGTCAGGAAAATGGTTTTGAAGACGTGGTGTTGCGTATCTTCACTTTTTTTCTTGGGTCTAGAATCCTTTCTCCTTTGGCAAGCGCCTGATTGCTTTCTAGACTGTTTCTCATTTATCTCTTGAATACCTGTCTTGTATGTTTGATCTGTGGTGTGGCTTTGAAATTTAAATTTAATTGAAACTTTTTATTTGCTTATCTGTTTCTAAGCTTATGATGCCTATTCTTAGATGGTATTTCAGCAAATGTAATTGTGTGTGTTTGGTAATAGAGATACAATTTACATGTTTTTAGTTAACTTAGTCAGCTAAGTCAGGGTTGCAGTTGTAAACTAGCCCTGAGTGCTCCAACTCCTGTTTCCAGGATATAAGTTTTTACTGCTCTTAAGCATATTGATGATGTATCATGACTAATTTAAGGGGGAAATTACAGCATTATTTTTATGATATTTCATTCAAATGATTACCCTGTTTCACATATGTTAACATGTTATGCCTATGTTCATTTGCACATGGCATGATCTTTGTATAAAGGCAGTCATAGAGCTGAATGCACAACATCATATGGGCATTTATAAAGTACATTTCTCATACAGGAACATTTCAGGTAATGAATGCTATTCCAATTTTTAATCCATCACATAGAGCAGACCAATACATGTGTGTAGGGGATAAAAAGGTTTTGCTTATTAGAAAGTAAACCCAGACCCGTATTTCCTCTCCTGTAGGATGAGTCTCCAGGATAGGACTCAGAGAAGGCCCAACTCTTTATAATGTGTGGGTGTGAGCGTTCTAGAAAAATTAGCAAAAATGTTCCAAGGAGCAGTGCAGAGTATAACAATAGTTCATTGCTCGGTTCTTTCTCCATTGGGTACTACTTTGTTTCCTGTTTGGGGCTAACTTCATCTTGTTGCTGATCTTATTGATTATAAAAACAGTCTTAGGTGCTCTGCCATGGTGTATGTGAATACCAAATCTGATTATAACAGTGTAGCTAGACATGCACACAGACACATTTTTTCTAGTGTGGTGTGAGGAGACTGCTTAGAAGATTATTCTGACATTAATGTAATCTGTATAATGTGTTCAGAAACTGAAAACTATTCTCTTTGGCAGCATTCAGAGTATGGACCCTGCAATGAATGGCTTGTGCACATAGGTGATCACCTCTTTGGAAGTCATTATACAATTAGGAAAATAAAAGTAATTTTCTTGTCTAGCATCCTGCTGAGGAAGCCTTTTCCGTGAGAAATAATGCTCCCATTGCAGACCAGCTGGAACCTCTGCAAAAATAGCAAGGGCCCCCCGTAATTATGCCTTTTGTGTGTATTTTCCTTGAGTTTGGGATGGTGGGGGTGTGTGCTGAGGTGGGAACTGGTGTGTAGAGGAGGGGCATAGCCAGCAGTTACACTGAACTCAGTGCACAAGAGAAAAACAGGAATTCCAAGAGCTGCTGTCTTCAGCTAAATCAAAAAGATTGACTTTTTTCCCCCCCATATGATCTTGCTGGTCAAGAATGACAGCCAAGATGTGTGGAGTGTGTGACACTGCCATGTGTGGGCAGAAGGAGTGAAGTATGGAGTACAGAGGTGGCAGAAGAAGAGAATAGCAAGTATAGAAAGATTGGGATCTGTTACAAACTGCAGCAGTCTTGATATCAAAAGAAGTTTTTATATACTTATATATGATACATATTTATATTTTATATTTATAAAAATCTATTTTAATACTGAGACTGCTGCAGTCTGTGACAGGTCTAAATCTTCCCATGGTTGTTACAGATTTTTTATTTCCTATGTTTGTTACATTGTAGAAATTAGTGTGTCTAGATACATGTTTTTTAATCTTATCACTTAAATATATGGGATACTGATCTCCTGTTTGTCAGGAATTGCAGCCTCCCAAGATTGTAATTCCCCTCTCTGGAGCCTGCAGATTAAAAATACTGCCCCATTCTCCTTGCAGCCTAACTTGGTGTGCAGGATCCCTCTGAGAGGTCTCAGGAGAGTCCAGAAAGGGGATTATGATTATCAGTGTGCAGCAGTGCTGCTGAGCACGGGGGTGATGCTGCAGCTGGGTAGGGATAGAGGTTTCTCACAAGCAACAGAACTGCAGACTCCTTGTCTGGGCACTGCTTTTGGAAGTACGATAATTATCATATAACTGGCTTTGTTTTACCCCTCTGTTTAGAAGACGTTTTTCTTCCATATTTGGTTTCTGATAGTGGTTGTGTGCCAGTCCAGAAAATTATCATAGCATTCATACTGCCAGTGACAAGTGTGTTTATCTGCTGGCACTGTGGACTAACTTACTGATGACTTTTTGTGTTGTGTTCACAATGCCAAAGTGAAGAAATAAAACTGTCTCGAGAGGAAATTAATATCTTTACAGTACGAAGGGTTTTGTCCTGCTTCTTTGTCACATCAAAATTCTCGCAGTGTAGTGTAAAAACTTTCATTTTAGAGTAGTCTGACTATTAATGGAGAAAGTGATTAAAATCTGTCCAGCCATTTTCTAGCACCCGGAGAGTTTCGGGAGGTTGTGAATTGCCGAGGAGGAGCTCCCTGGGTGGCGGTGCTGGGTGACAGTGCCAGTGCCAGCGCGGCTCCCAGCTGTGGCTTCCCATTGTCTCCGAGATTCGGGCAGCGCCGCCGCAGCCGCCGGCGGCCGCTCCACGGGCTCACGCTGAGCCCTGGCCGGGGGGGATGGGGAGCACGGCCCCGGGGGCTGAATAATGGAGCAAAATGCCGATAGCATGCAGGTATGTGAATCCTGGAATAGGGCATCGAAACGCTGTCGGAGAGGAGAAGAATGAAAGGCCTCAAGACAAATTGTAGTTTTCGTTTGGTTTCCCTTTTTCCACAAAAGCCGTCCTAGGCCTAATCAATTAGCAGAGATCATTAGCATCCCTAAATCTCTTCCTTCTTTAAACATTGACTTGAAAAATATTTTTTTCTTATATCTCCTCATTTGATAATAGCATTCTTGTTAATTTTTGTTTACTGGGTATTTTATTTGTGCTGTGATTGGAAAACCGTTATAAATATCTCTGCTAAAACAATTTCCCAAGGTAGCAGAAATGGGGGAGATGCCTAAATTTTTTTATAGTGCATTTTTTAAAGTGTTACTGTTATCTCCATTCCAACGAGGAACTACAAGTAAGCTTAATTTTTTTATATAAAGATAAGTTTTGAACTGAAAAATAGGTTTCAAACCAAAACAGCAACAGTATTTATAGTAGGCTATGTGAAAATGTTTCTTTTCTTCCCGTGCAGGATGTTGATGACTGTCTTGTGTTGTGGACCAAATGTATTTTTGTTGAGATAACAAGTAATTTTGGATGGCTGTTAAATTGATTGCATTTGATTCCATGAAGATCAGTCATTTAATTTTTATCAAGTTTCTGCATTATCAGAACTGCTGACATCAGACCTGCTGTGGCTTTGTTAGAATCTAAGCAAAAATACACTGCTAGAGGATTAAAGCTTGTAAGGAAGACAGTTTTGATATTCTGATGTTTTTACATGATGTTTGTCATCACCAGATTTTGAAGCAGCCAAAAGATGTTTGTGTGTATGGTGGTGATTGGTGTGGTGTTTGTGAAGCTATGGCAACAGGACATAGGTGAGAGTATTGATAGTGCTCCAGGGAAAGTTTTGTCATGTTTCTCTTGCTTTGGTGATTTTTGTCTTTATTTTATGCAGGGAAAGACCATAATGGTACAGTAACTTACCAAGTTAGTGAATTTTGTTATAAGATGGAAAGAAAGGGTTAAAGAGTTGAAGCTTTTGCTTCTTAACTTTTTTGAAAACGAAATCCTTTGCATAATCTTGAGTATTTTAGGGCCCTAAGCAGAATCTTTAACCTGGCCTGGTAACTGCAGGAGTCTGTTCCTACCACCCTCTGTGGAAATTTGTGTCAGTTTTAGAGACACTTTTTCATGTTACTGATGGAAATATGATGGACAAATGTTAACTAAGATATTCTAAGAATGAAACCTGATTTATGTACAGAAAATTGTTAGCTGCTGTGTGCAGTTCTGGATGGCTGTTTTCTAAATGAAATTGAGATTTGTATCTTTTAAGAAAGCTGCTATTTGGAGGATCTCTACTGGAAATAGTCACAGGCAATGCTTCAGTTCATTTGCCTAAAATAACTGGGGGGAAAAAAATCAATCTGACTATTTTGAGGTTTTAGTTCACTACTCTATCATCTGGGGACTTGTAGATGGCATGACTTTATTTGATCTCACGTTTTCTATGAAGTGTTTTGAGTAGCAAGGTAATTTTTTTACAATGAACTTAAAATATTTATGTTCTCTTACTTCTGTCCTGTTTCTAATATACCAAAATTAATCAATGCCGAGCTTAAAAGATTATTGAAGATACCTTTGGTTAGTTTGCAGTTGGGCAATACAAAACAAGTTTCTGATTTTTTTTATTTAAAGTTCTTTTAAGGCAACTGTAAACAGCTCAGGCTGTAGTTATACTTTATTGTGCTATAAAACCTCTGACCTTTAGCAAGCATCGACAGCCTTATAAAGAGAGAACCAATTATTTTTTCCCAAACTATTGATTTCCAATTGACACAAAAAAAGCATATTGTTACTCTTCTTATTCCATTTTAAGACCTTAACACTAGAAATGAGGCTTCAGAGAATGATGTAATAACAGATGATTCTTCTTCAGTTTTTAAGGATTGTTTTGAATAGGGCAACTATTGTTTTTTGATAGTTGAAAACAGGTAGATACTTTGGGTCTGGGCCTGTGATCTGGCTGACTGTGTGACTTAAAGGTATTAAATAGGTTACATACAGATAAATATTAAACAGATTATATGGTGATGCAGACTTTTGTGCTATGTGGTATTACAGTGTGCATCTCCTGGAACTGTTGGAAGCTTTCTAAAGGTATAGTTAAAAGTGAGCAAAAAATTTGTGGGGAAAAAATATGCAAGATGTCAAAAGGAGCTGATAAAGAATGATGGGTGACCATGCAATATGAGCAACGTGAGGATAGGAAGGGCAGATTCGGGGATTGCTTGTAGGATAAAATGGTTGGAAGTTGTGGGTGGGTGCTGGTGTGGGCACATGGACACAATTTTCTGAATGTCAGCCCTAGACACAGCTCAAGAGCCAGGAGGAGTTTTTCTGCTGTCAGTTGGGTTTTCCTGAATGATGAAAGCTAAGCCACCAAAATCTTCGTCAGCATAGTTGTTTCTACAGAGCTTTTGCTGGTACAGCAATGTCATGTGAGAAGGGCATTCATTTTTCCCCTCCCAAGCCAACAGAACTATGCTAGCAAAAGCTAAAGATATGTCATGCTGTATTTCATAAGCATTTCTAAATAGTTCTTTTCTCATGCCTTTGGACAGGCGTGTTCTTTTGGGGGAGGAGAGGCTTAGCCATTCAACAGATGGATTTTCCACTAACCTAATGCTTTGCTCTCTCTGAGGTATGGCATTTTGGAAAGGTTAATGCTCTAATAGTTTTCAAGCTGAAATGGCTTTTGTCTGCCAACGTATGTTGCCCTGTGCAGATGCTTGCCAGGAGACAATTACATAAAAATAGAGTTTAGTGAACTGTTTTGAAGTCTGTCTGGGAATTTTTTTTTTTTCCTTCTCTCTCTAAAGCTGTGAAAAAAAGAGTGAGAATAGATCCTAATGGAGCTACAACTTTAAATAGTATATGAACCATTTAAGACTATTTTGGTTCCCTTAATGAGGGTGGCCTAGCCACAGAGCTGTTTTATAATAACACTGTGTGAATGTTAGCCAGGTTGGTTTTCATCCACTACAGATTGTTCAATGCTAGAACTGTCATTTCATCAGAAACCCAGCAACTTGGACTTTCATTGTGCTTCATGTTGGGTAGCTCCTCTAGTCAAAACAAGGATTGTAGTGGGATTTTTTTTTTCCTTAGGTAGTATCCTAGTATGCCCAACCTTTTCCTTTTCTAAATGGTTAAAAGAACAGTGCCTGTAGTCTGCCAGATTTAATAGCAAGCTGGAAGCACCTTACAAGACCCCTTTGTCATGTTGCACTGTAGCAGGAGCTACATCCAGAGAACTATTTCATTTTCCGGGAGGAAACCAAAGGTGTTTACTTCCTTTGATGTACTTGGCTCTGATGGTTTGTATCCTAAAAGTCCAAAGTGAAGTGCAAGAAGGAAACTGACAGGAGAATGCTTTGTGCAGAATGGAACAGCTGACCCTCCTGGGGACTAGAGTACTCTGAAGAAGTATTGTGTAGTGGCAGAGTTTTTTCAGGGTACATTTCAAGTTTTATTTTTTGAGTTTATGGATAACAAATGACAACAAACTCCTGATCTCCACAAGTATTTGAATACTGTAGTTTCCTATCAATATGTAGAATAAAAGACTGCTCTAGACTTGCTTGTTGTTAATATCTTATTCTCATTTATACAACTACATTCCTGAAGGAATTATCTTGTTATTCTTTGTCACTGTCAGCTCAGTGTTTCTATTGCATTCAAGAGTGAACTCACAGGAGAAGGTGAGGCAGGATTAAAGAGCCTTAGAGTATTGCTCAGAATTTAAAATATAAAAGGAGGGGGAAGGATAGTTGCTAATAATACACCTTGGCTTCTCACATGCCTATTCCTGTGAAAGGTGTCCTCTTTAGAAGCCTGTCAACTGTCTTATGAGCAGTGGAAGTGTCCTATCTTAGGCCCTGAGTGTGAAAAAGAAGGCCACTATATTGCTCTTTAAAAGTGCTTGAGAGGTTATAGCATGCAAAATGTCCCAGTAAAGAAGAGGAGGTGTATGAGAAGACTGGGAGCAAGTTTCAGTTTTTGTTTCTGATGTTCAGCATTATTGTTGTCCAAATAATACCCTGTGTGCTGAGGTGTGTGTAGGTCTGGAATGGATGTCTGGCAGGTATATTCTGGTGCTTTAAGGCTGTCTTTGCCTTTCCTTCCTCTCTGCAGTTAGCTGTGCAGCAGCCAGCGAGGGGAAGCAGGGTGGTGGTGCCTTGGTCCCAGGGGTGCCACCAGTGACGGTCCCTGGCAGCTCAGGGCCCAGCTGGAGGGAGGGAGTGTGAACCTGTGCTCTGCTGCTGGAGCAGCACCTCTGACAGAGGGGCAGGACAGTAAATAGGAGAGCAGATCACTTTTGTAAAATTGCAGCAAGATGAACCAGAGCAAACCTGGGAGAGCCTTTTATTTGGTTCACAGTTGTGGGATTTTCCTCCCAAATTGGAGGAAACTTTATTGAGAAAGACATTTGTCTGCAAATGTCTTCTGGTGCATTTGGTGCTATTTCTGTTCAGTTAATGTTTTAATGATGTCTACAGTTGGTAGTAGGACATAACTTGCACAGACAGTGAGATGCATTCAGTCCCTAATTAATTTTGGAAGAGGTAGAATAACTGCATGTTATGCCTCTGTATTGTGATTTATCATACTCTTTCCTTGATAATCTGATTACTAAGTAGCTTGGTAAATTGAATCAAATAAGAAGTATCTTCTAGTGCTAATGGAGTAAATAGCATTTAGTTGTTAACTGATTAATATAGAACTTTAAAATCTGTGTAAATAGCAACATCAAGAAAAGCATAAATCTTTTATTTAAGTGTATTTAAATCACTGCAGCATGGATTCACTTGTGTAGAATTAACCAGTAAACAAGACTAGGGAATCATATTGATTCGTGCTTCAAAAGTGGACCAATTTCTCATTTGTTTGTTTCTAATAGTTGTTATAATTAAGACCAGACCTGCACAATATCATAGTTCAGTAGGCAGGCCAGGACTCTTTGCTCCCTAGTTGGTTACTTTATGGGTCTCAAACTTTAGACATAAGATAACATGCAGAAAGCAGGTGTGTGTTGGCTTTTCTGGAAAAAGGGAACAGCTGCCTCTGCGTAATTTCAGTTTATATTTCTGATAATTGTACAAAGCTGCTTTGAATTTTCTGTTAAATTAATGGGAATCTTAATATCAGCTGCTATATTTTTACAGATGCTGTGTGGTACATTTTAACAGCCTGGGCCACTGAGGCTCTAGTTATGAGGGAGAGCAAAATTTTGGTTGCAGCCCCTGGCTTATGGCTCGTGGATCATCCATGAGCACAGCCTGGATCATCCGTGAGCACAGCCTGGTCTGTTTGTGGGCAGGAGAATTGTTGCTCCCTCTGGAATCCTCCCTTGCTCTCCAAGTCAGGATTTTCAAGGTTGTGTGGGGTTGCTTTTGTTTGTTTTTTCTCCTTTCCTGTCCTTTATCACCTCAGGCACTTTCCTTCAGTCCTTTTCCCACCTCTGTCTCAACAAAAGTTTCCCAGGAAGGACTAATTTGTTCCAAATATACATGTTGGTCAGGTTGTCCACCTTTTGTCTCAGGATTCATCTACAGGCTCTGTTACTAGATAATATCATGAATCTGCACCTTCTCATAACTTTAGTTGAGTTGGGCTGGTGCTGTTTAAGTGTCTTCATTGGAACTACTGGGGCAGAGCTGTAAGTGACCCCTGCAGAAAGAGCTGTACAGCTGCTGCTGTTCCTCCTGGGGCTCTGTTCCTGCTGCCCAGTGCTCACATAAATGTCCTGTGCACCCGCATAGCTCCTCAGCCCAACAGAACCTGCCCCAGCCAAAGAACTTCATGGTTCTGGGTCACTTCTCAAGGAACCACACCATGGAAAAGTTCGGCAAACACCAGAGCTGGTGGAGAGGTGGAGGTGGGACCACACCTGGAGACCTTGGGGCAGAGGCTGTAGGGAGCAGAAGGAAGAAGCAAGAGCTCCACTTTATGGCAGCAGTGAGTTCTCCCTTGATTTGGGTGTCTGAGACATCAGTCTGATTTGCCAAAATTAATTGTTACCAAGAGCTGTGTGTAGGTAGTGGTCCTCAGGGATTAAGCAGTAGATGGATGCAGTAATTTTTTTAGTTATACCCATAGTTTTTATTAAGATCATTTTGATTGGTACCTTTCTGCTTTAAGGCATAAACATTTTCCTCTTTCATCCTAACAAAGAAACATTTATAGCTTTAGGTGTTTTCAGTTGGTGGGGAGAGTTGGTGTTTGTTATAGTCACAGGAACTCTGAGGTTATGATGTTCATATATATATTTGTTTATACAATTGAGGTGAAAAACAGCTGGAAAAAGCTCTTGTTGTGGCAAGTCTCTTGTATGAGTCTTTAAATATCCAGTTTTTCTAGGAAAAGTCCTGACTTTTCTCAAAAAAAAGTAAAGCAATTTCACATCCAAGAAAGATTTGTACCACTGTTATGCCAGGGGCAAGGCAAAACTTTTCCCACAGACTTTGTAGGATTCATCCATTGGTTCTTCTACTTGAGCTGTGGAGGGACTTGCTGCACAAAGCTGCTGTGGAAGTTGTGAGAAGAGGCCAGTGTTTGTTGGTTGCAGGAATTCTGTTGACATATCAGTCAACAGAAGCTTGTTTAAGAAATAAATTTTCATTTTACCTTTCCGCTGACAGTGTGTCCACTTTGTGTGTTGAACGTAGATTTTTTTTCACCCCCACCCTTCTAATCCAATTTCCTGCCCTGAATTTGATTGATACAAGTTATTTTGACAGCCATTCCTGGAGTCTTCTGACAACAGTGATATCATTAATTAAGAAAAAACCCCCACATTCTGTCTTTTACCTTCTTTTTAAAAGAAAAAAATTGATTTCCTCTGTCATGGGCAGAGTAAAGCCTCCTATCTCCATCTACACTGCCAGCAAGAAGGAGCTGGAACTCTTGATGCCTATTAGAGAAATTGGATTAAGTTGAGTAGATCCTATTCCCAGAAATATCTCTACTCATTACAAGTCAATTTAGTGGATTTACATATGGTGATTTTCAAGTCAGAACCCAAAACGAGGCACCCAGTGGTTTTTCATGTATCAAGATTCAGGAGGCTGCCGTCATAAAACTCAGGAATGACTTTGTTTAATAAGTTAGGGGTTTTTATGACTTATCCTTTAGGCTGTGCAAAAAAAGCAGTAAGAGCACAGCATTGACTAGTTTTATGATCTGCTGACTGAAAAGCTCATGCCTGTGTGGTACTGGACATCCATCTCACAGCTGATAATAACACTTTTCCCTCTGAAAAGGGAGAATAGTTGCATAGACAAAGTGGTGACTACTTGTCAGAATGAGGATTACTGGACTTGAGGATAATTATTGGGGTATAATGTTGCTAATATGATGGAGAAGAACATACATGTCAATACTGAGTGTTTAGATAGGGACAGCAGTCCTGAGGGTGAAGAACATAGGTATGACATTTTGTCCTCCACTCTTACATGCAAATCCTTTTACTTCCTGTCTACTAAAGTAGGTGTTTGGTTTTTTCACCTATAAAAGATACTAAAGTTGGTAAGTTTTCTTATGAGATGTTTTGTGAGCTGTTTGAACTTTTAATTACAAACCCAGCTAATGCTCTGCCCCTAATATTCAGTCCTTTCAACTGTGGATAATTTTAGGGCAGAACCTCATTGTGTCCCTCCTTTTAAAATCTGCAAACACTATGTTGGTCTGTATTGCAATCTAGTCTATAGGCAGTGTTGGGATTTGGTGTCAATTAATCAGTTTGCATACCAGACCCTATTTTCTCTCCAAAGAACAGAGCAGCTCCTAAGGACTGCCTTCCTGCTTTTTTTTTTTTTCTCCTTTTTCCTGTCCTACATGGGACACAAGAAATTAACATCCAGCTATATGGCGAGGTGAAAGAGGTGGGATTCATAAGGATGGGCTGTGATTTGTTCCCCCACATAAAATTCTTTATATCTTTTTTAATCCAATCTGTGCAAGTTTAGAAACTAGAACCAGATTATCTCAGCTATGAAAATTTGCTGAATTAGAGGAAACTTCAGGGACAGAATGTTATCCAAGTACTTGAACTCACAGCTGTGGATCACAAACACAAGGTTGCATTACCAATCTCAATGATATGGCTGCTGTTATTAAAAAATAATCAGGTAAGCAAAGATTCAATTTTCTATTCTGTGTGTTTTGCTGCTAATGTGAAGCACAGAGTTTGGCATTTACTTATGGATGCACATATGGTGATTCCAGTTGACTCAAAATAGCTCCATTCTATGAACCCAAAATTGAGATATTTTTCATGTGAATTGGAACTCCACAGCTTTTCCTCAGTTCTGTCTCTGACTGTAGGATACATAGCACCAAATCTGCAGGCTTTAAATCTATCTGCAGGGGAAAATCTGTTCAGAACAAGTTATAAACTAATTTTTTTTTCTTAGTTTGTCAGAGGAAATATAAGAACTTTTCTTAGTGCATCAGTTTCCTGGATTGACCTAGGCAAGCAAGTATGTTTGCAGAAGGAGTTTTAGTAACTGAGTATGCCAATACTTGTTTTTTAAAATGGTGTTGCAAAGGGACAGGAGCTGTTGATGTATTTGATAGAATTAAAGAAAAACTTGGAGATGTTGATTACAATTACTATGTTTGTGCCTTGTGTAGGGAGTAGCAATTAAATTACACTTACTTTGCAGTATTATATTTCCAACTGGACATAAATGTTTTGGGTTTTGTTTTTTGCTGGTTTCAGCCTGTAATATTTTTTAACATTTATCTAAATACTGTACAAATCACATGTCAGTCAACAAAGTGAAACAGCATCTCTATTCAAGTTTTGTTTACAATAAAGGTTCTGAACTTCTTAATAAATCTTATATCACCATCTGGATTATCTGGAAAAACCACCTCAACAACCAAACAATGCTGGATATCCTTTGCTGCATTTTTGCATATTTTTATTTCCAATTTGTTCTTTCATCTGTAATCCTTTCCCCTCCATTAGATTCAGTAAATAGGGTCTCTTACAGGCCTGAATCACAGCCCATCTTTTATCTTTTTTTTCCATACTTTGCAGCAAATTTTAATACTCCATATGTCTGTAGTATCTCATCTCTTACAAACTGTTTTTCTTCAGCTCTGGAGAAGTGGTTGTAGCCAGGCTTTAATCTCCCCTGCAAGGGAGCGCGGGAGGAGCTGGGCACTGCAAGGTGTTCTCAGGGCTACACTGACTTTGCTCTTAGAGCTCTGGCTTTGGCTTCAAATGCTTCCTTGGGGGTGCTGCTGCTACTTATTTCTCAAATCTGAACAAGAGGAAAGATGGAAAATTATCAGTTTTGCAAAAATGTGTAAATCCTCATTCCAGGGCAGTTATTTTGTTGAATAAAGTAAAGCTGTCTTCTGTAATTCCAGTTGCCCAAAATATGGCTTATGGCTTGTGCTCGTAGATGATAACTCCAACAAAGAGAAAAACGCTGTTCTGCTGACAGGGATTTGTGAGCCTTCATGGCCTGTTACTCCTCCACACCTGCTGGGCTGCATGTTTCAGACTCCTTGGAAAGATACCTGCTTGTTTATAGAAACAGAGTTTCTCCAGGAATGA
>NW_008239283.1:3889880-3903417 GCF_000691975.1 Corvus brachyrhynchos | reverse complement strand
AGGAATGCCAACAAAATGTTTATTATGACTACTTGTTAACTTTGTAATGCAGAAATGTCTTGGAAGTCCAATGAAACTGTTACTGATGGTTGATAATGCAAGCAGGATGGATATGACAAATGCTGGTTTCTTCTTTCTTTTTGGTTTTTTTTCTTAAAATGACTATTTAAGCTTTTAGATGTCATGTTCCATCTACCCTCCCACAGCAAATAAAAGTATAATGCATTTCCTTTGTTGATTTTCAGGCATTCAAAAGGGATGTTCTTGCTGATTCAAGACAAAATAGTTCTGTCCAGGACTCTACACTGGGGATAAGGACATGGGACTCCTCCTGCCAGATTCCAGATGGTTCATCACAACTGACATCTTGGCTGACAACTGTGAAAAGGATCTTCGGATTATTCTATTTTATTTTTGTGGGAGACCACAATCCCCAAACTCTAGGACATATCAGGTACTAAATCAAATACTAAGCTTTTCCATAACATTATTGGATTGTTATTTGTTTCTTATGAAGGACTTTAGGCATTCAGATCTTTATTTCTTTTAGGAAATGGAAAATCCTTGGTTTTACATCTTGCACTGTAGCTGAGTAATGACAAAGAGTTGTGTTTCTTATTTCCTATGGAAAATTTGGAGTTTAATCATTAGTTATCTTTATATAGTATTTTAAGTTGTTATTATCATAAATTGTAATTGCTGATCATAGTTATTATCCTAATTACCAAATTGTTTCTTTTTTGTTGCTTTTGAGAGAATGCTTAATTTTATTAAGACTAGTTTTGCTACATTTGTAAGTAAGATAATTCTTGCATTCAGAACTTGTCCAGTTATTACCTGTCAACAAGGAAACTTTAAAAGTTCATGAAATTTATGAATGTTTGCACACTTGGTGCATTATGATTCATCTATTTACTTTCAACCCTTTTAAAATAAATCTATATGTAATTTTCTTTTCCTTTGAGAAAATCATCCCTTGTTTCTGTTGGAGCCTAGTTTGATTTGGAGTATCTGAATGTCCAGGTGTTCATTTTTAAAATGTGGAAGGGAAAAATCTGTGCGTCTTATCCAACAGTGTAGCTCTTAATTCTTGTTTGTCTAGATGTCTGCTGTTACAGGCCACTGATAAAAGTGGTTAAAAAGAAATCACTCCCTCTAATACAAGACAGGAAAAAGTGTCATAGCAGAGGGTGGGGGGGGGATCCTTTTTGTAGCAAAATCATGTTTATTTTGGGTAGCTGTTTAGGTATGTGTGGGGTTTTTGACTAATTTTAAATTACTCAATAATCCACTTTTTTTTTTGTCCTAAAGGTTCCATATTTCTTGTAGAATTTTAAAATAACCTTTTCTAATGAGGATGTCTGATATTCTTACTGTAAAAGATGAAACTGATGCAATGAAGGGTTCAGAAGCTGAATTTAAAGATACAGACCCAGTTGAAAACCTTAAAAAATCAGGAAGTCGGGAACAGATTCAAGTGGAAAAGGATGAAAATTGTCCTGATAACAAAAACAATATGCCGGTAAGAAGCTTTTCACTTTGTTTTTCACTAGTATATCATGTTAAATAAGTCTGTGTCTTGTTGTTCTGCATTCTCTTGATCCTCTTATATGTTTCTTTGGTGCAGTGAGGAAAACTTGGCTGGTGTTAGGGAAGCAAGCATGATGATTATTGCTTCCTCTCTCCTCCTTTGCCCCACTTCTCTGTTTATACTCATGTAAATATGACTCAGTCATTTTTAATTCTTTGAAGTAGATGAGTGGTTTTGCTGGGAACCAGACAATTTGCCCGTGTTTGTGTTTCCCCGAATGCATGTGTGAAGTCTTTCATTGTAGCAGAACAAGGAACAAACTCAGACTGGCTTTTGCTGTTGCTGAATCCTGACAGAGTTTGAAGCTGGGCTGTGTGCGCTGAGTGTTGCTGCTTTGAACAAGGTGCTGCAGCTCAGCCTGGCTCTTGAGCTGTAGCACTTTACAGGTGGCTCAGGTCTAGATTTTCCAGCAGAGCTGTTCAGCAGAAGGCTGAAGTAATCAGGTGTAGGTAATCCAAATCCCCAGGAGTCAGAGGAATCCTGAGCTGAGGACAGCAGGTCTGGGTGCTGCCCCAGCCACCTGCAGAAACCCCACAGGAGTGGCAGAATGAGCTGGTGAGCATCATCCTGCCTTGGTGGGCAGCAGGGACTCCCTACACCTTTCTCTCTCTAATCTTCACTGCTTCACAGCTTTGGTACATGACTTTTAGGTAGGAAAGCTGAGGCATGTAAATAAATGGGTGGCCTTTGCAGGTGGGAGAAGTACCTATAAGTTGTGGCATCACATTTCAAGTGAGAAGGAGGCAAAGCAAATAGTGTGAAAATACCTTGTGTCAATGGAGAATGCACTGATAAGGAAAGGTTAGGAACTTGTGGCAGCAGATTTAGTACCTCTGAGATTGAGGTGTGGGACAAGAGAGCTCGCTCCTGGCTCAGGCTTCCCACCTGGTCACTGAGGACTGTAAGCAGCTCACATGAGGTGAGGAGTTCAGGAAAACAACTGAAGACTTCTGACACAACCTACAAAACAGGCCAGATTTGTAAAATGAAACACAGAAGTTTGTGTTTGGCAAAAGCTATAGTTGTCTATAGGTATTTTGTGTCTGTGGGTTAATACTAAACAATTTTTTATAGAAATCCTGATTGGGATCTGAGGGATTCTCTTGTGCGTTGCAAAAACAGGACAGTAGCTTATTAGATTCTTGTTATTGAGATTTGAGTAGAAGGTTCTTTGGGGAGTAGTTTTGTTCAAGACTAACAATTCAATATTCCACTGAGTGAAGTAAGCTTTATCTGCTATGTTAAATTGCCTCCAGATAAATCTTGTAGACCACTGCAATAACAATAGTTTTACACTTTAATATCTGCTGGCTTTATTAAGGCTGGCATCAGTGTAAAAAGATAATTTTATGGAAAAAATAAATCCTTGAAATGAAATACTTCTCCTGTAGCACGAGAAATAACTGCTACTGGAAAGCTGGGAGATATTATAGCTGAGCTGGTATTTTCTTTAATTAATGGAATATTCTAGTAGCGAGCTTAAAACTTAATCTAAGGTTTCGTTATTTTCATACAGTTCAGTAATTTGGAAAAATCTCATTCACATTTTCTCATTTAACGAATTTTAGTGTAGGAAACTTCTGTGGGACTCAAGTGGCAAATAAGAAATAAGCCTTCCTGCAAACAACTGCTGCTGTCTTGTCAGAGTGCAGAGGAATGAACCTGCCAGTGCTGCCAGAGGCTGGGGGTTTGGCAGGGGGTTGATTGCTTGGTTAGGTGCTTGTGCAGGAGCAAGAGCTGCTCTCTGAAATAATTATCTCACATCCACAAAATGAACTGGACACTGCGTGGTGAAGGCTGTTGGATGGAAACAGCTTTGCTGTCAGTGCATTTAGTGTGGTGTCCAGGAGTCTCCATCAGAATCAGAGCATTGCTGTTACATGAGGAGTTTAATTAAAAACTGAGGCTGAGGATGCAGATTTCTGGAGTGGCAGGAAGACAGTGAGTTACCAGGTGAACCTGGCTACTGTGAGCAAGCACCTTGCAACAACTGAAATCAGTAGAAGTTAATGTCACTTGTACTGTGGAGGCTGCCACTGCAAATATATGTCTTATATTTGAGAATTTCTCATTTAAAGCATGTTTTATGCTAAAATACAAAACAAAAGTTTGGGGTTGTCCATACTAGAAAACCCTTGTGGAACAGTAGCAGTCAGCAAGTTTTTAACTAACGGATGGTTAAACAGTTTGATGAAATTTCAGTGGACACAGTACTTGTCATTAAGTGCAGGTTAAATGTTATTGTGGTGGTGGGAAAAAGAGGAAAGAAATTGCTGAGAAATGTTAGAAAAGATTATTAGAAACTTACTGGAATTTGTTGTGTACTTCTGCTTACTAATTGAGTGCATCAGAGGATGGGTTGGGCGTGGGGGTTGCATGGGAGTTGTGTTTGGCTTTCCTTCCTACGAGCAGAATAGGTTTGGTACCTACTGACAAACTATAGTCACATTCCTGAGTACAGTTATCACTTCATTTTTGACTTCTTTACAGCCAAGAAAGAAACAGGCTATGAATTTTCCTCTGTCTAAACTTGATATGGGTTGAATTCTGGAACTGCACAGTTCCAGAAACTGATGATTATATTTTGAAATGTAACTGTGGTGGTAAATTCCAGATTATTTTGAGGTTGTGCATTAGTAACTGATTTGCTGCTGTATCTGCTATTGGAGGTACAATGTGAAAGAGGAAAATACCTGATCAGAGTATATGGCCAGCACTCCCAATTTCTTTAAGCAGTGCAAAAGTAGTGTAATTGATACAGAGATCATTTCTAAATTGGCATATTTGCAGTGAGGTTCAAGTGCCATTTAAATGGCACTGCAGACAAGAGGCACTGTTATGAGAAGTACTTTACAGAAGTCATGTGCATGTCAGCACTATGGTGGGTTTTGTGATGAAAAAGGTTTTGGCTCACCAGTCACTGTTGTCTCCTACCTGTTCATCTTATCCAGGCCAGGTGACAACAAATGAATTCAGAATTAGCTTGAATACAGGCTCTGTGTTGCCTCTGTCTCTGGGTGGTGAGACAGGCAGTGTCATCCACTGTAACGACAAAGCAGCAGGAAATATTTGCAACAAATTAAAGATCCTGGATTTATCCTGCAAGATAGTAACTTATGCTTATTATTAGGAAGATTTCGCTTTTAAAACCCAGAAAAGCCTCATGGCATGAGCACAGAGTTGTATGCATCTACTGTATGATAAGGGCAAGGCAAACATTGTGTTAAGTGTGTATCATTCTGATTTTGTTTTATGCTAATTAAGCAGATACCCTTGTCCTTTGGGGGAATTAGATATTTTTTTACTTAGCAACTTGACATCTCTCTTTCTACAAGTATCTTCCTTCCATACTAGCACAAACCTTGGGCTTCTCTCCCTTGTTTCTCAGGTAAAGTTCTCTGAAGCCTTTTTTTGCTTCCTCCCCAGCTGTTTTGGTCTTGTCAGGATTTACCTGGTTTTGTCTCCAAAATATGTGATGTAATACTTTTGAATAGATAAATAATCAGGCAGATTCTCTGACTGTTGAGCTGCCTCCATGTCCAAGGGTGAAACTATTTTTCCATCAGTCATCCTCTACTGTGTCATGGAAAATTGCTGTCACTGCTCACTATTGCAGGACAGCAAGTAATCATGGGCCACACTGTTCTTCCCCTCAGCATTCCAAAGCTATCCATGGTCCTTGGGACTGTAACACTTGACTGGATTTAAAATTGAGACCTAATTTTGCAGAAAGGTAAAAAACTGAATGTCCTTAGAACACTCTTTGTTCAGGTTTGTCATGTTGTGCCTATCCTCAGAAATGCCCAAATGGTACTTCAGAAATAGAGCCCCTTCTCACAAAACCTTTCACACGTCTGAGTTTGCCATCTTGTGCCTGACCTGTTTTTATCCAGCTTGTTTAGACAGCACAGTGATGACAGAGGAAGGCATGTAACAGCTCCAGATCTTTACTTTGCATTTAGTATACGTGATCTGGTGAGGTACTTAGGAAAAAATAAAGTAGGCAAATACTCCTACTGCAAACCTGGATATTTATGTTTTTGATAAATGCTATCGTACTTTCCTTTTTATTTTGCAGTTGGAAATGTAGCATAGCAGTTGGTCTTAAAAGTTGTGTTTGTGGGATTTTATCAAAGGCAAGAACCTAATCATTATTTTCAATATGCAATTCTTTGGAATACTTGCTTTTAAACACTGTCTTGAAATCATGCCCATAATGACTATAAATAGGGCTTTCATTAACACAGTGTTTTCTCAAGGCAGTAAAAGTCTTTGAGAACTGCAAATATAAAGAAATTGCCTAATTTGCACTCACCAAGGATTGCATATTCTAAACTAGCTAGAAATTCTTTTTCACAAATGGGGAGCATAAAGATGCTCTGTAGGCGCAAAACTTAGTATATGCAGAGAAATTAGGACAGAGATGAAATTGATGGGCCTGAAAAGAGAGAAAATGTGCATTAACAGCTCCAATGTGCATTGGCTACCTACTTCCTGGAATTCCAGTAGAAGTGGTGTCATTCTCTGTCAGTGTGGTTTTGTCCAAGAAAGCAATCATTGGATTGTACCCACCCATCTTCAAGCTCTGAGAGTGCAGTTGCTGGTGGTACCAGAGGACTTTGGGGTTTGGATTTCCAGGCCGTCCTCAGCTGAGCTGTGCCTGCAGTCCGGCCGTACCAGCTTTGTTCCAGAGCTTCTCACCTGACCCCTGTGTGGTGCTTACTGCTCACAGTTACAGCTGGGGTTTGCGGGCTCGGATTTCGTGTTTTGACATCTTTAAAGTCATACAGGAAAGCCAGGAATCCACACCTATCCCAGGAGTGTTGTACAGGGCAGTTGTTTCTAGATGAAAAGTTTGAATATGATGGGTGGGGTGATACTTGTAAGTATCTGTAAGGGAAAGCCTCCCGTCTACAGTGGCCCCCCCAGTTCTCCCCAATATTGTTGGTGTTGGTTTAGTCCCAGCAACAATTTCTTCTCTTTTTTTTCCAAATCACTCTTAAAAATAACTGAAATGTGTGTGACTTACCTAATTAGAGAGCACTAGCTCGATATCCTGTATAACTGGGTTGAATTCCCCCTTGTGCCCTATGAAATGCTGGATCTGGGGTGTTTGTTTCCATATATTCTTTTGGCTTATATACTGGCTTCAAAGCTTCCAAAATTTTGCAAAAGATAGGCAATTGCTCAAGTATAGATTATTTTGCCTCTTGACAGTGAACTGAGGACCACTGACAGTCCTGATTTGACTTGAAATGTGCACTGTTTGTTTTGAACACACCAGCTAATTGAAGCTGGAGTAATTGATAGGAGCTTGGGAAATCATCCAGTTTTTGACATCTAGTAGCTTGGTGTAACAGAAGCTTTTTCGGGGATATGCAGTGCCAGCTTTCAGCATGCAAGGAATGCTTTCAGAGGAGATGATGGAAAGGAAAAAACATCTTGCAGGCAACAGAAAAACTCAAAGTCTCTGTATGGTTCCAGGTATGGAAGCATTTGATCTGTCTTCTCTGCTCAAAATCTCAGCAAGTTTCCTTTAAAAAGCTGCTGATGAGTTCAGTTAGTTTTCAGTGCAGCTATTTTAAATGCTGTTACATAGTGAAATGAGCTTAAATGAGCTCCCCTTCTGCTGCTCCTCAGCTAAGCTGGTGCAACATCCAAAATAGACATGTGGGATTTGAGGAAAATGAGAGAAAAAGCAGTTCTGCCTTTACATGGCAGAGCTCTTTGCTGTAGGTGAGGTGTTCTTTTTAGCAATGTTGTATGTCCTGCTAAGAAGTTCAGGCACTTGATAGACATCTCCTGTGAGCTAAGGCAAGGAGAGCTGCATTCATGGAGTTTTCCAATGGAGTTTCTATTTATTTTCCTTTTAAAAGGAGGAAATATTGTCCATTAAACAACATTTGAAATTACATTAATGATGTTAATTTCTCCTTACAAATATTGGGCTTGTGCTCACTAAAACCAGTTCTGTTAAAAGCTTGTCTATTCATCAGTTTTAGTTCTTCAGGGAAACCAGTACTTAAATTATGTGATGCCACTCTAAATGTTTCTATTCTTGTGCTACTGGCGCTGGGGGTTTAGTTAGTTTTAACTATGCAGTTAACAAAATCATTAAATGCTTTTGTTGATTCAAATGTACCTTTCAGCTATGCATACTGTAGTAAAAGCCTGGTAATTTTTATTTTTTGAAGGAACAAATTAACAGAAGAAGGGCTTTGGGGAGAAAAAGGCAAATTATTGCATAATAAGTTACTAAATGAAAGAAAAAAAAAAGATCAGTAGCCCATTTTGAAATATACTTTTAGAGGTCCCAAAATGAAAGGAAAAAACCCCATATGTCTTAAGCTGCTTATGATAAGTCATAATTGGTTATCTCTTCCCGTGGTAGAGGCAATGCTTTTCTTTTTTTAATATCATTCTTCCAGGTAGGTTTCAGGAATAGGAAGAAAATTTATAAAAACCATGTCATGTTGCCAAGGAAATTAGGAAACAAGAATTGAAAGTGTAGGGAGCTGGCTGTGAGAGTAAACTGCTTGGATCCCACTGAACAAGGATAATGTTTGGTTCCTGTTAAAGTGCTCTAATGTCTATTGTTGATAAATGAAGAAGGGAAATCAAGGACAAGCCTGACGAAAGTGGGAGAGCGCCTAGTCCGTCAGCCAAAAGCACCTGCTGTTCCTTTCACAGATCTGCCCGTGCCAGTGCTAACTGTCAAAGCTTTCTCTTGTACAGACTTTTGCATTAACAAACTTGTGCCACTGAGTTTAATGTAACCCTTCTCTGTTGTGCCTGACGCCAGCGGCCAGCGCAGTCCTTTGGACAGACAGCCAAAAGGTCCAAGGTACGGTAGCCCGGTGTGCTGGCATGCGAAGGGAGCCCTTCATGCTTGGTGCAGCTTCGTTACTTTGTGGAAAGTGCCTTTAGTTTTATTTTTTGGCATTGTAGCTTTGTTTTATTCTGTTGGATTTTTGTTTTGCCTAGTTGTCTGCTTTTGTGATTTGCCTTTATATTTTTGGTGGCTTTTTATTGTTATGGAGAGAAACTATTGCCCAACATTTTATTTACTTTTCATTAGATGTGCTCTATTGTGCTGGTAGTGCCTTCAAAATCTGCAATTGCTTGGGTATTTTCATCCTAAAGGGAATGATTTATTCTGTTGAAAACTTTAAAAATGCAGTTTTCAGCCATTTTGTTTTTCATATAATGAATGAAAAAATAAAGGCTTATGGTATATTTATATAATCTTTTATAAGCCATAGTTTTTAATTTTACATACTTTCCTTTAGTCAAACACAAAGTTAAAGTTAGTTCGGAGCCTTGCTGTATGTGAAGAATATCCACCACCTCCCACAGCTGAAATATCACAGGACCTCCAGGTAAAAATCACCTTACTGAAGTTTCTGGAACAATTTCAAGTAACTTGTTGTTCAAAAGAAAATCTATTGGGTATTCTTTAAATATGTGGACACCATGTGGTTTTAATTTTTTTTTTAAGTACAGATATAATAGAGGTGATAATATCAGAGGCAGAATTTGCTGCTTTGTTTTTCTGAGCTCTACTAGTTGATATCTGTGGACAGAAAGAGGGGCTTTGTCAGTTTCTTAAACTTTTTAGTCCTACAGTGCACTTGAAGGACTCTTAAACTGCTTAAGTGCTGTCTGCAATCAGTAAGACAGAAACATTGTGATTAGTATGGAGCATAATTTATTGGCTTGATATATTTTGGAAATGGAAACAGTTGTGATTTCTGGTGTTGTAACTGAATTCCTGCATATTAGTCCAAATTGCTGGTAGGTCTGTAATATCTGCCTGAGGTATGTCTGAATTAATCTATAAAAATGATACAACACACTTAAAGAAGTTCCTACATGCTGAACAAAATATGTAAAATTACTTTAGAGAATTTAAACAAAATCCAAGTTTCCTGATTTTACCTCCATACCAGTCTGTATTTTCAGAGCAAAACCCTACTGCTGGCTTTAGTTCTGTGTATGAGTGAGGGCCATCAAAATGCTGGTTTTTTTCATGCCTATCAGAACAGAAATAGGCTTTTGCTGTTATTGAAAAGCTTCTAAACTGTGCTTTCATGAAAACTCTCACTTTGGTTAAGAAGGAAGCAGTAGAAAGCAGGCTGTGAGGGGATTTTGCTGGAGGGGTGGTAATTCAGTTCTGGGGAAGGATGGACATTGAGAGCTCATGTAGGTTTTTGTCAAGCTAATTAAAATTTTTTGAGATTGAAACATAGAGTACCTAGGTTTGGTATTTTTTTTATTCCTTTGGAAAAATAAGAAAATAGTATTTTTGTAGGCTTTCACTAATACACCAGAAGTTGAAGTGTTTACTAGAGGAATTCAGAAACTGGCCCTGCTACTTTAATGAAAATCTAAGTCATATTCTGGAATAGGTTGCAGAGTAAAAAGATTAAAAGCCAACAGAAGAGCTATTGATGTTTACAATGATTTACAGTCCTTTTGTAATGTTTCCCATAAGATAACAAAATAGACTGAGAGATCTGGTCAAGCTGAGCTGTGCAGTCTGAAACAGTGGGGTTTAATTTTCTCAGTCACTGTGGCGAATTACAGGAAGACAGAAGCCTGATCTGGTGGCCTGTTCATCCATATGGTGTATTTTCAACATAAGAGGCATTAGGATTTTCCAACCTCCAGCACTACACAAGACCATGTGTTGAATGGTTTAAAGTCAGACATTTATGAGAAATGTTCTCCTCAGGTGGCATTTGTGGCCAAGTCCTCTGGGAATCTGTCCTTAGCTGTGTGCTGCCAGGTGGCTCTTGAAAGGAATCCCTACAGCAGTAGAAGGGATGTCAAGGCTGGTTCTGCAGAATGAACTGAATTGTGTGGTAATGTAAGTTTGTACAAAAGGAATACCATAAAGCAGATTGCCTTAAGAACAAAATTAGAGCTAGCTGTGAGTTTTCTTTAGAAGCAGTAATGTAGAAGAAATGGCTTATGAATCCCAATAGCTGTGCAGAGAAATGACTGCAAGAACAAATTTAGTTCTTCCCTGGAGGGTGGAGAAATGTGTTGGAGAGTTAGAAGTGGGAATCTCTTACAAGTTCTGGTGCTGGAGTGCACATCCTGTGGGGCACAGGTCCCCCATGACCCTCTGTAACAACTCACACAGGCAGTTTCTTCACCCATTTGGCCTCCTTTCCCAAACAATCTTAGAGAAAGCATGGAAGAGTTCTTAATCAGTGCCAGCCAGCTGCTGGCTGCCTCCAACCCCACACTCTGAAGCATTAATTGTGCTTGGCATGTGTGGGAGCTCCAGTGTCTCAGAGAAGGAAGAGCATGCCTTGCACAGGTGTCTCTGGCAGCAGGGGAATTGCCTCTGACGCTTCCCCTCCCCTTCCCCTCACTGCTCTGTTGTACCCGTGATTGCAACTAAAATGTGGCTTCCAGTTTTGTGTTAATACTTCATACGGATTTTAAGACACAGTAAGAATTAAATTCAGGATAATGTTGCTGCTGATATTTGAAGAATCCCAATTTTTGATTATTAAGAAGTGTTAGTCTTGATAGGATGAAAAATATATGTACTCAACTAGGGACTGGTGTGAGTTTGGGGATAACTCCATGGTCTTGTCTGTGACTGTTCATCAGTCCCCCCTTCACACCAGCAGCTCCAGCAGGGTGAAATTCCTGACACAGGCTGGTGTAGGAGGCACTTAGCCAAGGCACTCCTGGCACCACTGGCTGTTTCTCCTCAGAAGGCTTTGATGGAAGAGGGTGACAGACCAAAGAAATTGTCTCAAGCAGATCAATTTATTTTCTGATCTGTGTTTCTATTTTCAATTGCAACATGAAACAGGATACTGGTTCTTCCTGAGAAACCTAGATAAGAGCCTTGCATATTTTTAATCCTTGTTAAAAAGCACTGGCAGCCCTTTACTAAAAGGTGCTGTGAAATACAAGCTTACAAATTTATTGTGAGAGGAAGAACATAACTGTGGTATGTTTGATCTTTTATCTTTGTAACACTAATTCTATATTCTCTTGCCATCAGTTGTGTAAACATCAGGTTGTTCTGACTCTTATGCTCCAATACAAAGTACAAGCACTAGTAAAGGGTGATCCAGTTCAGCCTTTTTTAAGGAAGAGTTGTTTTCATATGAATGACAGTTGTTATTATGGGTAACAAGTAAATAAACCTTCAAAACGTTGATCTTTGTAAACAAAGTAAAATAACCTGATGGAGAGGAAGTGGGGGGAGAAGGCAAAGGGCTATAATGTTAGTATCTATTGACTTATGTTGGTTTTCCTGGTAAAAAGCCCAGTCTCAGGCTGTAGGGCTTTCAGAAATATTCTTACCTTTTTCCCAAATGTGTTTAGGTGGTGGGATTTATCAGGTTTTGATGGTTTGGGGTGTTTGTTTGGCTTTTCCTTGTTTAATCAAAATTTGATGATAATTTCCTCTTCTACAGTGAGGGCTTGGGATGGGTGATCTGAGTTAGGGCAAGGAGTCTGTTCAGTCCAAATGCCAGCAGAGACCTGCTGCAAACAGGGTGGGATTAAGAGAGTTTTATAGGGGAAGAGAAGTTAAAAGATTTTTCAGCAGCTTTCCAGTCAAGTAGGTCATATTTAATTAGATGCTACAGTTTTTATAGCATGAAATCACAAGAAAGTGCCCTTTGGTACCCAGTTCTGGTGTATCACACTTTTAAGTAGAGCTGGTGGTAGTAGCAGAACTGGCTGTTCAGATGGTGATTCCTTTTTTTAGCTCTCATTGGGGAAGGAAGTATGAAAATGATTACTTGCTGAGATCCTTTGACTAAACTATTGCTGTATGCATTACTTGGAATGAGTTTAGAAGTTGGCAGTCACTTTCCTGGTGAATAAACATCAGATGATGAAATTTTCCTTAATTTACTGATAGTTTTGTTTTCGTTGTTGGTGTTGTAACACGGAGGGTAACACATTGGTGAATCCAAGTCAGGAATAATTTCTTAATAAGAAAAAACATTTCTTTCTTGAATAAAGGTTACACAGCTACTTGGTGAATGGTAAGTGTAGTGCATTTTATAGTGACAAATAAATTGGTCATTTGAATTAGACCCAGGTTTATGAGGTAAGGAATGCAAAGACTGGTTCTGGTCTCCTTAAGGTTTGTAGCCAAGTGAATTCTCAAGACTAGGAAAGAATCAGATGAGACAGTTCCTTGCTGGTGACTGGGGATGGTATTTATCAGATGTGGTTATAGCCACTGTCCAAAGCTGAGAAGTCTTCATTCACACTGAGATGCTGTTTAGTGGGTGTTCATGAATTAGGAAGTTTAATTGGAACATTTAGTGTGGGGAAAAGTCATAGTGAAAGGGAGAGCTGGTAAAACTCTTGGGGTTTTTTCCCTCATTTGAAAAGGCTGTTGCCCCAAAGCTGCAGATGGGAACCACTGTTGGAGCACAGCCTGGGTGGTGCAGCGCTCCTGTTGTGCCAGCACAGGCAAGAGTGGCTGCGGGCTGGGCACGTGAACAGGCTCCAGCCTGGTGGATCCTGGCTAAATTTAACTCTGGCTGCATTCCATGGGTGAGATCAAGGCTGTGCAATGACACAAGAGCAGAGCTTAGAGCAGGGGCCTGGATGTGGGTGAGAATGGGCTTGAGGGAAGAGTGAGGACTTGTGTGGGAAAGGATTAAGGTGCAGGGCAGAAGAGGGATAGGCAAGAGTGCTTGAGGGGCAGTTCTCTGGATTGGGAAGGATTAGATGTTCTTGGGAATGTGGAGGTGACAGCATGGACTCAGCTGGCATCTGGGGGAGCAGAATTGACATTTGAGGCAGTTGAAAGGTGACAGGGGAGTCTGGCTCTGACAGGACTTGGCCACTGCTCCTGTGGAAGTCCCTCAGGCACAGTGACTCTATTGCTCCCAAACTCCTCAGGTCTGGCTGTCTGAAATGTGTTGGTCCTTCACTGGCAACCTCCGGAAA
>NW_008239283.1:3885481-3889794 GCF_000691975.1 Corvus brachyrhynchos | reverse complement strand
GAAAGAGTGAAGAGCCATGAAAAACAAACTGCAGTCTTGCACTGTTCAGGGTATTTAGGGGACCATTATGTCACTAATTTCAGAGGGAAACTTTTTTGCTGTATTTGAGAAACAGGTTTTATAATAGTTCACCTACTGGTATGAAACCATGAATTTTGAGATGATTGCACACAAAGCTACTCTATCAAAATACACAGGAAGTTATGAAACTAAGCCTTGATGACAGGTTTGCAAACTTTGCCTTGATACATTGTACTGTAAATGTTTCCCTTTTTTTGTGGATCTAGAAATGCTGGTCTGTCTTAGAATCAAATTTTTTGTTTGTTTTATTTTTTCTTGGTATGAACCAAATCAAAACTTGAAACAAGCTTTTATAGTAAAAGAACTGTGAAGAATGGGGAGGAAAAAAGTATTGTGGATGAGACATGACTTAAAAATATAGAGACAGTATAAAATTTATACACCTGAAAAACCGGAATATTTTCTTACGTGTATGGAGAAGATACTTTGAACTCATTTTGCAATAGCATTCAGGGCCTGGAAGTGTGTGTGAATTCTAAAATGTGTGTGGTCCTTTCTATGCCTTCTCTGTACTTTCTGATTTATTGATAAATAATTTTGTTGTGTGGTCACATGGAGCACATGTGGAATCAGAATATGTAGACAATTTTTTTTTTTACTTCATTATTTTGCAGGTAATATAGTACAGAACACTTCTCCTGCAGGTATTGTTTGAAATCATTTGTGTGGTGACTAATTTTTGCTTTTTGACAGGAGAAAATTCAGATCCAGTTGTCACAGTCTTTTGAAAAAGAAGAAAAACCTGCAAAAGATGAATCAGAAAAGGAAAAATCCAGTGATAAACTGTCCAGAAAAATGTTATCAAGAGGTTTGCTATCTCTCCCTGTGCTTTTCAATACACTGTATAGATGAAGAACATATGAAAATACAGTTCTGCTTCCAGGTCTTTGTTGCATAAACATTGCTTTATTTTTTAAATTTTTTTTTGCAAATGAAGTAAATAGATCAGACACCTTTGAGCTGGAGAAGGAATTGGTTCCAAAGGAAAGACAGCTTTTGAGACTGCATCCAACACTCCAGCAAATGCTTTTCCTTTCTCTCCTGTCTGGCTGTACAGAGCAGCATAAAAACAGCTGTGTTGTCTCAGTTTTGTCCAAGGGTTCTTTAAGTTGACTTCACAAGTTAGTGGAAGCTCCTGTCCTATTCCTAGGCTTTGTTGTTACAGGACTTGTGAAACTGAAGTGAGTGGCACAGTTTCCTTTGTACTTTTTCTGATCCTCATTCAACAGGAGTCAATGTTCTCCTTTGTTTGTTTTACTTTTGATAGTATCTAGATTTTTTTCTATAAAGTTTTGGAGTAAGGGTAGAACTACATAAATAAAAAGGACAAGTATTATGTTTTCACTTAAATATTCCTGCATTCTGGATTGAAGTTACAGTCTATGTGCTGAAAATATTTGGATTTTAATCTGAAAGAGAGCTGTGAAATCAGTGACATAATTTTGTCCATGCTACATAATGGTTCCTACAGGTAGAGGACTTTATGCATTTAAGTTGGCAAATCATTTGACAGCTCTTGCTTTAAATATCCAGAATGTTTACCTAAATATCTTGGATGAGACAGAGTATAGGAAATACCTTTAGAGCTGGAACTCTTTTTGAGACAAGTGGCACTTGTCCATTTCATGTCCCACAATTCCATAAGGCATTCCTCATGTGGAATTTCGGTGCAGCTTGTCCCAGCTGGCAGCCAGGTATTTGTGAAATGAAAAGCACTGGGATGGTGGACTTTACCTGCATTTATAAATCTCAGACTTTGAAATGATGCCTTAAACACCACCCCCAAATACCCAGCAGGTAATGACGGGGAGTTGAGAGCTAAGTGATAGAATGCCTGTGGTGGAGGTGGCTGTTCTGAATTCAACCACTGTCTCCTCTAAAGGTTAATTACTTCCCAATATAGGATGTGCCAAAATAGAAAATTATGGAATCTTACCATCAGTTCTAGTAATTATAACTAAATCATTGCTCACTTGCAAATTAGAAAAATTGAAGTAAATAATTATTGAATCTTGATGTTTTTACCAGGCATAGCCTTTTTTTTGCCTTTTCCTCCTCAGAATCGAAAGAATTCCAAACCATAAATGCTCAGACTTACTTGGTTTCATTTACATTCTGGGCAGCTGGAAGAGCTGGGACCTGGGCATAAGTTTGAGTTGTGCCTAACTCAGTTAAGACTAGGTTAACACATAAGTAGTTCTTGGAAGAAATCAATTCCAAAAATACTGTTCCAACATCTGTTGGTTTGAATTCTAGTGCCTGGAACTAGAAGGTGCTCATGCAAGGGAAGATTTGGGGTTAAATAATTTCTTTCAGGGACAGATTTTAGAGGATAGTATGTAACTGAATACTTTCACTGGAACAGGAAAGGAGGGGGAAGGTTGAGACTTCTTTTTGAAAACATCTAAACATGATGCTGTGAAAACAAAGCCCAACAGAACAAGGATTTTTAGTAGTACAAAGCACCACCTGGTGAAGGTTAAACTGTTACATTCTGAACTGCAAAATTTCTTTGGGCAACATGCAGTAGTTCAGTAGATAGGCTGCTGCTCCACAGATGTGTACACAACACTGCAGTATATGATAGTGAGAAAATGTGGCAGGCTGATGGAAATCAGGTCTCTCAAGGTGATAAACTGCTTCACAACATACAGCCAGTTGTTAATAGATTGGTGGTGTTACTTAAACCTCTGCTTCTGTATTACTCTTGAATTAGGGGATAGTGGGAGGCGTTTTCTGTTTTGTTTTTGACTTGTGGGCCTTTTGCCTGGAAACTGGAAACATTCAATTTTGGCAATAATGTACTTAATGGTTATATAGTATTGATCTATATAGAGTATGTTTAGCAATAATTGGAAAAAAGCTTCTTCAGAATGTAATTTTGCTCTCTTCTCCCTCACCCGTAGATTCCAGCCAGGAGTATACAGATTCCACTGGTATAGATCTTCATGAATTTTTAGTAAATACATTAAAAAACAATCCCAGGTAAGAATCAATAATGTCAGCTTTCTTTACGTTTTTCTTTCCTCTTGTTGCCTGAGGTGTCACACTACCTATTTTTTTGTTTGTGGTTTTATTTTTTCCCCCTCTTAAATGTCTAACCCTCCATGTCAGTTATTCAGGGTGAGATTCTGTTGCACAGACTGTCTAAAACACCCCTGTAATTGGTTTGGTTTTTGAGCAGAGGTTCAGGACATTGAAATGATTTAAATGCTTTTAATGTTTAATATGCAAATAATGTGTTCAGTCTGTGTGCAGTCTCTCCCTGAAGGGACTTCAATACATTGTCTCTAAACCTTGTACTGTCTTAGCACCTGCTTGTTAGAGACCAAACTGTCTTCTCTGACTCTAATCTGTCTTGCACTGAATTTATAGATAAAGGCATTTTTTTAGCTGTACCATATAACTGTAGCTAGAGATTTTCATTCTGCATATCAGAAACCAAATCTGACCTAATCCAAGTCCATCATTGGTTAGCAACAGAGCTGACCTGGTTCTGTTGCTCTGAGGTTTGCAGTGTGTCCCTGTCTGCCTTGTTTGTTCTTGCCCTCATGGGTTCTGTGCTGGGTTTGTGGCTGTAGTACAAGGCAAGAAATTAA
The DNA here is from genome assembly GCF_000691975.1 of Corvus brachyrhynchos. Lineage (NCBI taxonomy): Eukaryota > Metazoa > Chordata > Aves > Passeriformes > Corvidae > Corvus > Corvus brachyrhynchos. Next base: position 3,886,114 of record NW_008239283.1, on the reverse strand, counting down.
CTTGGTGCAATTGTGCTCTGCTACAAAAGCTGTTTCACTGCTATTTGTTATTCATTCATATCATAGTTAGGACTTCCAATGTGATAATTTATTTGGATTCCATTTTATTGGGAGAAAACATGAAATGAGCCACAATATGGCCAAAGCCATAGTCCTATAGAGTAAAATTAGAAAGCACAGACCTCTGTGAGACTCATAGGTGGTTCCTGTTTGAAGTCATGAAGTATCACAGTGGAAGTAAGGAATTGTAGGTGAAGATCTCCATGGGTTTCCAGGCACAGTGCCTGGGAAGCTTGGTTAATTGATGTGCACAGATTATGAACTGAGCATCAGTGCATTTCATTGCAACTTAACAGTTTATTAGAACCAGTGCAAGCAGTTTCAAGAGCAGTGTTCCTTTCTACCACCTTGAGTTTTAGCTTTTGGTATTTCTGATATGTCAGCATGTTGCCACATGTGCCAGCTTTAAGCCCTTGGTTGTTGGTGATGTGCCCCATCACTTTCTCAGTGATCCCTTGATGTCCTTCACAATCCAAGGGCCAGCCGAGGCCTCTGCACATCCCCTCTGCCCACACCAACCAACAAGGAACTACCTCAGCACTGCTTCTCCTCCTGGAGCCTGTCTTCTCCTTG
>NW_008239283.1:3874542-3885267 GCF_000691975.1 Corvus brachyrhynchos | reverse complement strand
GGGAAGAGACTTCATGGAGGATCTGTGTACTCTGATATGCGAGAGCAGAACAGCATGTTTCACTAGGAAGGTTCAATACAATATAGGAAAAAAAGAATACTTTGTCCTAAAAATACTGCATTTGACACCTGGTGGTCCTATTTCCAGTCTGCCATCATCCCTTGATCACAGCTCTGATCTGTGTATTCTTAAGATGAATACAACCGCAGTTATTGGAGTGTCTCATATGTGAGTTGCTGTGTTTTTATTTTCAGGGACAGAATGATGCTGCTGAAATTAGAACAGGAAATTTTAGATTTCATTGGTAATAATGAGTAAGTACTGTACTCTCGTAGGAAAAAAGAATTCAAGAGTGTTCCTGTTTATTTAATAAAGCTACTATTCCTTTCTTCCAGAGTACCAAGAAAAAAGTTTCCCCCAATGACATCTTACCATAGAATGCTGTTGCACAGGGTAGCTGCTTACTTTGGATTAGAGCACAACGTGGACCAGAGTGGGAAGTCAGTCATAATAAATAAAACTAGCAATACAAGAATGTAAGTGTCAAAGCCTTGAAAACCCTTTTTGATGCATAGCTCTAATGCCTGGGATGTGTGAGGCAGTGATGCTGTAGCAGGTGAGGTCTGTTTCCTCACTGGGAACAGGCATCAAGGAGAGGTAGTTGAGAGCTCTTTACTGTTCATGTTCTGCTGTGTAATAATGTGATGTTTCATGTTTGAATTCTTTTGGGGGAAAAAAGGATGTTATCTCTAAGTTAAGAATTTTGGTTGCTTTTCTGGCAGAGACGCATTGCTAACTTTGTTTCTGTGGAATACAAATTTATAGCAACTGTTTATTTGTTTAAATATTTACACCAGTAAAGTGTACAAAGTACATTCTTTGCTTCTTTTGGAAAGCAGAGCCAGCCCTTATCTTAGAACAGGGTCATTTCTGATTTGGTAAAGGGAGGGGACTTGCACAACTTTGGCTTTTTTATTGTAAAATTCTACTGGGAAAATTCAGCTGTTGAAGTTGAAATAATGTTGCTTACAGATCTCTCATGGCCTTACAAATAAAGGTAGCAGGGAAGACAAACATCAGTGGAAATGTCAACCAGGTTAACAAGCCATGGCGTGCTGCTTTACTGTGAGGGCTGGGAAGTTCTTGAAGAAACCCCCAGGAAAATCCGTATTGCAGAGGAGGTAGCACTGGGGCCACAGCAACTCTGAAAGCTGTGCAGAATTGAGGTTTTCATTCAAGGGACCCAGCTGTTCTCTCTGTCCTCTGCACTTGCTCTGTCTCCTCATTCTCTCTCAAAAAGATGAAGGTCTAATGTGTTGACGTATTTATGCCACCTAGTTTCTAGTTTTAACTTAAAGCATTTGCCTGACACTGTTTTTTGTTGGTTTTGAACATGAAAACAGGAGTTTACAGTGCCTGCATCCTAATCTCAGTCTCTAGGTACAGTCTTTAGAGCTTTGGGAGAAAAAAAATCCAATTATCCACCCTATTTTAGAGTCAGTAGAACTGAAATGATATGCGACACTGAAATTCCACTTAAGTAAACAGTTTCTCCTCAAAAGTTTTTAGAAAAATATGTAGAGCCTAAATATATGTTGAATACTTACATTATTTATATATGTGGTTTTGCTTTGGCTGTACAATCTATGTCTAAATTGACCTAGAAAGCCAAACATTTCAAATCTGTTGCCTTTGCATCTACCAGCATCTCTAGGCTGAAGCTTCAGTCTAGCACTTCAACTGTGGAATAAGAACTAATAAAAGATCATTTAATTTTTATGCTTTTAAAATCTTTTTAGACCATATTTAAATAGCTTGTGGCCTCTGGAAGCCCCTGTAGGTGTAGTTACTAATTAGCAGGCATTTCATCTAACCTGCAGACATAAAGATTCTTGATGTTTTCAATATTCTTATTTTAAATCGCCTTGGATATAAAATAAGAATTTAGAAAGAAAACCTTGGAGATCTGCTCCATGTGGAATAAAGCCAAACTTACCTTTTCCTCATAGGCAGGTTCGCGGCTCCCTCGCCGAGCAGGGATGTTACTGACATCAACCACCCAGTGCACACTGGCACGTCTCAGTGGAGTGGGAGTTGGTGATTGCAGGGCAGTAAATTCAGAGACCTTTAAAAGAAAGAGGTAAGACAGTCTAAAGGTTCTCTGAAATGCCTGCTAATTATGTTTGGGCATCCAGTACCCAATAGGCAGGTCAGGCTGTTTCATAGGAAAAGCTCCCCTGACTCCATCCAGGAGTCCTGGGTAATGATAAATAACAGAAATAGAGAAGAGCATACATTTATTCTGTCCTCTATTAGACAAATATTTCCTGATTGTCTGAGCTTTTCACTTATGATAGCAGTAGTTCTATTATTCAGATACTTGGTATCTCTCTTTAATAACAAGGATTTGCAAAATACGACTTTTTCTTTCAGAAAGTAGATAAAATACCAAAGCAATATTTGTAATTTGTTGCTTCACTCTCTCCCTATGACTGTGTGAAACTCTTGCTTGCCTGCATTATATTGTTCTTCTCTTACTCATTTCTACTTAATTTCGTTTTAGCAGTTTCTAAGTTTCAGTGCTTTCTCCTTTACCTTCTTTCTTCTGTTTTTCCTTGAAATGAACTCTGAGGTATTGCGGCTCTAGCAGCAAACACCTGTCTTCACTTCCATGCATGCCCAATATCCATTGCATGGCACCAGTTGGGATTCCAGAGCACTTCTGATTCCCCAAGGGCATGTGGTTTGCCCCCACCTTAATTGGGAGTTGCAGCAAAAGTTGCAGCTTCAGTTCCTTTGAAGGAAGAAGAAGTTTTTAAAAGCAGGTTTGTTATGCCTCAGGACAGGACTTGTCCTGAGGTGCACCCCTGTGCACCTCATCTTTTCCATTGCCTGGACAGTCAAAATTATTCTTTCAGTTAGAATATTAAGTATATTTAAAATTAATCTTGAGTATACTTCAGTTTGTTCCACTGTATGTACAGCATGTGTTTGCAAAGCCATAAACGTTTTCTTTGTAATGACTTTTCTCAGACCTGACCAAAAGTTTTGTGAGCATATAAAGGATGAGAAGAGCGATGACTTCCAGAAGCGGTACATCCTTAAGAGAGATAACTCTAGTTTAGACAAAGATGACAACCAGGTAAAGCACACACAGCTTATTCTTTCCAAGTGCTGTATTTGACTGTGCATTCTTACTGCTTTCCTGTGTAAATTGACACTGTACCACTTAATTTAGATGAGAATACGATTAAAAGATGACAGAAGAAGTAAATCCATAGAAGAACGTGAAGAAGAATATCAGAGAGCTAGAGAAAGGATATTTGCACAAGATGTATGTATCAAAAGCAATCTGTCACTGTTTGCTATGAATCCTTCACACACATACATGCAGAGGTGGCTTTCCAGGAAACTTTGTTCCTGAATGACACTAAGCAGATAAGAGAGTGTGGCCTGAGTGAGTTTTAAATGATACTGCAGTTACTGAGAAATCTTTTGTTTTCTCTAATTGCTGCTGTGTGAAACTCAAACAACCCAAGAATTATTTAGGAGTGTTCTCTAGCATTATCTAGTACAGTGCATTTCCCCCCTTTGCATTGTTTTGTTCCCCACTGCAATTTAAGTTACAGAGTTTTGGTACTGCAATTATTTCAGTTGTTGCTCAGAGCAATAACTGAAAGGAGAAAAAACCCAAGCCAATTAAAAAACCAAAAAACTCTTTTCTCACTTGTATCTATAGCAAGCACATCTTATGAGTGGTCACAGTAAAATGATTTGAGGTCCCATATGTGAAATTCCAGTCAGGAATCTCATGGTCTAATCTCCTGACTGGAGATACCATGCAGGACAACATTGTAGGCTACAATTCAATTGCAAGTAGTGATTATATTGAGTAAAACAAAGCAAATATTTCTTAAAAAATATGTGTTACTTTTAATAATCCACTTCTGACATTTATCTGTAGCTCTTGCACATCCAAAACCAGATTCTCATTCTGAAGAGAGTAATGAGCTCTTGAGAGGCTAATTTAATTTTTTTGTTCACCTTAGTTACAAACAAGAAGAATGGACTTCTGGATATAAAATTATATTTTCCTTTTGCATCTTAATTTACCATGTAAATGGTACCTTAGAAGCTCTGTGCCAGCTGTTGGTAATTACAGTCAAGGACAACATAATCTGAGTCAGGAGCAGCCTTTTTGGTTCTGTTCTGTGTGCTCTGTAGCATACCCAGACTGGTACCCAAAGCAGTGAGCAGTTACTGCAGCAGCAGTGGCCTCTTCCCCTCCACCCTTCCCAGCAGAAGACAAGGCAGCTCAGGTGCTGTGATAGCTCTGGGAATCACACACCAGCTGCAAGTGACAGAAAGCCCAAGGGAAGAATTGTAACTTCAGAAAAAGTCTGATAGAAGCCAACTGACCAGCTTTGTAACTATCCTGATGCTGACTTTGATTTCCTGCACAAGGGCCTTTTTATATAGTCTTGTTTCCTTATGGATATTGTTCACCAAGAGATAAAGTTTCTCAGGCAGCATAATATAAAGAGGGTGCTGTAAAAGTCTGTGTATAATGCACAAGGCTCCAGATTGGTATGTGTTTTGTAGTACGGGTTCGAGATGCCATTCATATTAATTTCTGCACTTCTTTGCCCCTCAGTCCCTGTGTTCCCAAGAGAATTATTTCACTGATAAAAGGTAAGAAAATTTGCTGTTTAACTCTGTTTTGTCTTCCTATTTTCTTAATAAATATTAAGCTATCTTATTAAAATGTCAACAGAATCCAGGAGGAAGAAACTAATAGTACACAACAAAGACGACAGATACTTAGGTATTTGATGCTTCCTTTTAAACAAACAAAACCCAAAGTATTCTGCATGCATTTACCCTTTCTTTCTGTTCTTTGTTTTCTTTTTTTTTCCCTTTTCCCTTATTTTGCAAGTGCTGCTTGTGCTAAAGGTTCAGTTTGTAACTTGCAGAATCAATAAGGAGGCATCGGGGAGATCGGCCAACAGCCACCAGAGCAGCACTGAGACCGAGCTGAGGTACTGCGAGCCGCGGCCCTGGAGCAGCACCGACTCCGACAGCTCCCTGCGCAACCTGAAGCCCGCGGTCACCAAGGCCAGCAGCTTCAGCGGCATCTCGGTGCTGACCCGCGGGGACAGCTCTGGCAGCAGCAAGAGCACGGGCAGGCTGTCCAAGACAGGTACAGCAGCCTCAGGGCAGGCACTGGAGGCTGAGCTGGGTGTGCACTGCAGGTGTTCTGGGTGGGGAGGCTCCGTGCATCCCATTCCTTCGGGATACGGGGACTGCGCACATGGAACACCTACGGACCCAGCCCTAGATCCATAATGTAATAAATGAGGTGAACACTTCTGGCTTTAGAAGGAGAATTTTCAAGTGTGTTGTAGCTGGCTTAAAGTTTAATGCATTTCATCTCATACAAAGGGTTTGAAAACGTTTTTTACCACAAATATTTTTGTATAAAATACTTGGAGTTCAGCTCTTCAGTTCTAGTGGGGTAAAGCTGCATTGCATGGTCTTAGGAAACTGTACACTGCTATCCTACTAGCTCAGATAAAACAGCACTGAAGTCTATGAATTGGTAGTTATTTATATTGTGTTCTCTTTCTTTTGTTAAATTAATATGGCTAAAATGCTTAATTTTTAGATTGCTGAGAAATGAGGTCAGTGGAATGAAGTGTACTGTTTAAGACTCAAAAATGTTGGGGAAAAAACTCCTAAGAGTCTGGGTTTCAAAGGTGTGTTAATTTGTAATTAATGTGAAAACAAAATCTCAGAAGATATGGGAATGAATCTTCTGTGGGTCAAAAATGAAATTTAGTAAATATTTGTATTTAAATGCCAACATTATTTGATCCACTTGCTAATCTGTGGAGAATTTTGAGGTTTGTAATATGTGGGTGGGTTACCAGTAGGCTGCTTCAGAATTTGAAGTAGAACTGTAAAAAAGCAGAATATAATTGCTTGCCTTATTAATATTGGCTTTGATCTTATTTATAAAACTGGTTTCTAATGAGTATGTATTTAAATTTTTTGCTTTTCCTTAAACCACCACTACCTTTTAGATATATGGCCACGCTGCTATATCTTAATGCAGAAAAACAGTAACAAATTCTATTTGTCCATTGTATATTTGTCTAAAAAAACCAAAACCATTTCAAGGTACTTCTGCTGTAAAATTGTGCCATCATACAGAGTTACTCCATTTAGCAGTGCAGTGATGCTATTTGGCACAGCTTGAAAAGAAACTGCAACCTGACAATAAAATACATTCTTAGAAGTCTTTGTTGGCTAAATTTCAAGAACATAAATGGATTCTTAAAATTTTTGCTGGAAACCTTATTTTGGCATTCTGAGAGTTAGCATTCCAGGTTTGGAATGCCCACCTTGATGGTTGTTGCTTCATGCAGTTCCAGGTTGTGGTGTTTTGGCACATGTTGAGCTTGGGTTTGTTCACTTTGTTCAGGGATGTAATTGGCTCTTGTTATAATGGCTTCAGCCTCACTTCTCTGCATAATCTAGAAGTGAATACACTTGGAAACGAATCCAAGTAACTCTGCTCAGGCAATGATGGTTTTACAGAGCTGGGATGTGCTGTCTCGCCCAGTTTACAATTAATAGCTTTGATTTCACTTCATTCAATAAAAAAGGCCAATGCCTCAAGCTGTGCTCTCTTCATAAGCACACGTAGAAGGGTTACAATTAGCAACTTTTATGGAGGACTGCAAAGCAGTAGATAAATTCCATCAGAGTGCTTCTTGCATCTTGCTTTTTCTTCTAGATTGTATTGAGGCTGCTAATGAGGAGTTTTTAAATTTAAACAACTATATTCTGTTTCCAAGTACTGCAAGTATCATATACTTCTTATTAAGTCTTTGATAAACTGTATATCTAAAGCTCCAGATGTAGAGTGACCTGGGAACAGCAGTTCCACAGACCTCTCCACACTGGACTTTTGGAACATTTCTTTTAGCTGCGTGCCTTGGCTTTCAGGAAGCTCAGGGTCTGGTTCTCCACTGCATTGCAATGTTTATAGTAATTCATATCTGTAAAATGATTATTGCTTTCAATTGGCTATTTCATACTCCTTTGAAATTTGAATTGTTGCATAAAGCCGAGCTAAAGCTACCATATTACCCTCAGTTTTTCTAGCTGTATTCTTGATTTCAGTCTGCAAATTGTCAGAGGAGGAAGGAAATAGTGTTGCAGGTTGTAGTGTAATGCAAATTGTCCAACAGGTGAGTCAGAGAAGATCTGACCCCCAGTAGTGGAAAGAAACTGGTCCTTGCTTGCATGCAGGCTGTGTGTGCAGAGCATGAGGCTTTAGCTGGCAAATCCACAGGGACACCGGGGCCCTGCAGTGCATTCCCTGCACTGCCCTCACCTGCACAGCTGCAGGAACTAGGGCTGGGTGTTCACTGCCTCAGTGCATCCAATCCAGAATTTTGGAGTAGTGAGCAATCACCTCCTTGAATTCTGGAGGTACAAATACTCATTTTCTGGCCAGAAAACCAGAGCTAGATATGAAAGCCTCACTTTGCAGTGCAAAGCAGTGCTGAATTGACCCTTGGTTCACAGAAGGGACCTTGTAATGGTATTCCAGGGGAGATGGAGGGGGAGTCCATTGACAAGGCTGCTGTTGAATGGTGGGCTTAATGCTGAGCTATCAGGGTGAGCACTTACAGGTGTGTATTTTAAAGTGAGCATGATGTTACTGTCTCCAGGTAAAACCAGTTTCTCGTTACTCCTTTCCTAGGTTCAGAGTCTTCTAGTAGTGTAGGGTCCTCCACGGGTTCTCTCTCTCACAGCCAGCAGCCTCTTCCAGTGCCAGCTCTAAGCCAGCCCTCTCCTGGCACGCCTGCCGTGTATCCAACTGTCAGCTCTACTAACTCTCTTTCCTTTGATGGTGGCATGAGCGGGCAAGTGGCACCTGCTGCTAGCAGTAGCTTCTTTCTGCTTCCCTTGGAAGCAGCGGGCATCCCGCCTGGCAGTGTGCTGGTCAACCCTCAAACAGGTTGGTACATGCTTGGGGGTATCTCTGTTACACTGGGGAGCTTGGAAAAAAATGCACGAGTGTTTGCATAAGACTTCATGTCAGTATTGTCCTTTGTCCTTTATTTTTCTCTTTATTTTTTAATGTGGTTGTGTTTGTTCAATGCACTTAATTTAACAAGGAAGCATGACTGGAGGATCAAAGGAATGAGTAAACTTACATGATTTTCTCTAGAAGAGTTTTAACTTACATGTAAAATTTTCATGAGTGACTTGCACAAAATATGAAAATCATACGATTTAGTATCCAGAACACAGAATAACTTAAATTAGTTGTTTCAGCTTTTTTCAGGAGAGGAAAAAGTCTTTTCCAGTGCTACTATAAAACAGTTTCAATGAGGGGAGAGAGCCTGAGAAAGGATTTGACTTGAAAGAATTTATCATCCTTCATTTTTTTTGATGCAACATACTCTCATCTCTATGCTCAAGGCTGAGTTAACACAAGTGAAAGAAAGAAGCACAGGATGAAATGCTGTTTCTTAACTTCTCCTTGCCACTTTAAAACAGGATTAAATCAGTGTTGGTGTAATTGGCCAATACTGATATTTTTTTAGTAAGTAGTTAGGAAATTGATACTTCATAATGTAGATGCAAGGAGACCGGTAATAGCCTGTCTGGATTAAATAATGAGTTAGCATTCTCTGGGCAAACTTTTGCATCTTGTAGAAATTAAGAAATCCTGAAAATTTTAATTTACCTTTTATGTAAAACATCATAATTTTAAGAAATTATATGTTTTAATTTTAGTATAATGATTAGTTTTCATGGTAGAAAAGAAAATACTTCAGGATATATTTACCATCATTCTGTAGATGGACTTGATTATGTTTGAATATAACTACATGTGATGTTTTAAGCAAACTGTTTCTCATTGGGGTTGTTAAAATGATCATGTAGTAAACAATTTCTTTAACTAGAAGGTGTAACATTGAAATAGATAAATTCCTCTTTTTCCTTAATATGAATCAATTGCTAAAAATTTGGTTACAAATGAGTTGCTGTAGGACCTAATTTTCATAGATAGCCATTGGATTTGGAGGAGAATGTATTTGTCATCTTAGAGATAAGTTCATTAATAGTGTTTTATAATTATGTTAATGTCTTATAAGCTTTGAATATAAGATGAAGAACACTTTGAAAACAAGGAACATTTAGGTGCAGATAAACTTCAATTCCCAATGTACTCGAATCGTTGTATTCTGTAATTGTTCCTCTGGCTTTATTGTTCCAATGCCAGCCAGAGTTCCAAAAGCAGAGATTGGTTCCTCAAAGTTTCTGACAGAGGATTCTGTGCCCTTGGGGCAGCAGAGCCATTCTTCTCACTGGCTGAAGATGGGAATTAGGAAGAGACAGTTCTTATCCAGACACTCCAAGAAACAAGTGAAGCTCTGGTGATTAGCAGGAAGTGGTAGAAGGAAATAAGAAAATCTGACTCCCTGTTCATGTGAACATTCCCAATTCTTGAGTGTTAAAGAGAAATCTGTTAAGCTCAGTTGAGTATCACCTGATGAGCTGCAGTCCAGCTGCTGCAGCTTATTTTTGCAGGTCTGTTCATGCTCCCTCTGTGTCTGCCATGAATTTCTCGGTCCTTTCTTCAGTAACTGTTACCCTCTTTATGTTGGGCAGTTTTATTTAAATATTATGGGACCAAGAAGTCTGGAGGAGCATTAGTCTGCTTTGACAGGGTGCAAAGGCTTTAGGCTCAGTTTATACCTTTCTGGAAAGGACAAGAATATCTTTAAATCAGAGGAGAGAAAAATTTACATTAGTATTGAGCCCTTTAAGCATCAGAATAAGCTAGTGCAGGACACATGTCAATAAGCAGGAAGGCACAGGTCCTCGCCAGCCGGGCTCTTGTTCCTTCCATTTGTTTGGGTTTTTTCCAACCCAGGCGCAAAAAGAAATCACTGGTTTTTTATAATTTACTTTTATGGAGTTTATTTTTTATTTTTCACTGGCCCATTGCTGTAATATTGAGGTTGCAAATTATTAAATAGGAGAATAATACTATTTATTTTGAAAGCTAAAAGCCAATTAATCTAAGAATATAGGAGAAGAGAGTCCTTTATCAGTAATCTCATTAGCAGTCATGGGAATACCAGGGCAGCTATTACTTTATGTAATTTTCAAAAAATATTTGCCTTTAAGCTCTCCTGTGTTCTGATTGGTGTTCAAATTGATTAAAGGAGATTTAATTTTTAAAAGATCCTTAAAACAGTATTTTTAGTAGGGTTTTCTTTTATTACTCCTGTCATATTAGATGTACTTGATTAAAAATCAAGTTTCAAGATGAGTAGGATATAAGTAATATTTATCTGTGTTCACTAAGTAAAGACTGGGGTATCTTTGTTTAGCTTAAATGGTTTGGGTTTTTGCTGCATGGAGTCATTGCTGTTATAAATGTAGTTGTGGGCATTTGGCATGAATCTGTCGTATAAAATAGTATGACTTCACTTATTTTTCTATTTTATTATTTTATTCATTTTGCCTGCTATAAATACATTTGTCTATTTTCTCCCAGCTTAGATGGTGCAACTGGTTGTGTTTGTTCTCTTTCCCCTTGGCAGGTCAGCCGTTCCTCAATCCCGATGGCACTCCGGTTGTGTACAATCCTCCCCTGCCTCAGCCGCCCGTTAGGACCCAAGTGCCTGGGGC
>NW_008239283.1:3862599-3874438 GCF_000691975.1 Corvus brachyrhynchos | reverse complement strand
CATCCTCCCCTGCCTCAGCAGCCTGTTAGGACCCAAGTGCCTGGAGCTGCACCTCAGCCAGCCCTGCCCAGCCCAGCCCAGCACCAGCCCGGAGCAAACCCCGTCCTCTCACAGGTGCACTTGTCAAACACATGCCCAGGGACACTGGGGCTGGGCTCTCAGCTCTGAGATCAGGGGCAGGGGGTTATTTATTCTGCTGCAGTGCATGTGAAGAACAGTCACACAGATAAGGGTAACTGGGCTCTTTTCCTCCCAGTCCTCAGAACTATCAGCTCTGCTCAAACCTGAGCATGGCAGGCAGCCTTTTCTTAAAAATACTGAGGAATTTTAGTATGAAAATATTCTGTTATCAAGAACAAGAGGTTCTGGACCTTCATCCCTAATTGCACTGTGGAGTTACGCGGGCACTAAGAGCAATATAGTCGGCAGCTGGGAAGAGAGTTAATCCAACTGGAACCTTGGGTTTCTTGTTTTAGGGTTGTTTCTCAGCCAGATGAATTCCTGGGCTGTACAGCACAAGGAGGAGTCATGGCACAGAAGGAGTAGCTTAGGACTGGTACAGCATGAACATCTCATTAGTAGCACTTTGGCCTGTTCTGTTCAGAAAACCACACACACGAGTACAGGATGTGTTTTATCCTTGTCTTGTACAAGAGTTTAGTAAAATAGGCCAGATTAAAGACTGCCCCAGCCCTAGAAGGAGAAGAAAAGCAAAATGTATGGGCAGGAGAAGGGAGGGTTCTCCCTCTCCACAGCAGCTATTTCAGGCACCAAGGTACTGGCTGTAGTCTCCTGCGGTATTTTCAGATGGTTCTTAAATTTTAACAAAAAGTTACTTATAGAACTTCACTTAAACCTTTACCTTTGTTTGTTTTCCCTGTTTAAACCTGTTCAGATAGCTGGGTATACCACAGTAGAGCTGGTCTGTTTTGAAAAAGGTCTCATTTGTACTCTTCCTAGTTCACAGAAGTGTGTATGTAATATTTGCAGTTTTCTTCATGAGTTCTGTACTAATTCTCTGATTACCTTCTCAATGGATGCTGGAATTAAACCTGCCTGAAATATTATGAGCAATGATAGCTATCTAGAGAAAATATTTTAGTACTGTTGAATAAATGAAAGTAGTATGTTTGAATCTATGGTTAGTAGTAAATTCATTCTGCCTTTAGATGCTTTGAAAGAGCTTGTGTTTAAGATGCATGAGGAGTTTTTAGTCTCTCTAAAGGAAACACTAAATGTTAAATAGAAGCAATTTGGTGACATAGCTAATATAGTGTATTACAAATAAAGCAAAGTCTTTTGGGAGACTGAGATTACTCAGTGTTACTTCTGTTTTCATTCTATGCAGTCTTAAGCTTAGGAAAAAAGAAGTATCCATTCTGTTTCTGAGTGGAGTGAGTTGCTCTTCTGGAGTTGCTTGTTTCTGTTACAAAAGACTTGTTTTCACTTCTCTTACTCTGGTGTTAACCTTGTTCATAACCCTGTTATTTCTGCAGCCTCTGCGGGCTCTGCAGCCTTCCTCCCAGCCTGTCCAGTACTCTGCAGTGTCGTACCCACCCCCGCTCCTGCCAGCCTCCTCTGCACAGCAATACTCTGTGGTATTACACCTTCTCTTCTCTGCTCCCTGCATAGGCTCATGTCTGGTGGCTGCTGACCTTTGCTTGGCTGTTTTAAGTGCTGTGTGATACCAGGGTAGTGGCTGGCTCTCAATCACAGTGACACATCACCTGAGTGCCCAAGACAGGAACATTTTAAGTTCAGAAGGAATAGATTGGCTGTATCTATATATCTTTATATTTAGAGATACATTATTTCCCTTTGTAAGGGAAGTTTTTCAGTGATGTTTTGTTAGCCAGTCAGTATCTTTTTGTGTCTCTGGATTAACCTCTTTCCATTGTTTCGTATTGTTTCCTTGTCTGCTCGCTCTTTTGCTGAACCTTAATACATTCTGAGGGATCAGCTGTTCTGATTTTCTGAGATTACCTTTTTGTAGCCTCTTTGCTAGAACTTTCAACACTCCCATTTCTCTAGTATCCATTGTTTAATAAGTAGAAGCTGGAAATGAAATATCTTAGTCTATCAAAAACCAGGAAAAAAAAAAAGCCACACAAAGTGAAACTGAAACTTAGAAAAAGGGAATTGTTATCCAAGGGAGAATCTGAACTAGAGTCCAGGTCAAAGTCTGCTCTGATACTCTGCTGAGTGCGTGTTTGTGTTGAGTTTATGTGGCAAGGTTTCGGAACAGGGAGCTGCAGGGATGGCTCCTGGCAGAAGAGACTGGGAGCTGCCCCCACATTGGATGGAGACGACTTCAGGCAGCTCCAGGGCTGACACTGCATAGCCCAAGCTGAGTCAGTCCTTCACACTGGTGGCACCTCTGAGTGTGCTTGGAAAAGGGTGTGAGGGACAGGAGGGAGAAACAACTGCAGAAATCGAGGCCAGAGGGAGGAAAGCAAGGAGGAGCTCCAGGAGCTGGAGCAGAGCCTGCAGCCTGGGGAGGAGACTCTTGTGAAGCAGATTCTCCCCTTGAAGCCCATGAAGGACCATGGTGGAGTAGATATCCACCCTGCAGCCCTTGGAGCATCCCACAGTGGAGCAGGCACAGGTGCTCTGAAGGAAGCTGGAGCCTTTAGGAGTGGGCTCCTGGCAGGAGCTGTAGCTCATGGAGAGGAGCCCTTCAGGAGCAGGTTTTCTGGTAGGACTCACACTAGGGCACTCCACTCCTGAAGGACTTCAGCCTGTGGGAAGAACCCACACTGAAGAGGTTTGTGAAGGTATCCCATGGGTGGGACCGCACGCTGGAGCAGAAGAGTGAGGAGGAAGAAGCAGTAGAGACATGACCGGGAACCAATCACAAGCCCCATTCTCCATCCCTTGTGATACTTGGAGGAGGAGGTAGAAGATTTGGGAGTGAAGTTGAGTCTGGGAAGAAGCAGTGGGGTTGAGGGAAGCTGGTTTTAGTTTTGTTTTTATTTCTCACTATCCTACTCTGTTATTAATTGGTATAAATAAATTTAATCTTCCCCAAGTTGCATCTGTTTTGCCTGTAATGGTAATTGGTGAATGATCTTCCTGACCTTTTCTTGACCCATAAGCCTTTCATCATATTTTTTCCCCCTGTATTGCTAAGGATTAGAGGAGGGATGGAGTGGCTTGGTGGGCACTTAGGAGCCAGCCCAGGTTAACTCACCACAGTGTTCAATAGCTAATTTTCAACATTAATCAGAAATGTCTTATAATAAATACAGTTTTAGCTGAAGTCAATAGGGATGTCATTTCTGAAGTTGAGAGTTTGAGAAGGCGCTAAAGCAGAGAAGGAAACTCCTTCCAGGTTTGTAGTAATTTCAAAGCATTTCACATTCAGGAAATGGGTTCAAATACTAAGTGCCCTGGCAGTTTCAAAAATGTATTCCTGCTTTTTTTTCTTATGTAACATAATGAAAAGGATTGACGGTCTTGGATTGCAATCCAAGTGTAACACCTCTGTAGTTGGCATCAGGAGAGTGTGCTTTCTCCATTTATTGGGAATGCCATGTTTCCAGGGTTTAATCCTGCTTGTACCATACATGTCACTGCAGGACAAACTGACCAGATCAGAATTTACTTACGCTAGTAATGTAACAGAAATCAGTGTGGTATGGCTTGGGTTTATCCTTCAGACACATTTAGAGCTAAGATAAACTCACATGCAGAATCTCCTCCCTAAACTCAGGATTTGGAAAAGCAGAATGTAAAATCCAAAGTAGAAAAGCATTATAGTTGCATTTAATAGGCACCATTAAGGAATGAAATACCAAAGTGAGATTATTATCTAATGGAAATAAGGTTTTTAAAGATGTACTAAATACATACTAAAGGTATTTATTCTAAATAAAGTTTTAGGTGCAAATTCATATTTCCGGCAGTAATTAGTATCTTTAGCTTGGAAACTAAAAAAATACATCATAAAATGTGAATGTAGCTAATCAGCAAAAGATGGAGCTTGCACGTACTTTTTCTTGATTAATTTCTATCTTCAGGATGATCTAAGAGAAAATCAAGTGGTCTTGAAATAATTTTAATGTTCCTGCATGTTTGGAGAGTCCACTTTTGAAATATGAACCAAATCTTCCTGTTTAGCAAAAAAAGAAAAAAAAAAGCAATACTAGTTAGTGATCACTTCTAATTTTCAGGATGTTGCTAATTTGATGCTGAATTGCTTGTAAAGAGAAGGAGCTTGGGGTTACAGTAACAGAAGTTTCAGATTCCACAGGACTCCTGCAGTGCCCAGTGCAATCAGTGGCATCCTTTCAGATGTTAATAAAACACAGATAGAGGGTAACCACTGGAACACATTTTTCTCTGTTGTTACTTGGTTTCAGATGAAAAGATAATTAATCTTTGCATGTAGAATAATAGCTAAGTTAGAGGAATGTACCTTGTAACTCAGGAATGGAACCTTATTACGTTAAGCTCTCAAAACCAAAAATTTACTTCAGCAGTACTAATGCATCCTGCTATTTTAACTGGGGTTAGATGTTTTCACTCAAGTTTTGGAGTCCAGTCAGAAAATGTTAGTGACACAAATTCTGAGCTTTCTTTTTGACAAATGGATTCTCACTATAAGTAGATAAAGGCAGATGTAATCCAAAAGGCAAAATATTTGCAGTGAAAATAGTGAAGTCTGAACATGGGATGTTCTCTCCTGCTGTCAGCCCTGAAGATAATTTGCTACTGTTCCATCTTCTTTGCCGTTGTTCTTTGGCTGCTGTTGCTAATGCACAGTAATGTGAGACATGCTGTCTGAAACTTACTGAGGTATTTGGCTATTTTATTTCTTTTTCCTTGAATGTGCATTTGCAAATGTATTTTTTCCTGTTTTTCCCACGACTGCAGCAAGACAGCCTGGGATCGCAGTTCCTGCAGGCGCCGCAGCAGCCCGGCTACATCCTCACTGCCGCCCCCGCCGCAGCGCCCTCGGCACAGCCCGCGCCTGCCCCGGCCTACTCGGGCCCCGGCCACCCCGTGGCGCAGCCCGTGCTCCCGCAGCAGGGATACGTGCAGCAGCCCGTGCCACAGGTACCACGGCTCCTTCCAGCCTCCCGAAAGCTGCAGTGAAAAACTGACCCTGCTCTTCTACTCGGGACCTTTTCATGTGGTCTGGGGCTCCCTGCAGAACTGCAGCTCTGTGCTTTTGTTCAGGGGTTGGGGTTTTTCTGGGGTGTTTTGTAATGAATGACTTCCATTTACTTGAGGAGCAACAGTCACACAGGTTTTCCTATTTACTTGCAGCTGGTAAAACTCATGTTCTGCATAGTTTTCTTGTCTCTCAAATGCCTCTTGGTGGAAATTGGAGTGTTCCTTTTACAAGGAAAGTAGAGAAAGTGGCTGTTAAAGAGGGTATTTATGTAGTATAAGTGATTTTTGAATCGCTGAACTATTTAACATCCATTGCACCTTTTAATAAGTTTTGGATCTTTGTTTTATGCATTTTGCATTTAGATGTCTGCCTTCTCTAGAGCTGCATGCAGGTAGTAAACCTCTGATTGTTCCTTTTCAGATGCCACCTTGTTACTGTACCCCCAACCAGTACCCGCACTCCAGCCAACAGTACCGCCCTGTTTCTGTCCATTACAGCACGCAGCAGAACCAGGCCCTGCCACAGCCTGGCCAGCAGACAGGTTTGTTCAACTCTTCCAGCATTTCATTAGAACACTTCACGTGGTTTTTCTCCTGCTTTTTCCTTTTAAACTTACTTTGCTGTAAAATTTCAAATCAAATAGAAGTTCAGATGTAGAATACAAAGCGTAACTAACTTAAGGTAGAAAAATTTGAGTCACTTGTGCATGAAACTTGGCATTTGAGCCATTCCTTTGAGTGGCTCATGCTGTAACTTTAATTACAGGATTTTTAAAATTTAGAAGTTAATAATTTTTAAAAAATTGTAACTTAGTAACTACTAACTTGAGTAACTTGCAAAGTAAGATGAATTAGTACCTTTAAATGATGTAACATTGCAGAGATGTACCTGAACTGAAAGTTCTAAGCTGAAGACACTAATCTTAGATGCTGTGGCATGAAAAGAGTGCTGTGCAGAAGATATTGGTGATACTGTTTTACTCTGTCTTTCTGTCCTATGATTAAAGATATCAGGGTATTGGATGGAATATGTAATGAGACTTACGTGGTTACCTATTTTAGTAAAGACTTTTCAACTGTCTGAGTTACCCTTCTATGAATGTTAGCAAGCTGCATTTCCATTTCCTTCCTTTCTTGTTGTCTTTTTTCCCTTACAAATTTTAACTGTAGCTACCATTACTCTGACAATCTGTCTAAATATTGTTATGACTTCTTCAATAAGATTTGTATTCCTGAAACAAATTTACTTCTCAGTAATGTCTTGACTCATGGTCAAAACTTTCAGAAGTAACTAGTGATGTTTGGAGGCAGAGATCCTTAAAGACCAGGCTTTTATACCAGCTCTTAGTTGAATACGTAACATCCTTCTGAGTTTCCTTCAGGAAGGTCTTTTTTAATTCCTCCCCCTGCCCCAAATATGTGTTGCTCTACAGAAACAGGATGAAAGATTAGCTTTTACAAATATTAACTGGATTTATTTATGTCCTATGAAGTAGAATGTCAGAGGGATCTCCTCTTCTGCACTTCTTCTAGGAAGTGCTCCAATAGTAGCAACACTTGTTGGGGTTATTCAGGGTGCAGTTCACAAAGATTTTTTTCAAAGGAGAAGCAATTTCTTGGTTTTGCAACTTGTGTTATCCACTGGTGTTAGAGATGTGTTACCCAACTGTATTACACAACCTGCTTTCCTTCCTCAGAATTTTTAATACCTAGACTACTTAATAGCAAAAAGTCTGAGGCTCAAGGGGGATTACTTCCCACTGCAGGGACACCCTGTGTGAATAGCACACAAACTCCCTAACTCAGAGAGCTCACTGTACATTTGTACCCAAACAAACCAGTCTGAATTGGAAAGCATGGGTGATAAGATGCAAAGGGATGAACGGGTTGCTATTAGGTAAGTTCCTTTCTTGTATGTTTTTAGTTCTTTATATTTTAATTGAATTTCACTGCCTGTGGGTGAAAAGTGTCAGCAGATAAACTCCCTTTCTGTCCTGAAAGAAATAAAATAAGCAAGCTGTGCAGACAGCTGCATTACTGCTTTGGTCATGTGTTTTGAACCTGCACTCTGACATCAAGGGATCATGTTTATGTAGTATGGGGATAGTCCAGCCAATAATTCTATTCAGTGTTTGGTTACTTGGTGTTTACCAGCACTAATGGAGAATGAAGGATCTTACCAGAAACTGCATAATTAGTGTTTAACTGAAAATCTCCCAACTGCTCTGTGGCCTTTGCTGGCTCATTTAATGCTTTATAGGCAAATTTGAATGAGCATTTTAGAAATAGATGGTTCCATGTCATGTTATCTGTTCTGGAAACACCTCATAAGATGGTGTATTTGAAAATTCTCTCTCTTTTAATTTACTTTAAACCACTGATATTTGTATTAATTTGACACAAAGCTACACCTGAAGTGGTTGATGCTTATTAGCAATGTGTGGTTCTGAGCCAAAGGCACCACGTTACTTGGCTCATACAGCAAAGTGCCTGGGCAAAAATGAGAGTTACAAATCTTGCATTACATAAAAGCCATGGGGTTTATTCATTTCAGAAAGTGGTTACTAACTACGAAATAACTTTGCAAACACAAATTCAGATAAAAGATGACAGCTGCTGAGAGCATGGCAACTGGAGCCACTTCTGGTCTAATGTTGAGGAGTGGCCTGACTATTGATGAGCTGTTGGATTCGGGGCCGTAACACTGTCTGAGAGGTTTACATTTCTCACAGTGAACCGGTCTCTTTTTCAGCTGCTTCCTGGCTTCCTTTTTAAAGGGGTTTCAGGTGAAATACTTGGGAGGGTTCACTTTTAATAAAAATGCTTTCATTGCCCAAAAGATGTTGGGAGGAGAAAACTCTACTTAAGAAAAAGGCATTTCTGATTGCCATGATAATGTGAGCCCCGTTACCATGAGGCCTAACTACAGGTTGTTTAAAAATCTTATCTGAACTACAGTTCCTGTAGGAACATCAACTGCCTTCTGCTTCACAGCAGGGAATAAAACTACTCCAGTTATAACAGTAGCTGTAGTTTAATAGTTATAACCAAGCTCATCAACTCCCTGCTTGTTAACCAAGTGGTTGTACTTGCTTTTCTGTTCTTGAATGAACACTGTTTCTCACTCCTAATGCATTATTCAGAAAATGTATTTCTATATTCTGTAAGTTAACTTTCTTATATTAACTGCGATTTCTTTTGAATTATGGAAATATTAAGAAACCTGCTCCTTTTTTTACCTCCAGTTTCAGAGTATTTCTGTGTAATGGGACAATCTGCTGTGGCAGGTGTGGGGTTTGTGCTGAGTGTTGCATTTCTGTCAGCCCACTCTATGCAGAGGTGAAATTGCAGCTAAAAATAGAGCATTCTTTGGAACACTCTGGGGAACCTTCGTGGCAGCCAATTTGTATTGTTCCAGTTCCCTCTGCTTGCAGAATTGATTGTGTCTGTCTTTGGAAGTGCCAGAAAAGGCTGCAGAACTACTCACAGGTCCATTACAATTTCTGGGACATGAGGGGTTCAGACTGCAGGTGCACTGATTGGGTCTGTCAACACCACAACTTCTCATTCTGCTGCTTTTTAGGGGCCATAGATCATTTTGCAACAAAGTATGTTGAAGCATCTTGTTTATTACAGATATGAAGGGCATTTTGTGCACAGTTCAAACTTAAGTTATTAAAAATTCTAAGTACTAATCCTACTTCAACCGTGTATTGTTCTGAAGTTTTCTCTAGTCCTCTGAAAATATTTATAGTGTTGTGTGTTTCTAATGAATAGCTGTCTTGGTTTTAACAAACTGAACCTTCTTCCCTTTAATTTTCTGAAGCAATATTTGATTATATTAACAGTCTTCTTTTAGTGTTCATTGTTGCAATTTCTATAGAGAGCCTGCTGAGGCTGTTAGTGCACAATGTTCATTGTACCCCGCATGGATGAAATCAATGAACATCGGTGGGTGCTGCTCACAAAAAGGTGTTTTATGTTAACTGAATTACTTTCAGAATAGACCAAGCCTTTTTTTAGCAGAGTTTAAAGAAAACCCAAGTGAGTTTTGCAGCTAAATTTGCTCTATTATAGTTCCATGCCAAGGTAGGGAGCATGGGGAATGTCAAGGTCAGTGGGCTGTGAATGTGTCCAACTCAAACACAGACTCTTCTTGCCGTCAGTGCATCTTGACAAGCCCAGTTTTGTTATTCTGGAGGGATAACTGGCTTTGTCTCAGAAACACTGACTGTGATGGGGTTTTGCTGACGTGGTAAGTAGTGCACACTTGTATGATAGAACATGACAAAAAGAACTTGTGTTCTGCATGTGTTTGGATCATGGTAGCAGTTACCTGCTATATGCTTTTTGAAAAAAGAGGAAAAGGGGGGTTTAGGTTGGACTTTATAAATGCACAGATTTCCTGTTTGGCACTCATGCTTGGGATGGTTTGGTTGCGGTTTTGGGGTGGCGTGAGGTTTTTTAGGCAATTTTTGAAAGATAGGAGAGGATACCAGTTTAAGCAATAACAAATTGTTTTAGACACACTACAGAGGAGTGAACATGAAAATCTTTCTTTGTATCCTTAAGATAATTTTGACTATAAAATGTCTTCCACTATGTACCAACGTGACTTGAACTTGGAAGATTTTTCTCAGTCCCCAGTTGGTTTTAGCATTACAGATTTCAGTAGAAATGGCCCCTTTGGAAGATTTGCACACATGCCTTATGCAAATTTTCCTGAAGTCCGATTTAGTTTTGAATTGCAGTCATGATGCTCTGACCCCTGGGGCACCTCAGGTACAAGCTGAATTTTGCATATGTAGAATTTACAAACTAAAGTACCTGGAATGGCCTTGTTCACAATACCAGACAATGAATTGGGTTTGATCCTGTCTAGCATGCTTTGTTCAAGTGCTTTCAGCTTTCACCTGTCAAATCAAGGTGTTAATGCATGTAACCCAGAGTGTAAGTGAATAGTGCATGTGAGAGCAGCCTTGCAAACAGTATGGATAGTATTTCATGCTGAATCTAGATGAATAAATCTATTAATTTTAATGTTGGCTTCTTTTTATATGCATGATAAGTTCAACTGTTGTGAAGTTGCCAGATTAAACAAGCCATTGGAAAATGCTACATATGTATTTTCACATAGGCAACTGTGCTTAAAATGTGTTCATTATTTCAAAGTAAGATTTAAATGTATAATTTCAGGTTACCAGATTTTGCCCAACCAGCAGCAAAACTACCAGGGTTTAGTTGGAGTTCAGCAGTCTCAGAATCAAAATCTAGTCAGTGGCCAACACAACAACATTGGGAATCAAATTCAAGGTGTGATTGTTCCATATCCCTCAGTGCCATCTTATCAGGTGGGTAATGTATTCAAAACTTTCCAATGACTCTTCTGTGGGTTTGAGTGTTGGGGTTTTCTTTAAGTCCATTGCTTTGTGGTAGAAATGGTAGAAAGCTGCAAGCAGGTGTCAAAGTGACTTTGGGGATAGAAGTTAAACAATACAAACCCACAACTGAAGTGAGAAGAAAGTCTGTCACAAGTGCACAAGTTCTAGTCCTGTTGAAAGCCAAGTGCTGGGTCAGTTGCGTTTCAGAGGGTGGGGAAGAAAAGTTCATAAGGTTTCCTTCCCCAATTCAGAGGGTGGGGAAGAAAAGCTCAGAACATTTCCTTCCCACCACCCCACTTTCTCTTGTAGAGAAAATATCTTGTTGATTCATGGAGTCCCTTGGAGCCAACATCTCCATTTTGGGGGAAGAAGATTTAAATAATTTTTTTAGTATTGTTATTTTAACTACTGTTACCACTATTCTTCTGGATTTTGAGAACTCCAAGGGATCTTTCAGTTCCTGCTGGTTTTTTTTTAAAGTCCTGTATCAACTGGGTGATGGTCAAGAGTCAGAAAGAAACATTGTCTGCAGAAGATCTTACTGTGTTGCCCATTGCAGGTTTCGGTGCCTCAAGGTTCCCAAGCAGTGCCCCAGCAGTCATTCCATCAGGTCAACAGAATAATCTAAGGTGAGTTTAAGTGATACTTGATTTCTTAGCAGCTGGGCTTAGTGGCTTTGTAAGAACTGACAGGATCTGCTTTTAGTAATGCAGATATTAAAGCTATTGTTTCAAAGGCAGACTTACAGGCACTCTCTTTATTTTTGCTCGTATGCAATTAAGTGAAACAACCCATACTGCTTTAACTGTGACATACTTGTTGGACTGGAAAACGTTGTCTCCATAGCACTTCCAGCAATACTTTAGCGCAGTTCCATCTCTTAAATTTTCTGCATTCCTTTTCTTACCCATGAAACACCAGTGTGTTCAGCAGCTCAGTCTTTCTGCAGTAATATTTAAGATGACTATCTATATTCACTGGTTTTGTCAAAGATATTACATTAATAATGTGTAGAGGAAAAATAATTGGAATTCCAGAAAAAGAGTGACTTCTTTTTTGGAACTTTGTATGGAAAAAGCTTAGCTTGCTTTGTGTTGTAGATGAGGCCTGCTGGCACCAAGCTGGCTATGAAACAAGTATAGAAACTTGGTTTTTGTTTGATAAATAAGCTTTTTTCTTTTCTTTTTTTTTCACCTACCTTGGTAGCAGCAATTTGGTCTGCATGTACAGCCCTCCCTGAATATACATCTGTGTCCCCAAAGCCCAAAGTCTATTTGAGAACAGATAGGCAAGTACCTAGGAGAATTCATTAGGATTAATGCTTGCTACAAATTTTTCTT
>NW_008239283.1:3857182-3862463 GCF_000691975.1 Corvus brachyrhynchos | reverse complement strand
TCCCTAGTTTTTTGAACTTGGAAATGAGCTGCATTTAAAAATACCTGGAAGCTTTTAAACAAGCCGCAACAGTATGAAGCTTGTTCATCCTTTTGAGAGTGCAGAGACTTCAGTAGTATTTGTCATCGCCACATGGCTTCACTTGCTTAAATCAGAATTCTTGTTCTTTGTATCTGAAGGTTTTTTAATCCTTTTCTGTAGTTATTATATTTGAGATTCAGTGAAGTCACAGGTAGGCATAATCCCAGACTTCTTTTGAATTAAGTTTGATTGCTTGATCTTTTGTGTAATTTAGAATGTCCCTCTCATTTATTATGAATTCAGATCAAACTAGCAACTAATGACAGCATCTTGCTTTCATCAGAATAGTTATGCTGCAACACTTGAACAAGGAAAGCAGAATGCTGTTCTGCAGGAGCTGAAAGTGTCAAACCTACAGGTCACTGCTGAAAACTAGAATCAGTAGGCAGATCAGAAGCTGTGTGAGAGCATCTGTGTTAGTTTTCACTTGATTTTGTCTGCTTTAATGGAAGGGAATCTTAGAATTATATAAGTGAACTATGGGACAAAGGATGGAACAAAGTTTTGACAACATAGGTAAAAACAGTAGGTCCAAGAGGATTAAACCTACTTTTTTTTCCCACAATTTGAAGGAATTGATTTTTTCTCAGAATGTTTATCTGTTAGTACAGGATTCTATAAGCACTGTTCTGATTATGGTCCACCAACCTGATGTTCTGGCTGAGCATTAGTGGTATAATAGAATCTATGTGTGTTACCTGTTTTTCCCCCGATTACCCTGAAAAACTACCTGGCATAAATAAACTTCTAAAGTCATCCTTTTCCTACAGTTTGCAAACAACTGAATGGCTGTTTATCCCCTGGAGTCATGTTCCTTCTCCCACCCCCCACTGGAAAAGCCCTCTCCTCTCTGGGCTGTGTCAGTGGACCCTGGAGCAGAGCTGTATGCTTTGGTGTGCTGAACCAGCTGCCCAGGACCAGCCCACAGCTGAGGGTCTGCATCCCAAATCTCATGGCAGGGGCTGTGGGTATTCACTTAGCTGAGACCCAATCCTGCTTAAGTGAGCAAGACAACAAATTGTCTTTTTATTATTATTATTCTGCATATCTTTATGCTGATACAGAGCTGTGGACACAAAAATAGTATATCAAAAGAGGTGAATTAGTACAGCTTCTCAGTGTAGGCAGGGCATGTGTTTTTGCTAAGGAAGAGGTGTGAAACTTCAGTCTTCTGAAGAATGAGTGAATTCAGGGGTAGGTGGGAATATTACTGATTTTAAATTAACAAAAGCTCAGTGATTTGCAGTACATGTAGACAGCAAACGCAGAAGTCGTGATTAAATGAGTGTAGCATAAATGCCTGTTAGTCATGTTCTTTTTTTGTTATTACAGTTCATCCGTAGGATATCTGCAGCCTCCTGGATCAGAGCAGATACAGTTTCCTAGAACATCATCGCCATGCAACTCTCAGCAGCTTCAAGGACAGCAGTGTGCAGGTTGGAATAAAGTGTCTATTGATAAGCTTAAAAAATGTCTACCAATTATTATGCTGGGTGATTGGATATTTGCTATTAAGGGTTTGATTTAGAATTAACTGCTGTATTCTATTTCCTCTTTTGTTTCATTTTTGAATTTATTTTCCATTTTTAACCCTGAGGCAGTTTAATTTGAAATGTCAAATTTTTTTATCTTTGAAATATCTCAAGTTACTTTCTTAAAATCCAATAACATACATCATAATGCCTTGCATGTCTACTGGTGAGTTGAGACAGACATGGGAACTATACGTTGGCCATTGGCAGCAGAATCACTTCCATCCTTTCCTGAATAACCAGATAGGTCTGAAAAATTTGAAATTTGGGTTTCTATTTGACAGAAGGAGTGAGGTACATACTTGAAGGAGCCTACTTGGCTCTTCTACTCAAGAACCGGTCTAGATATCAGTTAACAGAGTAGGAGCAGTGATTTTCGTAAGAGGTCTTGAGGGGAGTTTGGAAACTCAGCGTTCTGGGGTAGCTTTGTGACCTGCTGGAAAGTCGAAAGTACTTCAAAGCTGTGTGAGGTGGTTTTGTTTTTATGGCAGCCTTATTTACTGCTTTTACTTTCATAGTTTATAGCAACCATTCAAGTCAGAAGCCATCACCTCCTACATTATTGCCACCTTCATCCAAGTCAAAGCCACAGCAGGCTGCTTCCATTGTGCACTACAGCATAGTGTCTCCACCCTCATCATGTAAAAGTTCACCCACTGGTCTTTCCATCATGCAGCCAAAAAAAGGTATATTTTATTGGGATTTTCATCTAAGCCATTCTGTCTAAAACTTACTGTAAATTTTCAGACTGGTTTCATGGCTAACTGCTAGAACAACTGCAACTTGAGTGCCATCTCTGATTTTTAAATTCTTCATCTGAATTGCTATTATTGTATCTTTTAAAATGATAATGTGGAACTTAAGTGAAACAATGGCTGCATGGGGGTGGCCTGGAGGCCACCTTCAGCAGGTAAATGTTACTCAGCAGAAACACTTAGGTTCAGAATGTTTTGATCTACAAAATACTTGGGTAATTTTTAAAAGGTGTGTAAATAGAAGCCTCAATGTGTTTGAAAGCAGTGTTGACATAGAGCTTGTCAATCCATGAAACCTTTATAAATGTTAATATCCAAACACTTAAAACTCTGAAGGTCTAACCATAAAATTGATGGACTGGTCAGGAAAATAAGAGCGCTAGAGTTAGCCTCCAAACAAGAGATTACAGAACAATCCTGTGACCACAGTGGCACTGTCTGTATTTTACCAGTAGGGAATTTGATACATTAGAGGCTTGGTTGGAAAAAAAGGGATAATCTCAAACTCTGCTATCTCAGTATTTTGCAAGCAAGCACTAGATTAAACAACCCTAGATCAATGACCTACATTCTGCTACAGATGTGGTGTTCTTACAAACATTTATCTCTAAGGCATTTTTAGAACCTGTTTATTAGTAAATAGATAGCATGCAGTTAAGTGGCAAGATAGCTGGATTAGCAGTTTGTGGGCAGGTTTGGTTTTGTTTCCATTTTGCTTCAAATTTGTCTTTAATTCTGGAAGATTGTAATTTCAGAATGTATAAAGTGGGCCTCGCACTAGTTTGTTTTTCTGCCTTCCCAATCTATGCTGAAAGTGCTGGTTTTGTGCAGTTTTCATGGCCTGGTTCAGACCTGTAAACTGTGGTTTAAGGAAATTTCAGGAAGGAGGAAGCCCACTATGAGGGGGGGGAGCAAATTCTGAGAGAACAAATCAAAACCTGCACTTTTCAATAAGTAAAGGCACTGAGATGCTGAATCAAGGCCTCTGAGGTAGGGCCAATGAGCAGGTAGGTGCACAGACAAGTAGCAGAGCTGTGTTACAGGGGACCAGACTGTAAATCTGGGGAGGCTTTGAAGGATTTCTGCATGTCCCCTCTCACGGGATATGTCAGGTCATAAAGTGTCTGCAAACTGACTTATGCACTGTGTGACACTTCATTTTGTCAGGATGCTTGTTTAGGAAAATAACTCCATTTATTTTCATTTACTGAAATGCTGGGGTACTAGAAGCAAAAGAAAAAACAAGGTTTTCTGAATGTATAAAGTTTTCTTTTGCAGTTTAAATTGCATTTCAGATTGACACTCTTGTAGAGATGGTGCTGTAAGTGTTTCAAAAGACAAATATGTTTATTGTTGGGTGTTCTGTTCTCACAGAACAGAGCTAAGTCAAAAAGAGTATGCTAGAGTGTTGCAGAATGAAATACTGTATATAAACCGGTAAGATGTAAATGATTATCATTTATAATGCATATAAATATATGCATAGAATAGTAAAATGAAACCCATTTTTGTGTGTTAAATGCAGTGGGTATATAGGTGTATAGGTGTCCCAGGTTTACACATAGGGACTAGATAAGTTTATGGCTTTACCAGTGGAAAACTGTTGTTTTGTATATTATTCTGATTATGTAGCAGTCATAAACAGACTTGTATTTTATTCTGCTGTGCAATAAAACAGAAATATTCACAAGGTGGCTCTTGCAGGGACTCCTTAACTTATATACTCTGCTAAAGCTGGCCAGATATCTGATGCTTCAGTTGCAATCTGTAACACATGGGTAAAACTTCTTGCCATTAAAAAGAAAGTATAGATGTGAAAACATTAATAATTCAGTTACCCATATCATAAATACTTCCAAATACAATTTACAAAAGCTAACGTAGTTTTAATGTTGTGCGTTCCTTATTCTACATTGTTTGGTTTAATTTTTGAAGAAGTCTCTTTTTGTGGAGCCCAGGGGTAGTGACAACAATAGTCCATTATGAAAAACACCAGATGAATGCATTTTATAATCTGTATCTAACTGCTCCTCACTGATGCTCTGATGTGGCAATAAATTGAGAAAATTGCAGAATGCTGCTTTAAAGATGGATGATTAAATAATGTTTAAACCCTGTGTTTTAATTGTGGTTTCTGAGAAATGCTGTAAACAGTGGGTAGAGCAGAGAAAGAAATTGCAAACAACCATTTACAAATAAAAAGGACATTATATAAATTACCTGGGGCAGAGAGGGGAGATGGTTTGTCTCTTGGGCAGCCTCTCCTCACAGCTCCTGGCATGAAACCTTGTGGAACAGTCCTGGATGTT
This sequence comes from Corvus brachyrhynchos, assembly GCF_000691975.1. NCBI lineage: Eukaryota > Metazoa > Chordata > Aves > Passeriformes > Corvidae > Corvus > Corvus brachyrhynchos. Next base: position 3,857,786 of record NW_008239283.1, on the reverse strand, counting down.
CAGGTGTTCTCCCCTGCCTCTGGTGTTTCTGTGGCTACTGCAGTACCCAAGTGGGACAAGGTGTTGGGTTCAGTTTGCAGTATCTGCCCAGAAAAGCATTCCTAGAGAGAACTTGTAAGTGAGGGTAAGCGTGCCTAGACTAAAGGTTGATCCCAGACCTTTCTGATATATGTCATCCTATCAGAGAAAACATTTTGTGTGCATTGCTGTACATCATGTAAAACTAACTAGGAAACTTCTGTTTTTAAATATTTTCGCTTAATATCACATTCTGCAACACATGGCTCTGACAGAAGCTGCAGTGAATGCTGAATACTGTCACCTACTAAGAAATAGTGATTTCTTTCAGAAATATCCTCAGCAATGAGTTTCAGTGGTTCCACTATCTTTTGTTCTGGGAAGCCCTCTCCAAGTTAACTACTGCAGATGTAGCTGATAGTGGCAATGTAATTGTACAGAAGATACTGCTCCAGTTTTCTAGAATCAGCAGCTTCTTTAGCAAAACTTGTTTAGCACAATCCTTGTGTTACTTCCCCTTTTCCTGTGTGTTGTGCTAAGCGAGCCGTGCCGGGAGTGCTGACTGTGCCCTGTGGCTCCTTGTGTT
>NW_008239283.1:3844534-3856764 GCF_000691975.1 Corvus brachyrhynchos | reverse complement strand
GGCGCGCGCCCTGCCCCCTGTGGTCTCTGGTTTCGCAGCCGCAGCGCCACCGCCCGCCGGGGGGGTGGTAATGATGCAGCTCAACGTGCCCGGCAGTGCCGCGCCGCGGAACCCGTCACCTCCGCAGAGGAAACCCGGCAAGTACTACTGTGATCACCCCCGCGGGCACAAGGCCACGGAACTCAGCACTTTAGACGGTGCTGCACAGGTAGGAGCCGCTGGTTTGCTTCTCCAGGATGACTTAAAATATGCATAAATTCTGTATTTTTTCAAAAGTTCTTTCTGGGGAATAAAAATCTTGCTCTGATGATACTTAATAGAGCTATTTTAACTTCATTTAAGTCTTTGAAGGCTCTGGGTGCTGTTCAGCCTGTTCAAACCTTAACATGTCATTTATTCCAGTTGCAGCATAGTCCTCAACTGGGCAGCCCTGTCACCTCACCGGCCCAATCACCAGCACCAGCCCAGCTGTCAAACATGAAGAACATCCGTCCCACACTGACACCTCTTTCTATTGTGTCCCAGTTTTCTAGACCTTTTGTCCCTGGACAAGGTATGTTTTTAGTTAACTAAAATGTGTGTGTGGTTTCTATGTGAATGTTTTATAATAGAAGCTGTATGAGGATTTTCTGATGAGCATGGCTCACTTTAGGAGTATTGCTATTGAAGCAGAATCACCAAAATTATTTAGTCAAGCATCATTTAAAATTTCACCTTATCACTCTGTACTGATACTGTCCCCCATATCTTCAAAGGCTTTTCATCTCATTAGTGTGAGTTTCCATAACACATTGACTTTCTCATAGTGTTAAGTTTCCCATTTCAGCATTGAAAATATTAATAAAATGTTTGCTAGAATTTAGCTTCAAGTCTTAACCATAAATCATTAGTTGATAATGCACTGAATCAAACCACTGCCTAAGCATGTATTCTTCATTCCTCTGTAGAACAACAAGCATGATGGGATAGAGCCTCTAGCCAGGACTGTACCTCAGTTAGTATTTCAGATAGGACCCAGCCAAAGACACAAAAAATTCCTTGTAGAAGAATTTCAATCCTCTGCTGCCATGTCAACAGAAAGACAGAAAATGGGGAGTTTTCACTGAGATGGGATAGTACATAATGTTTAAAAAAAATTATATAAACCCCCTTTGTCAGTGAGTAAAAGCATCCTGGTAAAATTACCAAACTCAAAATTAACAAGTCCGTTTTACAGAAAGATTTACTTTAAATCAAAACTTACAGAAAATTCTGTATGTCTCTCTTATTGATAAAGAAAACCTTATTTTCTTGTCTTTGTCTTACCTGTTGCACAGTCTTTGTCATTGCTTTGTATTCTGATGATGTAAAAATTCCAGGTGGCCTGTTTGAAGCACACCTCTTAGCTCCCTCAATCTGCTGTGATCACTGAAAGTGCATTGTCTAGTGCATTGTCTTTGTGGATCCTTGTAACATATAGGAGTGTGAACAGAGACCTGGCTCTAATCAGGGCTATAACCATGAAAATGACTAAATTAGCATGCTGAGAGGAGCTTTAGACTTATTAAGCTCATTTTGAAACAAAAGGACTTATCTAAGACTGCAGTGAAGAAAAACTTTGAGTGTAATCCCTAAATACCAAAAAGCTTGTACCTTTTCACCTTGGGATCAGGACGTGGCTGACTGACACTGATGGAATCAGGGCAGCTCTGAGTTAGCCCAGCCAGACACTCAGCTTTGTGCACAGCAATTCTGCTTTCTCTTCTGTGTAACATACTCAGTGTGAGAGGGACTTGGAGGAAGATTTCCTGTAACAGAAAAACCCTTCTAATTACCTTTCTCTTTAAGGAGATGCCAGATACCCATTGCTTGGCCAACCCCTGCAGTACAATCCATCTTTGTTACGTGGACAAGTAACAAGCCAACAGGTATTAAAAGAGAACAATCTCATGGCAACAATGAAAAAAAAACAATTCAAGACTACCATTACAACCATCTTGAATAGGGGAATGTGTTACTGCACTTGCAGAGTAATTGAGTGGAAGGTGCTTGCTTTGCAATAAGTTTTATTCTGTGTCTATACTCCCCATTGTTCTTGTTTGTTGTATTAAAAAAAAGTGAGAAACATTTATCTGAACTTCGGCTTTTAGGCACAATGTAGATAATGGATTTTTTTATTTTAAGCAATTCACTATAGCTAATTCCGAAAATCTAAAGGGGACCCTTTGCTAAAAGGATTTTCTTTTATTCAAGTAACCATTTCTAAAAAAATACAAAATACATGCAGTAATTTCTGAACAAAGAGTGGGTTTGTTCCTTATAAGAAAAACAAACCCAAAATATTGGTGTTAGCAAAGTTGAAAAGTCTTCCCGTCCATATAATTTTTGGGACACGCAGACCCCGTCTGCCTCTACCTTGCTCAGTTCTACCCAATGCCAGCTAGAGGATGTGATGACTAGGGCAGGGGCATGTTCTTCCAAGATGATTTAAGGTGATTTTTTTTTCCCCCCCATCATTGCCTCTCTTTCTTCTGTAGTGAAGGATTGAATGTGCCTGACTGTAGGATTATAAAATGCAATAACTAAAACTGGATGGGAAAACCTTCTCTGTCCCGTGGTAGTGCAGGTTATTTTTCCAGACATTCCTCTGCACTGCTTTTCACTGAGCTGACTAGAAATTTTAAGATGGATTGTTATTTAAGTACACCCTTTATGTCAATCTTTCCAGTGTCAGCCTGGAAACAGACATGGGAACAGGGGAAAAAAAACAGCAAAGAAGGCTGCTTCAGCAGATCTCGGTGCAGGAGAACCAGGTATGGAATTTCTGACCGACACAGTCCTCCAGAAAAATGAATTATGGTGATGGGCTGGGAATGTACAAGAAAAGCACAGGTGAGAAGGGCCAGAGTGAAGAGTAATTGCACAGGAACAGACATGGCAAACACTGGAAACATAAGGAGGGAGAGGCAGACACGATCTGGAGAGAGGAGGAAAGGGAGGTTAAATGGGAGAAGTGTAGCTTTGAAGGCTGGAGAGAAGACCAGAGAAGTTCAGGATTGCAGAGTATTAAAAGAAAGATCAAGTTTGTCAGTTTACTGGACCTAAGTTCTATGATATTGTTACATTAAATATTAATTATACACACTCCTGCTTCCTTTTACTGGTATAACAAGTGAAATTTGACATAAACCACAAATTAGTTTGTGCTTTTTGGAGTTGCTTTTTTTTTTTAAGTTTTTCCCTTTCTAATATATATTAACACATGGATTTGGGGGACATACTAGGAGATCTACAGATCAGCGCCTTGGAATTGGTAAAGATGTCATTCAAATAAAATCTGATGGCATCTATCTTCATACCTTTACTGGAAGGAATTTTTGCTGCAAGTGTTATCTACTGTCAGCTCTTCAAAGAAAGTTACATATAAATCCATTTTTTCTAATGATTTAGTGGAGAGGATTTTTTTGGAGAGAAGACAGACTAGTTTTTTTGGCATGGTGATGTGTGAAGAGTTACCAGGCAAGGCCAGCGAGATGCTATAGTGAGTTCTCAAACCTGCAGTAAAATGAGTTGTTGATGATTTTCTTATTTTCCCCTCTTTGTTCTGAGGACCCTTTTTGTATTTCCTGCTTTTATTTGCACGCTTGTACAAATAAGCAAATTGTATTTGTAAGCAGTGCTAACTGTGAGACCAAAGGCTCTCCAGAATATGAGGAAGGCAAAGCAGATTTGGTATCAGCCAACTGGAAATACAAGTATGAAATAAGTCATTTTCCACTGTGGGTGTTGTATCATTAAGTGCAATGACCAATTTAGATTCACTGTTTTTCTTCTTTCAGTTGTGGGAAAAGTTCTAGAAATTACTGAACTGCCAGAAGGCATAACTCGTATGGAAGCAGAGAAACTCTTTGGGGAACTGTTGAAAGTGGGTGCCAAGATCCGGTGGCTGAGGGATTCCCAGTGCCTGCAGACGCAGCAGCGGCGGTTCTGCGGCGCTGGGGACGGCAGTGGGGGCACAGAGCCACCCCGGGCCGGGGACTTGGCGTCCACCTACACGGTTCTGGCCACCTTCCCCACCATGGCGGCCGCACAGAGCGCGCTCAAGAGACAGAGCAGTACCTCAGTGAGCAAGTTCCGCCTGAGAACCAGCAAGAAGCACTACGACTTCCACGTCCTGGAGAGGGCCAGCTCGCAGTAGCAGTTACACCGCTGGACACTCGGCCTTTACTACTGCCATGTCCTCCCTCCTTGATTGGTTTGATGTCATGGGGTTTCTGTTCTCTTCATAGAGACTCCTGGGATGTTTTGTCACATGACATTTGCCATTGAAGAATAAATAGCCCAGTGAATCCAGCAAGATGAAGAAAAAAATTTACAGAGTTAATTCCAGACAATAGCAAGGAATCATCTTTGCGACAAGCAGCTTTCTGTAAGGAATGCTGCTGAAATGCCCCCTACTTTTATAGTAGTTTTGTTTTATATTTTTGAAATCTTGTATCAGATCCAAAGTTCTATTGTACAGCAGATGTTCATAAAAATCCATATGCAGATTTGTATTTTATAATCCCTTTTCACAGCCAGCACACAGCTGTCCATTCCAAGGCAGGAACCTGAGGATTGGTGGAGGGGAAAAGAGAACCATTCTCAAGGAATTGTATTCATTTTCTAGCAAACTACCCAAGATCTTCAAGTTAACCTGTTCTTTGTCCCTTATGGGTTTTTTCTTTTTTTTTCCTTTTTTTCTTTTTTTTCCTTTTTCTTCTTTTTTTTTCTTTCTCTTACTTTTCTTCTTTTTCTATTTTTTTTAAAATAATATCATTTTACTAGCTAACTCCTTAGGTGGTTATTTTCTTTTGCAATACATTCAAACAATGTCAAAAGAAATTACAAGTTTGTACCCTTGAAGAATTTGCTTCTGATCCAGCAAGTTTAATAATTACTAAAAGGGGAATATGAATAGGTTACGTGTTCACTGAATCACATTTTAATATTTCTTTTTAGCAAAAGTGTGAAGAAACTTTATGTATCTTCATACAAGTGACAAAATGTTTGCACTTTAATTGTGTTCCCACCAGTATGGGTCTCTTTCTCTTCCTTTTCACGCTAAGATAATTGTGTTTGATAAGTGCTGGAAACCTTTTTAATGGTTTAAGTTTTCATCATTTGCAGATGCTCACTGGACATTAAAGATTCATTGCACATAAATGAAACAAAACTTTTTTCAACTTGTGTAATTTGCAAGTCTGTACAATGTGTGCTGATGCAAGCCTTTTTCAGTTCAAAAGAATAAATGTTTACAAACACAAACTTTTTCAGTGCACTTGTTTAAGCTTCTAGGAGTCTTCTGAAACGGGGATGAACTCATATTAATAGCTGGGATCCTTTCAAATGTGAGAAAAGAACTTAAACCCACAAATATTAGAGCCTCTTAAAAAACCACCTGCTGTTCCTCAACTGGCATTTATGTTATCCTGTCCTTCATAATACTTAAACATTTCCCTATATAAGTAAAAAAGAGAAATTAATCAGATGCTGTAAGGGACTGCTCCTGATTTTTTATTTTTAGCTCAGGAACTGATCTGCTGTGTAGACAAGCAACTACTTGGTCACTTCATAAGGCTATCATTTTGTGCATTTGTAACTTCTGAAAGAAGAAACTCAAGGTAAATGTTGTGTTTGAAAATGTTTTACAGGGGGTAAAGGTGAAGAATTAAGGTGCCTAAACCAGCATTAATTTTCATTTTTTATACAAATTATTCTATCCCCGAACACCCAAACAGTGATGAAGTACTTGGTGAAAAACTTCGGAAACTGATCTGCCTGGGAATAACGTAGCCTAATAAATAAGGTTTATGGGACTTGATTCTGTGAAATGCTGTAGCAACCAGTATTAACATGACTAAAGGTAAACTTAGATGCTCCCCTAAAACAAAGGGGAGGATGTTCAGCTTCAAGTCCCCAGATAAAAGACAAATCTACCTATTCCAGTCTGCTTTTCTAAAAGGATGGTACTTGGCATGCAAGTTGTGCTTGACTGAGGATGTATTTCTTGCTCCTTCTTGGGCTGGACTGCTGCAGTTTACTGCATCCTAACCCAAAGCTGGTAAAAGCCCCAGTTTATCAATTCCCCCTCCTCCTCTGAACAGCACAGAGGTAATGGGACTACTGCCTGCATTCTGTCACTGCCTCTTGCTGATTTCCATGCTAGTTGAAGATTATGGTTTAATCCTGGTAAAGTAGCTAAGAGATTAAAAGGCTGTCGGGACAGGTATCTCAGCCCAGCAAAGCAGCTGCCTCCGGTAGTTAACTCATTCCATAACAAGATTTTTCCCAGATGTAGAAGGGTAGTCAGTAGCTGAGAGCTTCCATCTGTTCCAGGTGACCCAAGCACTAAATCTTCCATCAAGTTGAACCCTTTCCAAGGCTGTTGCATGCCTTGCTGCATTTCATAAACTTTCCTCATAATAAACAGAGAAGGAAAGGTAATGTGAGGTAAGCATGGAGAATGCAGCCCAAACAATGGGAAGGGAGGGAGACAGGGATTAGGAACAAGGCCCAGAAAATATCTGATTTTTATCAAGTAAGTTGTAAACGTGAATGCAAATTTCCCTAGAAGAAAAAATTAAAACATAGAGTAAGCCAGTTGTATTCTAATTCAGAATCTGATTATTTCCAGGCCGGCCATCCTTTCTGTTTTATTCTGTGTTAAACAGGGACAGTTGCATTCATTTTTTTATCTGGATGTGCCGATATGAGCCACACAGATACAATTAACAGGACTTTGGCACTGTCAGAGGCTTCTGCTGTCTACAGTGGGCAAAGTATTAAAATGTTTCCACTTCACAGTCATGTTTATTCCTGGATTTGTGCTATTTCATACTTTCTCTAGTAAGCAAACAGAATACAAACTCATCTAACTGAGACAGTTTATACCTTCCTGGCCTTCGCCCTTCTGTCCCTTTTGGTTTCTTAAACCACACAAGCCCAGGGACTGTGTAAAACTCCTGGAACTGCATTTGTTCCATGGATTTGGATCATAGTCTAGAAAGCAAATAAGCACTTTATGCACGAAACAGATGTATGTAAAATACATTCTCATGTTCTCAACAAATCTTCTAGCACTCCAGTGTATTTGAGCTTCCTCTCATTTATCATTAAAGCCATTTTTAAAGCAAATAGTGGCAAAATGAATTAAGTAGGGACTTACATTGCAGCAATATATGTTTTTTTGTTTTACTGAGAATATCTTAACTTTTAGAACTACGGAAAAGCACTGGACAAATAAGCAGAAAAGCTGAACAAATGCAGCCATTACCTACTCCACCAAAAGCTACTATTTTAATTTTTAATTAACACACTTATATTGTAAAACTCCTCCCTGAACAGTGAACATTTAGTATCATTTGTGATATCACAGTCAAAAAGATAATTAAAACTTAAGAAAACAAATTTAAGCCCCATACTTTGAGGACTCCCCAAACCACATGGGCCTGATGCTGGAACTGGGTGGATCATTCCAGCACACCCTAGAACGTCCTTGCAGCCCACACATGCCTGGAGTGTTTTGCTAAGGCAGGACTGGTTGGGAACAAGCACCTTGCATCTTCCCTGAGATTCTTCCCTGAGCAAATGTGACCTGTTCTAATATGAAATACTTTTCTTTCACTCACACACATACGCTTACAAAAATGACATGAAAAGGAGCAGAGCCTCTGTGAAGAAAGAAACCCTGTGCTGTGGTGTACAGAAACTGTAGTGCTTGTGTGTCTCCACCTGCAACGACCCCTAAATGACGTTTCAAGATGTGGGTGGTACAGGGCAGCTGTTTGCAGATGGGGTTTTATCAAAGCACCAGAAGAACTGTGTAGCTCAGTGAATCCAATAAAGTACTTGGGTACACGACACACCTTTCACAGGAAGAACTTTCTTCTTTGCATTATTTGACAGCTCTATATCCATTTCCTATCTTACTGCAATCCAGTTCCCTCTCAAAGTGGAATGAATAGTTATATTCTCATCCTATGACACTCATTTGTGCCTTAAAATGTCACAGTTGACTTGTTTGTTGTTTTGGGTTAGCCTTGTACTAACTTGTTTGGATGCTTGAAAGGGAGTCAAAATTACAACTGACTTCTATAAATACTTTTTAGCTCTGTAATATATTTTTTCCACAGAAAACTGGTGCAGGCTTTAAGTTCCTGTATTTAGCCCTGAAGCAAAGAATGTTTAGATGAAGATTTGGAGAAAACTGACCAAAACACTTTTAAATTATTGGTCATGAAAAATTATTGTAGCTGGAATTTTTATATATTTCTAACTATGAAAGGAATTATTTCAATCCCGTCAATGTTTCTACAGCTTGGTTTTCATGAAGCTTGATGCACTGCCTCTTCTCAATGTCCTACCCCTATTCACAGTTAAAATGTTTTGGGTAGTTTTGGCTATTGATGTCAGTAAGTATAAACTTAAAAGTGCACAATGTTATTGTGACTTCATTTTGGAAGCTTCCTCTCTTGGGTGTAGACCAGAACCCTTAAAAGGGCCTGATTTCCAGAACATTCTGAAAATTAAGTCCCTGTAAGTTATCTTATTCTGGAACCTAACACCATTCACATCTGAAACCTTCAGTGTAAATTACTTGATTACTTAAAAATGTGTGCAATTAAGTTCTTACCACGTGTATGAGCCTCCTCTTACTTCAGCGTCTGCCTTGTGTCCTCAGACTTGCAGGGCTGGAGTTTGGCTCTGACTCAGTTCAGCAGCCCCTCATTGCAAGATTTCTTATCCTGCTTGCAACTACTTGACGTTTTGCGATGTTTGTCAAAATTTGTTGGGTTGAAAGTGGATCTTGCTGAAGAGATGACTAAGCATTAAAATTTGGTCCAGGACAAAACACTTAAGTGTTTGCTGCTATTTTTCCATTTTCCAGTCTCACTGGTAAAGCTCATGAGCTGAGTTGCTATATGGGATGCATGCAACTGTAATGGACTGTGCCTGCACTTGGGAAGAGAAACCTGAATGTCAGATAACCCTGGTGCTGTAAACCAAAGAGCTGTAGAGGACAACCTGTGCGTTGCTGGCTTTTAAAACTGGAATAAGTTACAAAAATAAACTGTGTTGCTGTGAATAATGCTTAACAGCGAGGTTTATTCTTAATTCAGTTCCTGTGCCCCAGTTAACTGGGAATCTGAATTAGCCTGGGGATTGATGACGCTCCACGGTGCTGACAGCAGTGCAATGTTTCAGACGCAGCTGAGCAGAGGTGGAATGCACGCTCAGCACTGGCTGGGGTATGGACTGACTTCAACACCAAGGGATCTGTTACATTTGATCTTCCAAAATTACCTGACAGTTGAAAAAGAATATTTACAAGCAATATTGTACATCATACTTGAATTACAGAGGCCTCAGTTTGAACTTGAGAGGGAGACAACAGGCATTCTGCTTTTTTCTAATATCCTAACTTTTGCCCTAGTTGTAGGGTTAATTAGCTTTGCCCTTCTTTGGTTTTCCAAAGTAGTTACTCTAAGAAACACCATTACTAAGTGTGCTCTGATAGTCTATCACACTGATTTATACAACTGGGAAATACACCAGACTTTGATTCCACAATTGCTCAGATTTTTTGACTTTTTACTTGGCTTAAATTGTTAACTTTGATTTGTTAATGAACCACTGATTTAGGGTGAAGCAACAGTGCAATTTAAAATAGGAATTCCCTAATAAAGACACTTTCCATTTTAATCCAGATGGATGTGTCCTGGTTTTGGGGATAAAAAATTATTCTCTTAGAATGTGAATTACTTTGTTTCCCATGCCAACAACTGAAAACACACAAGACAACCCCCTTCAAAGAACGGAATCCCAGGTGGTGCTCCAGCTGTCAAATTATTTTTTCTTATTTCTCAATAAAACTTTAAACTTACTAGTCACCCTCCTTTTTCCTAGGCCCACAAACTGCAGACCTTTGCTGTCTCCAGACACACCTGTGCTAAAGGCTCTCGTATTAACAGCAAAGGCACATCCAAAAGCAGCAACTCAGTGACCCTACAGCGGGATAATTCCACATTTGAGAATGTAATATAAATAGTTCCTGAGGACGTAAAGGATTATACACCTTCACAAAAATTACATATCCAGTCAATAGTAGGCCCTTTTTCTTCCTTGCTTCAAGTGGTGTCAGAGAGTTTGAAAATTGTATTTGCAAAACAATTTTCAAAACATACAGTGTTCAACATTTCACTCACCCTTCTCATGAAGCTCAGCTTCCAACTTAGGATTCCAAATCCAATGCAATAAATGCAAACTACAGTTGCTGGAAATACCAAGAGAATTAGTGCAGCACATTCAAATTTATCAGGGAGTTTACGATACACCTTAAAACCTAACCTCCTCCTCTACACATGCACTCATGTAACAGAGATGTCTGTTCATCTCCAAAAACAAATTCATAGTTTGATACTATCCAACCTTTGGCATTGCCCTTAAATCTGTTTTGTATCATGAAGGAACAAAATACAAAAATATACAAAAAAAACCAAAACAAAACACAAAACCCCAACATCTCAGAATCATGTTGTGATGGTATTTCTTTAAGAAACTTGCAGAGGCACAACACACATGCAAAGCTTACCCAGTGAGCATTACTGCGACACGATTTCCACATGCTGCATCTTGGGAGAGGTATTTTATTTTATATATATATAAATATATATATTTTATATATACAGATTTTGTATACTGTTGTCAACACTGATTTGCTTCCTTTTCATTGTAAGTTTGTAGGGTCTTTTAGTTGTTATTATACAAGGTTCAACAGTGAAAGCTTTCCAGACTGAGAGACCGTGTGGTTTTCAGCCTTTCAGTGTTTGGGTACCTGCCTCAGCAAGTTACCCAGGACACACAGTCACAGTCCTAATGGTGTTTTAAAAAAGCTCAAGTGCAGTGCTCTGTCCAAAATGTTATCATCAGAGCACTTGACATAAACTGTCCTGTCCTCCTTGCTGTGAAATGTCTGTCAAAGAGTCCTTCTGCCTTGCTGGCTGTGCTGTGCCAGTCCCTGACAAAGCCTGTGAGCACAGAGGATGTCCTGGCTTCACCTCCTGCCTCTCATTAAGGATCTCTGCACACCACACTCTAGTTTTGTCCTATTTAACATGGATTTCTGTCACTTCCTCCATTACTTTTCCCCCAGTCACACCCTTGCCTCCCCCAGGGTGGGCGCTGGGGCAGGGGTGGCTGTGGCCATCTGTCCCCACAGCCCCGGGTGCAGGAGGTGCCCCTTTCTCTGGCAGCTGCCTCACAGAATCATGGAATCTTTTGGGTTGGAAGGGATCTGTGGAGATCACCCAGTACAAGCCCCCTGCCAAGGCATGGTCACCTGGAGCAAGTGATACAGGAACACGTCCAGGTGGATTTGGAATTTAATCTCCAAAGAGGGTGACTCCACACCCTCCCTGGGCAGCCTGTTCCAGTGTTTCCGGCACCCTCGATGCAAAGAAGTTCTTCCTCATGTTGAGGTGAAACTCCTCGTGCTTTAGTTTATGGCCATTACTTCTCATCCTGTTGCTGGGCACCCCTGAAAAGAGTCTGGCACCATCCTCTTGGCACCTGCCTATGAGATACTTATATTCTATATGAGGTATTTGTTCTGCAATACGGAATTCTTGGCACCTGCCTATGAGATACTTATATTCTGTATGAGGTATTTGTTCTGCAATACGGAATCACAGAGTCAACTGGGTTAGAAAAGACCTCCGAGATCATCGAGTCAAACTTGTCAACCAGACCATGGCACTGGGTGCCACCTCCAGTCTTTCCTTAAACACCTCAAGGGACGGTGACTCCACCACCTCCCTGGGCAGGCTGTTCCAATGTCCAGCCATCCCTTCTGTGAAGAGACTCTTCCTGATGTTCAACCTGAAGCTGCCCTGACACAGCTTGAGACTGTGTCCTATCGTTCTGTCGCTGATTCCGTGGGAGAAGAGCCCGACGCACACCTGGCTACACCTTCCTGCCAGGGTGTTGTAGAGAGCGATAAGGTTCCCCGAGCCTGCTTTTCTCCAGGCTGAGCCGCCCCCTCAGCCGCTCCTCGCAGGACTTGTATTAACGAGATCCCCTCTCAGCCCTCTCTTCTCTAGGCTAAGCAGTCGCAGCTCCCCCCGTCTCTCATGACGCCCCGAGCCCGTTTCCCAGCGGGACAGCTCAGGGGACGCTGCCCAGCTGTGGAAGGACGCGGAGCATTCGCTGAG
>NW_008239283.1:3843345-3844299 GCF_000691975.1 Corvus brachyrhynchos | reverse complement strand
CGCCCGCTGCCCCTCCCGCCGAGCGGGATTTGTGCTGTGTCAGCCCCAGCCCGCGGTATCGGTGTCCGGCCCCCGCCCGCCCGTGTAGTGGAGCGGAATCGCCCGTCCGATGTGTCGCTTTCCCCTTCGTTCTGCCCTTCTGTACTGGGTTGTCGCCGGTGCAGCTCTCGGGGCTGTTTGGTGTGTTTTGTTTCCTTTCCTCGTACCGACAGTGCGTGTTTCATAACAGTGTAATTGGAACCTGTAGGAATTCACATCGTCTCATGTACACTGCCTTTCTGTCTGAAAAAGAGATGGGAAGGAGGACATAGTGTTAAACTGCGCCAGAGGAGGCTTAGGTTGGACGCTGGGAGGAATTTCTTCCCAGAACGGGTGATTAGACATTGGGACGGGCTGCCCAGGGAGGCGGTGAGGTTCCTGGGGGTGTTCCAGGAAAGCCTGGACGTGGCACTCTGTGCCATGGTCTGGTTGACACGGTGGTGTTTGGTCATAGGTTGGACTCGATGGTCTCACATCGAGTCTTTTCCAACATGACTGAAACTGTGATAATCTGTGATTAGACAGGCTCTTTAACTTATTTTTGGGGTTTTGTGTATCTCAGTGTGTGTTGTTTCTTAAGCTTTTACTGTTTCAAGTTCTCGTGGCTTGAAGTTTTTCGGATGTCTCATGAAGCAACAGCAATGTTAAACGTGTGGCTTAGTGTTGTTCTCTTAAGAACTGTTGAACTGTGGGACTTGCGTGGCTTCAAGAAGTTCACTCCCAAAGGGGATATAAACAGAAAAGTGCAGTTAAATTCCTTTGCTGACACAACTCTCTATGTACTTGGAGAACAGCATTTTCTGCTGGATAGTAAACATACTGAGAGAAATCAAGGTCTTGTCAGACCACAGACTGAGCTGTGTTGGTGTTGGAGTAAGGGATGGGGTGGAGCAGTTCATGAAGAACCACAGCCCG
>NW_008239283.1:3824648-3843328 GCF_000691975.1 Corvus brachyrhynchos | reverse complement strand
TGCAGATTTTGGGAGGGACCCCACGCTGGAGGAGTGTGAGGAGTTCAACCCCTTAGGAGGAAGGAGCAACAGAGACAAGGTGTGAGGAACTGATTGCAGGAAGGGTGGGGAGAAGATTTTTTTTTTTTTATTTCTCATGATCCTGCTCTGACTTTTGATTAGTAATAAGTTAAATAAATTTTTCCCCAAGTCAGATCTGTTTTGCCTGCGATGGTAGCAGGTGAGTGATCTCTCCTTGCCCTTATCTCTTCCTATGAGCCTTCCATTACATACTCTCCCCTGCCCAGCTGAGGAGGGCAGTGACAGAGGGACTTTGGTGGGCCTCTGCGTAGTTTCAACTTGATACATATATCAGGGGCTGAGAAATGCATGTTGTAACTCATGTCCAGTATTTTTTATGAAACAAAAATTGTGCACAAAATGGGGCCTGTTAGATGCTGATGTTGACCTTGTGGATATTGGAATATGTATAAATACAGGGGAGGTATATTTATGGTTGCAGGGATGTAACCTAGTTTTGTCATTGTGGTGTGCTGTGAGGATTTGTTTTGTTTGTTCTTACAAGTCCTGGAAAAGGGAGAGTGTGACTTTAGCCAGCCACATCTCTGAAGTGGAAGAGTTGGAGAGTTCTGCCAACATCTGGTCCACCGTGGGCACCGTGGGATCAGGGCAGCTGACCTGTGGCAGAGCTGATCATGAAACAGTTCTGTTACATGTGCTGGGAAAGGGAGTTGGGAAGCCCAAGAACTTTCTTGCTGTGTGTGGAAGCAGCCGTGTTTGAAGGATGTGGAGTGCTGAAAGAATAGTCTGGTTTTGTGTTAGCAGAGACTGGGTTTGTTGTTTGGGCAGAAATATTTTTCAAACTGCACCATGATGGTAACTTTGAGCCTTTACACTCCACAGTTCCCATTGGAGACAGGCATTTGAAAGCAGCTGGAGAACAGGCTTTCTGCAGTGTTTGGTTCTGTACACTCCATCTAATAACATCTAGGGGACAAAAAATGACTAAAGGAAAAAAAATTAGTGAGAGAAATTGAAAATATAAGTTAACTATCATTTTGGGGTGGCCATTGTGGAGGATAGCTATTAGGTACAGTTGACAAAAATTAGGAAATTCTGATATGTCCATCTGTGTTTGGTTTCTGCCACCATCTGCCTGTCCTTCTTTCCCTCTCCTCTGCACTTCACTGACATTTTCACTAGAAAATGAAGAAGTGGATCATTCTTTCTGCTTCCAGAAATATTTTCTAGTCAAGCAAGGAATAATGTGGTTATTTATCTTAAAAATGAGGTGGCGTTTGTGACTGTAAGTGCACATTGTTCAAGCAGGTTTCTCCTTAAGCGTTTTTGCTTGCAGGTATAATCCCAGCATTTTTGAGCTTAGTGTTTAAAACCTTCATGGCACATTCTGGTGATGGGATGGTGTAAGTGTATCAAAGATCCCCTTGAACTCATGGGAAGTTACAATAAAAGGGATTGCTCCATTCTCTTCAGAGAGCATGAGGCGAAGCGTGTCTGCCTTAGGAAACTGGTTTGAAGTATTAAGGTGAGATGTTAGAGGCCTCTGAATGCACCAGGAGCAGGAGCTGTGTTTAGGGAACAGACAAGTTACTTTGTGGCATCAACTAATTGCCAGCAGCAATTTCCTTGTGTTGCTGCACAGGGAGACCATTCCTGATAGTGAAACAGGACTGGCAATGCAGGTGCCCCAGGGAGCGGTGTGAAGTTGTGTCAGGGGAGGTGTAGGCTGGATATCAGGAAAAGGTTCTTTCCCCAGAGCGTGTTGGGCAATGGAACAGGCTCCTCAGGGAGGAGTTTAGGGAGAATTTGGAAAACACTCTCAGCACAGGGTGGGATTTTTGGGGTGTCATGTGCAAGGCCAGGAGTTGGACTTGATGATCCTGGTGGGTCCCTTCCAACCCAGCATATGTTATGATTCTCTGGTATCTTGTTGGTAGCTGTTCTCTAGATGATTTTGTAGCCTACAGAGTTAAAAAAAGCCTTTTGTTTTTGAGGCACTAAACTAAAGTTAATAGTTCATTTGATACGAAACCTCCTCTATTCTGACTGAGTTCTATAAGAAAGTTAGACATGTTCTGATCATGAAAATACCAGGCCACTCATAAAAAGTGCTTTGCAGAGTGAAAAAATGAAGGGGTGTATGTGTGACAATAAAAAGCTTTAAGCAAAAATATTTGTTTCTTTTTAATAACGTTTGTAGCAATCCTCCTCCCTTTGTTCATGACTTTATTAACTTAATAATTTTTTTACAAAATGGTGATTTGCACTCATAAGCTGTTTGTTAGTTATTTGTAGCCAAGATGTATCAAGGCACTTTTCAAGTTAAATAAGGGAAATGACGCAAAGGAGGAGGAGGAGGCAAACGGTTTAATGTCCTGGCTTCCTGGCATTTCCATAATGGCAGTCCTATTCTTACTGAGTAGTTATGAAATGTTGGACATGGAAAAGTCAGTTGGTCTTATCTGTCTCCTTCTGAAAGGAAAACACTTCCCTGATGACTGCGTGCTGAGGAATAAGGGAATTAAAGTCTTCTGACAACTTATGATGGTTTTGAGTAAGTTCCTTGTACAGGAAAGAAATTATTGCAGAAAAAGAGTCTTGTCCAGTGTATGAATCACTTGAGAAATTATTGATATTTTCCCTATATAAATTTACCTGATCAGCTTTAAGAGATGAGGAAGTGTGACTGTGAATTGTTTATAGATCATTCCACTAAGTGAAATAAAGTGATATTTTTGTTTGGGAAACAAGAAATCCGAGAGTTTTGGGAACTAGAATTTTGAGGCTGTTGTGCTGGCTCAGTGTTTAGCAGAATTATGAATTATGTCAAGTTCTGCTGTGCTTGACCTCTTGACTTTTCTGATGTTTTTCTTGTGACCAGGCAGTTTTGATTTCAGGATATAATTACTACTACAAAACTGTAATAAATGAACCGTAGCCTCTAAATGAGAAAGGGTTATCAAAACAAAAAATGTATGAGAATAAGCAACTGTTCAGTGGGTAGTCACAATATTAATCAGTGCATCATGGCACAGAGCTTTATAAAATGTGAGCTATCAGCATTTTCATTCAGTCATCTCTCAGAGTGTACTGTGAGCAGTCTCTGACCTGTTTGTGTCTTTCAGCATTCTTTTTTCTCCAGCAGTTGTTTGTGTGGAAAAGTTAGTGTTAGGCAATAATTTAGATATTTTTAGTAGCCTAATCGGATGAGCACATGTCCTTTTGAAAAAGTGTGTGGTGAAGCAGCTGTCTGCCTGTGAGCGTTTGGAAACAGGAGAGGAGGCCGAGCTGCTCTGGGCACAACAGCTGCATCCATTGACCACACTTGGAAGCACTGCACTTAAAGCAAGAGGAAAGGTTCCCACATAAAATAGCATAAATATTTGCTTGCTTACGCAGAATAATAATAATAGAGGTAGGTACTTTCTTACTTGCTCCAGTAATTCCAGGGAAAAATTGAGACATACGGTTGAAAAACACTTTTTCAAAATTGTATTTTTGATACATGCCCCTGTGAGGGGCCTTGTGACCAGACAGTAGCACTTCACTGGGAGATTCCACATATAATTCCTGATCTTTAACAAGTCAAAAATATTGCATGGAATGGCAACTGGGATGAAACAAACAAGTGGTTTGTTGTTGTCACTGAATAATGGACTACTATACTTCTATACTTGTGACTCAGATTCTTCATCAAGACTGCAGTCCATTCCAAGCTGCTAGGAAGTAATACAGATTGAAGATAAAGAAATGGTTGCAGGCCAGTGTACTTGTTGAAAGATGGTTAATACTCATCAGAATCTATTTATTAACCCAGACACTCACTAAACTGGTGCTTTGGAAGATAAATGTATGATTGATATGTTTCATCTGATTAAAATAACACCTCTGAATCTGTGGCCCCTGAACACCTTCTCAGCTTCTCTTACCCAAGTAGTTCCTCTGGTCTTGTTATTCTTGTTCCTCTGTGCTCCTCACTCTTTTTCCTCCCCTCCTGTTACTGTTCATGTCAGGAACTGGCATACAAAAACTAAGTTACAAATAATCTGCAAATAAATGTCTCTTGGTTTGGGCATCTTTTTAACACTGTCAAACTGTGAAACCTTACCTGCCGAATTATGTGTTACAGGAAGTGGAGAACATAGTTTTACCTACTAGCAGCTGATGTACTAATACGTAATTAAATTTATAACGGGGGGCAAACAGAGGATAGTTTTGACATGTTATCGAGGTGAACAAGCTGGAGTGAATTGTCTCCAGATGACAAAAAAAGCCCATTATAAATTGACTTGAAAATAATCCCCAGAGTGTCTTACAAAAGTGATTCCAAGTGATTGAAGCAATCAGTTTCAGGACAGAAACAGCAATTCATGGTGGGTTTAACTCATGTGTGCTGTGTCTTGCAGGAGAAGATGAACAATCTACTGAGATGGCTGCAAGGTGGGAAGATGAGAAGGTGACTGAAGCTGCATCAGATGGTTTTGTTGCTATTAAAATCGACACCAAAAGGTTTGATTCTAATTCTATCCCTTATACAATCTTTCATTGATGATAATGAGAGTAAGAGGCTTTTGAAGTCCTCACCCTGATTAGGAGATAGTCTAAACACAGGGTTCCAGAATAGAAGTGAATTCAGTAGTCCTGAAGTCACCAGAGCCTGAGAAAATGTCAAAAATTATTGTTGTGTTCTGCACCTACTCACTGTGTATTTCAGACTGTATTCCAGTACTACTAATAGAATCCTTGAAGTTGCCCTTTCTCAACAGGAAGAGACACAAAAATGCTATTAAAAATGCTGGAATAAAAATGCAACTGCTAGAGGCAGTTCTTGATTTGCCAAGTTACATAATGAATTTTAAACCTTTCATGAATTTAGAAAGATAAAAATCTGTAAAGCCCCAGAGAAATTGTGTTTGCCTCCATTGTAACACATAGAATGGAGAAGCATTTAAGTTCCTGGGTAAATTACTCAGCTATTTTTGTTATGTTTGTGTTCTAGTCCGTGTGCACAGAGTGCATTGACATTTCCCCAAATGGTATTATTTTGAAATGCTCTATAGACTTTTTATTAGTTTTACTACATTATTTGTGCTCAATAGACTAGATTTCTTTTTCCTGAATTGCCTCTTAGCACTGCTTTCCTAATTCTTATGTAGTCAACTGTGATAACCAAGGATTGTCACCATGTCAACACTTTTGCAGAATGTTAATGATAAGATGCAATGCAAATTTGCTTTTAGTGTTCTCTCAAGTATTTAAATAGTTTTGTAGGACAGTTATTTTTATGATGAAAGACTTAATCTGAAGTTGTTGCAAAATGATTGCTCCTCCTAAATGAATCTTTTCTTTTAAACAGTGAAGCATGCCTGCAGTTTTCTCAAATTTGTATCCTTTGAGATCCGTTTACATGCTACATTATGATTACAGATAATTGCTCTTTACAAGTTAATACCGTTCTTAAGACAAATACTTACAAGCAATGTTACTGAAAATACTTATTTTGGCACAAAACCATGCAATGAACTGTGTAGTTAATAGATACCATCTGTGTATTCAACTTGCTTTCAGTTATTAGAGAAAGTGAACAAACTAGGTTTTTTTTATGTTAATCCTATGTAATTCTCTAAATAGAAAATTATCTCAATCTTTATGTAATCAAAATAACCTGTTGGTCCTACTAATCAGCATTAGAAAACAAACAAAAAATGCTTTCAATTATGAGTTGGGGCTCACAGGTGCAGAGGAGGAGGAACAAGCAGTGGCCTGGGTTCTGTCACATACACAGGTGTGAAGTCAGGCAAACCCCTGCCTTCCTTAAGTAGGTCACTGCTTACAGGTCATTAATTCTGTGTGATGCTGGGAATTCTGTATCTTAACTTGGATTTCCATCATGCTGTGGAGATTTCATTACTGTCTATTTAAGATGTCTGACACTAAAACAAAATCATTCTCAAATCAAAGCATAATCAGTTGCCAGAAGAGTTGAGGAAAAATATTTTGACTGAAATCAGTACAGAGAAAAGAAGAAATACTATCCAGTTGCATGTAAGATTTGCCAGCATCTTTTTTTTTTTTCCTTCCTCTCTTGGCCCTGACTACTGGTGACCAGTTGGAGATAAGAGTATTGGGCTAGAAGCTCCTGTAGGAAGCATGTCTGCTTTGGCCTGTACAGTTACTCTGTCAACCTCTGTCATTCATTGCCCTTAACTGTCGCTGTGCAGATCCCGTAGTGTGCGTCCCATCCAGTTTTTTTATAGGAGACAATGGAATCCCTTTGGAAGTTATTGCTGGCAGCGTTTCTGTGGAAGAGCTGGTTACCAGAATCCATAAAGTCAAACAGGTAATGCTTGCTGACACACTGGATCTTCCAGATGGACTTGGGTGTGCTCAGGACAGTGATGGCCCTGGCCCTTAGCTTGTGCCTTTGGGAAGTGTGAGTTACGGGTTCTGTCCTTCCAACAATAAAATCTGCTACCTTGAATTCGGTACACAGGTTGGAAGCACTGTGCACAAGTGCTGCATTCATTTTTGTTTGGTTTAGGTTGTCTGTGTAAACCCACAGCATTGAAGAAATGTGTCAAGAATTCTAAACTGAAATGACGAAATGTGACAACTCACTTTTAAGGAGTTTACTCTTCAAGCCCGTATGTGGTTTTGGAATATTGTTCTGTAATGTAGATTTATAAAATTATGCTATAGAATATAAAATAAGTGTAGATAGCTTTATCACTTTGATTTCAAGTGGAAGACTAAAATTAGAAAAATGAAATGCATGACTGCACTATACTCAACAACATGTGGTAATTCTAGTTTTATGTTTTCAATAGGACTGATTCCTCAATAATAATTCAGTCTTGATGTTTGAACCTATGGAAAAAATTTGAACTTTCATAGGCTCCATTGTTTCTGTTCCCAATTTCTTAGATGCACACAGGGAAAGGGCGGCCTTTGGAAAACGGCAGTCAGTCATCTGTTCCCTGTCCCTCCCCTCAGTCTGATGGTGCTCCAGAAAGTGCAGAACCCAGAGCAGCAGGGGTTTGTGACTCTCCTCAGTCTGTTACGCCTGAGACAATAACATTTTCTGCTGGTAATGGTTAGTGTTTTGACACAAATGCCACCTCATTTGCTTTGGAAATGGTTTTTCTTAAGTTGTTACATGCTGGTACATAAAAGGCAATATATTGAGCAGACTCATTGAGGAAAAGCTTGGATATTCGAGAATGCTTTGTTCAAGTCTAGAGGGAAAGATAACTTGTCGTTCTGCTTAGTTTTCATAAGTGAGGAATCTATGGTTTATAACTCAATAAAAATTGTGTATGCTTTCCTGAAAAAGGATTAAATTAAAAAGTTCTTTTGGGTTAGTAACCTGAAACCAAATAGTTGAAGGGGGGAATCTAAGTAGCAGAACCTCATATCTCCTTGAGATATCCCAGTTGCTGTAAATTTTGACTAACAATGAGCCTAATAATTCTTATGACAAGAAATACACCTTTTCTTTTTTTCTTATGCATTGCTTTCTTGTAAATCCCTTGAAGATGAAGCAAATTCAGGTCAAGCAAGCCAGGAAGCAACTAATTCTGCAGATGAGCAAGTGAATGATGCTCAGCCTGTGAATGATCTTACACTCAAAGTAGAAAGGCAAGTCTTGTTTTGCAGACTTCTTAATGTGTTGTATTTGTTTCTCAGGAGGCAGTTTTGTTGGGTTTTGGGTTGGTTTTGAGTTTTCTTAAGAAACATGTATAATTACAGGATTTTGTTGCTTAATCTGTTGTCATCTGGCAAAGATTTATGTGGTCTTATTTTTTATTAGATGTCTGTGACAATTCTAGGGCTGATACTAAATGAGGTTTTTAATTAATCTCATTTTTCATGTACTTTGAAAGAAATAGGTAATTTGGAAAACTGTATATGTTCACCTTTGATATAACTTCACTAGAGATTATATGTTTGCTGCAAGTTCTTGAATGAATTGAAACATTGAACGGAAAGCACTGGAAATTGGTGTAATAAAATGCCAACCTAGGTTTTGTCTAGAGATCATCTTATTTCTTCTTCTTCTGATTGATTTGATGGCTGTAGTTTGGGGATATTGGAAACGTCAAAGGAATCCTATTCTGAGACTCGTGCTTTGATCTGTGAACAGTAATGAGTTGAGTTTAGTTTTTTGAAGTATGATGATCAGAAACACCAGGTTCAAAACATGATTAATTCCTTTCATTCATTGTCTTTAAATATAGGATATTGTTTATAAACTTGTTTTTAGTAAGACTGATACTATTTGAAATATCCTGTCTTAAACTGTAACACATATTTAGCAAATAGGAATATTTATACTGCTAAAATATATTTTAAAGCCTTTTCATGCTTTATTTCAGTTTTCTTCTGAAGTTATGGGACAAGAGGGATAATTTTTACTTATCACTGATAAGACAATACAGTCAATATTTTAATATAATTATCATTGTTCCTTTTTTAAAAATGCATTCATCTTACATACAAACATGGCATAATTTATCTGCAGCATTTTTTGCAAGGGGGAAAAAGAGACCAAGCTCTGTGGTAATTACCACTTTCTTTTTAAGAAAACAGCTGCCATACAAACATTTTTCTGATTATCTGACTTTTCATGTTGGGTCATGCCTGCCCTTTCCCCAGACTTCAAATATGTTGTGATTTTATTGTCAATCTGTATTTACAAATTTAAGTTCTGTTCTTTTAAGTCAGTCCTTATTCTGAGGCATTTTTCTAGATAGTTGGAACAGATGCATGTGCATCTATGTCACGGCTATATATTACTTGTGTTCCATTTTAGGAAGTGATGTGCAGAAGAAACCAGATGGCTTAAATAGCTAAGAGATTGAGATTTAGTGTTTCTGTTACCACAGATCATACATTATTGTATGTCTTCATAAGTTGGTTCAACAGTAAGAATATGTAGGATTCTTCATTTACTGGGTGGAAAAAGGACAAAAGGAACACGTTAGAACAACTATTGAATGGGAAAGGAGGTGGTGAAGTCACCACTGCCCTTTGCATGGATGGTGCACCCACATGTGAATGAATCACTGCTGGTACACAAGGTATTAGCAGTGTGCTACAGCTCATTTTCATGTGTTCTCTTCTTCTGGGTTTGCAAATGCTTCGTTAACATTTGAAAATACTGCAATTATAACACTTCTCACTACATTCTTAAATTTAGGTTAACAAAAAAGCTTGAAGAAAGACGAGAAGAGAAAAGGAAAGAAGAAGAACAGGTAACACAAAAATGTAAAACCCCTTGCAGGTTTTTTCTTTATGCCCTTATTTGAATAAATGTTTAATTGCTTCTTAAACAAATATACTTCAGTCTTCTCTCTTGCCGAAGACAATTTTGTGGTCCAATTTTTATCTCTCTCTATTCAGAAAGAAATTAAGAAAGAAATTGAAAGAAGGAAAACTGGTAAAGAAATGTTGGAGTACAAAAGGCGACAGGAAGAAGAATTGACCAAACGTATGTTGGAGGAAAGGAACAGAGAAAAAGCAGAGGAGAAGGCTGCTAGAGAGCGCATAAGGCAACAGATTGCAATGGTAAATTTTGCACTTTGGAAGAGAGCTTGCTGCTTCTCTCTCACACAGTGTACAAAAATGATAAATTTTCTCATTTGACGAAGCTTTGGAAGATTGTTCACTTTTCCATTTGGAATCCTGTGGCCTTGTATAGTAACAATTTTAGTTTGGGGTTTATGTAGCATTTTCTATGTATAAGATGAAACTTCTGCTTTCATTTTCACAATTCTTTTCTATCTGAACAAACATTTCTGTCATATTGCTTGAGCCTAGTTGAGAATTATCATATAGACATAAAAATAATTGCAATTTAGGCATGGTACTAAAGGAGAAGCACAGGGAGTATTTAATTGTAGAACGTACACAAGAGGACTGCTCTCAAAATGGTGAGGAGGATTATTTTCTAAGTTTGTATATATGTGTCCCTGTATATGGATGTAAATGGTTGATAACA
Source organism: Corvus brachyrhynchos (assembly GCF_000691975.1). Classification (NCBI taxonomy): domain Eukaryota; kingdom Metazoa; phylum Chordata; class Aves; order Passeriformes; family Corvidae; genus Corvus; species Corvus brachyrhynchos. The sequence goes on along the minus strand of NW_008239283.1, from coordinate 3,833,307 downwards.
AGTGAAATTCTTCCTCATTATTAAGTTTTGGTGTAGAACTCTTAGAATTGCAGTCATGTAACTTGTCAGAAGATTTTTGCCTTTATCTTCCCTGGAGTGTTAAGCTTGCATGGGAAGATCATCTATTAACAACTAGTTGTGGGAAGTGACTCAGTGAGAAGAGCCATCTTGGCTAATGACATGAGACTGTGCAGTTTGGCAGTGAATAATTCTTTGCAGTTCTACTGTCTTTTTCTCCATATGGTCTGCTTGTATCTGTGCAGTTGGTTCATGAGTATGGATCATAGCTGTCTGTTTTAATGACTGTTAAGCAACAAGATATGTTAACAATTAAGGTTTCCCTTTGATCCTTCCACAGGATCGTGCTGAGAGGGCAGCTCGCTTTGCAAAATCGAAGGAAGAAGCAGAAGCTGCAAAAGCTGCAGCTCTTCAGGCTAAACAGGCTGAAATAGAGGCCAGAAAAGAGGCAGCTCAAAGGGAGAGAAGGTGAGTTGCAGTAGAGACACAAGTGTGTATTTTGGGGAAGAGAGGTAAAGAAACTTTTTAAAGAGAGTTAATATATCTCCTAATCTCTTGACAACGTGTTGCTGTGTTGAGCTGTTTAAATAGTGACATTAAAAGTAGCTATTTACATGACCACTGTGTTCTTTGATAGCTTTTATCCTTTTGACATTCCTGATCATGAAACACTAACCACCTTTTCTCCTGTGTTATTTTAGTTAGATAAGAGCTTTTTGTGTCTGAACTTTGATTTAAATACCAGTATAATGGAGCTTGGTGGGGGACTAGATAAGGTGAGAATGTGAAAGATAATGCCTGGGCAGAACAATGTCAGCACTAGTGGGGAGCGGTGCTGATGCAGCTGCAGGGCTGTGCGTGTGGATGGCTTGGATTCAGCAAGGCTGGGCTAGGGCTATCAGCTGCCCATGTCAGAGCTGTCTCCTGCTTTGCCCAGCACTGCTGGTTCAAGAATTGTCCAAACCTATGGAGTCCTTATATGGAGTTATGGAAGAGATGCATTGTGAGAAGCTAGCAGGTGGTTATCCACTGTGAATTCAATCTTACAACCCATCTGCACTGCCCTGAGCAGGATGACTGTCTCTCTCTCCCACATTTCAGTACGACCAAGCTAAAGGCCCAGAGCCTTTGTCTGTAAGTGTTCATGTCCTGACTGACCCCAGTACCTGTCCTGCAGTGCAATAGCCAGGATCCAGTTCCGCCTCCCCGATGGATCTTCCTTCACTAACCAGTTCCCATCTGAAGCACGGCTAGAAGAAGCCAGGCAGTTTGCTGCACAGGTAAATGGGCATTTTGTTTCTCAGCTATGTGCAGATTATGACTTGGTGAACATCAAGTAGTTGTTGATTGTGGCAGTTGTCATCAACTCCTTTCCTTGTTGTTTGAAGGGAATTTTGTAGCAGCCTTCTCCAGTGCCACCAACTGCCTTTGTGTTGCTGCAGTGTATCGTTAGTAAGAGATAGAGAGAAATGAGGGATTTTTCATATCCTACTCTGAGGATGATTGATAGTTTGATATAGAACTCTTGTTAAGGTATATTCAGCTGGCAAATCTGCAGTAGTTTGAAAATGAACAGTTATAATATAAATAAAATGTTTTCTTTATGTGTTTGACAGACGGTTGGTAACACTTATGGCAATTTTTCACTGGCAACAATGTTTCCCAGGAGGGAGTTTACCAAAGAAGATTATGCAAAGAAGTTACTGGAACTGGAGTTAGCACCCAGTGCTTCAGTAGTATTGCTGCCGGTAGGTGTTGGGTTTTGGTTTGTTTGATTTTTCTTTGTCTTGCAAACAGCAGTACAGTAGCTGGATATTTGCTGTCAGTCAGCCATTATAGTATTTGGTTTGAATTTGGGAATTTTGTCTAAACAGATGGCAAAACTACTTCAGTTTTTGTCAAGACTGATTTGGAGAAGTTTTTCTGAAGTAGGTAAATGGTGATACTTGTCTAATGTGTAACCAAAGTTGTTCTTTTTTGTCTGCTGAGCTACTTCAAAATTATGTGTGAAATACTCTGTCTACAAGAGCACAACTTTAATGCCTAACAAGTTTGCTTTGTGTGTTCATGACAGGCAGGAAGACCTGCTACTTCTGTCGTTCAGGCTTCAGGCAGTGATCTGTGGAAGTTCTTGGGCACAATCCTTTACCCCCTTTTAGCGGTTTGGAGATTCATTAGCAACTTTCTGTTTACGAGCCCACCCCCCTCACAGCCCTCTGGGAGATCAGCTCATCAGCAAGACCACTCAGCTCCCTCAACGTCAGGCAGTGTGGAGCAAAGCAGGTAAGGCAAACTGTTTAATGCAGCTATTTCTCAAGCTACTTGCTGCAATTGCTCTAATCTTGTGGTGGGGAACTGAACTTGTAATTACACAGTAGAGAAAGCATTGTCTTGCAGTCATTTATGAATAGGGAATTTAGCTGTAACTACAAAGGTGAGCTTCACTTCAGCTGATCCTGTTTGGAAGATAAAAATGTTGGAAATGAGATACCAAACTGTGTCAGTATGGTTGTACAAGAAACACAAGCAGATGAAGTCTGGTTTTGACAGGTTTTGTGTTGCCTAAAGAATGAGATCTCCCATGTACCAGGAGAGCTGCTCAGCTGTTTCTGGTGAAGCAGCAACATATTGCTTCAATGACAGGGAAAATGAGAGTCTGCCAACTCTGTCTGACTTCTGAGTGACAAATTTTCACCCGGGTATTGCTTTCCAAGGAAACAAAAGGCTGAAGAAAACTATTATTGAGGATAAGAGAAGGAAGGATGCATGATTTGTGTTTATTGCATTTGCTGCTTCTCTTGTGTAATTATTACTGAGGAAACTGTCAAACCTCACTGTTCTTTGTGCCCTAGGCAAGCAGTGAGGAAACGAGTCGTGGAAAAGCGGGGGGAAGACTTCAAAAAAGAAGGCAAAATATACAGACTGAGGACTCAAGATGATGGAGAAGATGAAAACAATACTTGGAATGGAAATTCTACACAACAAATGTAGTTTTGGGTAACTGCAGTTACTATTTGGCTGCTTTTTTTTTTTTTCCTTCTCTTATTTGATCTAAGTCAACTAAAGCTTCTGGACAAGTGGGGCTTACTCTACACTGACAGAATTACTTAATTCTCATTCCTGTGGTGGATTATGGAATAAAGTCACCTATGTCAGAAAAATCAAGTGGGTGTAGGTGAAACCTAGTAAAAAGACTGAAAATCTCCATCAGCTTTCGTAAATATTGCCCTCTGCCATAGAAAGGCACTTTTTAATCTATAAATATTCTGCTATATGAATTTAAGGGCCAGATATATTAATATAAAGGTCATGGTAGACAATGACTGTTTAAAATGAGGGTTTCAGAAGCACTATAAGTAGCAAATCAGATAACTAATTTATGTTTAACTTTCTTCTTGCTTCTGCAACTGCAAGCAAAACCTTGTAGTTTTTAATTCCCTAAGCACTCAATAAACTATTTTCCAGAAAACATAAGTGTCTTGTGAAGTTCCTCTGACGTTCTGGTGTCACAAGGAAGCAAGCAGGGCCATGCACTGAAATTTAAAATACAGCAGACAAACATTTTGTTCCAGTTAAAATGACTTTGTTGTACATGAAGTAAAGGAAAAGAGGGGTGAAAATCCAATCTGTAAAGTCTAAGAAGCAGAGAACTTCCACAGGTTCCTTTCAGAACTGTTGATTGATGATGATGAAGCAAGGACAGATGCCAGCTGAAGTTGAGAATCCTTATATGCAGATAGCAACAAGCAATTTTACTTTGGTCTTTAAGAAATCAAATCAATAATGCCCATGGACAAAAGAGACAGTTAACATAGAAAAATAATTTTCCTCCCCCTTTTTAAATTGGAAAGCAAACAACAAAATGCTGGGGAGCCATCTCTGAGGCAAGATAGCTGCAATACTGCAAGCAGTGGTTTCCTGGTGGTATAGACCTTTTTTTTTAAGAAAAAACAAACCAAACAAACATTTTATCAGGTGGAAATGTTACATTTTATTACTAAGTTCCATATGTGATTGTTTATGGGATCTTTTGGATGATTTTCCATATTTGTATGCAAAAAGAGCCAAGCCCAATGCTCCAACTGCAGAAAGAGCAAAAAGCACATAGAGTGCTATTTCTGCATTCTGGGATGTCAATTCCAATCCCAAAAAGCTCACGCTGTCAGCTGCTCCCGGAGTGGGCTCTGTTGGTGTCACTGAACGGGAAAACAATGAGAAAGTGTTAGGACAGAGCCTGGGGGACCTGTTCCATGCAGGTGTGGGCACTGCTGCTTCCTGCCTCCACAAGGCTTTCAGCAGTGCTGTCCAGTATTCTGGCAGGGGCCGTAATTCTGGGGAATCAGGGGTTGAACCAATTTCAGCTCAGAGTAAATGCACAGCTGAGGCTGATAGTGTAATTCCTGGTAGTACAGGTGAGTATTCTCATTCCCAAACCCCCACACTAACACTGGTGGCTGTTCATTGTACTGCTCCAGTTGAGAAGACACAAATCACAAAAGAATCGGTATTTCCAAAGCCTTACCCAAAACAAGGATTTGTATAAAGCATTCAAAACTTTTTCTAAACAATCTTGTGGGAGTATTGAATGTGTGCGGTTTGGAAAGCATCTTGGGCAGTTCTGTTAGAGAAAAGTCTAATGGAATAGCTTTTGCTACATTTTGGAGACCGGCGTGTTAAGGTGCTCTTGCACAAGATTGTGCTGTTGGTCTGGTGTTGCATAGGGAAGTGACATTGATTGGAGTCCTTAAAAATAATAGTGCAGAAAATGGTGGTGTCTCTAAAGACCTTAAGATTATGGAACTCTTTTAGGATCAGATGCAAACACAAAAGCATCATTTCTGCTGCGTCACTTACCTTCTGGCTCCTGTTCCAGACAGGGATGTGGGCCTGTTGCTGGGTCTGGAAACCCATTGCAGTTTATGATCTGTGAGTAATACTTGGCTGAGGCCTTGGGGCGCCGTGGCAAGGCAGGGTCTGAGAAATTTACGTGGTAGAGCCCAAACTTTTCCTGATACCCCACTGCCCACTCGAAGTTATCCATCAGTGTCCACGCAGTGTAGCCCCGTAAGTTGACACCGTCGAGTGCAATGGCTGCAGGCAGAGAAGAGAGAAGAGAGAGCAGGTTGGTGGTCACCCCTCAGCCAGCCAGGGCAGGAAGGTGCTCCAGCACATCCACACTTAGCCCACAGTGAGGTTATTGCCACTTTGGCCTCCTTGGTTTTGTTCTCCCTATTCCCATCTCTTTCCTGTGTTGACTTGGCTCAGCGGCTTTGAGGTAGCTCAGCTGCCAAGTTACAGCCAACAAGCAGCCAGGGTAGTTCACTCAGTGCCCAGGAGTGGGCGCTGCTTTTCTCTGCTTCAAAAATCAAAGTTTTTGTTCAAGAAACAAAGGTTTAGGAACAGAGAAGAAAAGCCATCAAAATGCAACCATTGCTTAAACTACTGTATGTGGGGCCTTGCTGCTACACGGCAGTAAATGAGCACTTCCTGAACACCTGGCTGGCAGTTCCCAGTATGTCAGAAAAGCAAACTGAAAAAGCCCTTTCCTGAAGTTGTTTGACCACTGCTGTAACTGAAACCAGTTTGGGGGTTGGGTTTTTACAGTTTTTTAACAAAGATGCAGTTTTTAGACACAGCAGTAGTCAGACTAGAAGCCAAAATAGGAGTTTATCAGGTAGTAGTACCTTGTCTCACCAGGTGCAGCAAATCAAAAAACCTGCAGGTTACCCCACTAAACCCACAGTTTGTTCTTCCTTTAGATCATCTTTCCTGGCACAGTTGTGACTATCCATGGGGCAGTTTTTGGTAAACCCAAAGGCTGTTGGTAGTGGATTTGGTAAGCCCATGTGACTGTGTAACTTGCAAGTGTGATGGCAGTGGCCTTTCAGCTCTTCAAAACTTGCTTTACACACATCAGTCTTATGGCAAAGCCACTGCTGCTCTCTAGAGCTTTGGCTGACCAGATGTCAATAATCACTCTTACCTTTCAGTGCCTCATTAATGTAGGTCCGATAGTAATGCATTCTCCAAGTGTCATTGAATTGAAAGGCTCCCCTTTCCGAGACCCCATTTTCGGTCACATAAATGGGAGGGTTGTTGTACTCTTCCTTTATCCACCTGAGGATCTTCCTGAATCCAAAGGGCGTCACCTTCAGCCAGATGGAACCAGAGTTCAGCCAGCTGCGGTCGGTCACTGTGGCTGTGCCCCTGTGGAGAAGGACACTGCTCAGGGCCAGTCCCATGTGCCAGGCACCTCCATGCCCAGGGCTGAGGTGCTGCTGGTGCTCACAAGCCTGAAAACCACTTCTCATGCTTTGCTTTACAGTCATACGCTGTGTAAATCAGCTGTGGCTGAGGATGTGATGTTGGTTCCAAACCTTTGTATGCTACAACATCATTTCTACTTTTCAAGACATAATAGAGTGCTTGAGCACACAAAATTGCCCTTTACACCTATGTGCAGGAATGAAAGACAACCCACTGTCCTAAAGGGCTAAACATTAGATAATTTCACCTCTGTGTGGTCCCACCATTACCTGAATTGTCATTAGAAACACTAGTAAACGCCTACTGTTTACCTTTTGAAGCTGGGGAAAAAAATTAGTATATAAATTTAAAATCTTGACTTAGGCATACTTAACCATGAAGTGATTTAGGGTTTGAACTTACATTTATCCAATGCAGTGGGGGACCTAAATCTGTTAAACAGCAAATGGGTCAATATCCATAAACCAGGATAACACAGTTCAAACTGCAGACTGGGGGCAGGAAATATGATAAATATTGTTTATCATCTCATGTCTGTAAAAACAAAGGGCTATTGCTGGACTTTTGTGAAAATAAAAGCACCACAGGTACTGTTTGGATATATTTTTCCTGGTATTGGTTATAACAGCTTAAAACACCTATCTCAGAGCTTTATTTGCTATAAATTTTATACTTGTCAGTTGACCCAGGCTCCAGGTGTGCAGATTTTACTTGACCAATAATTTACATTCATCTCTTACCTATCAGAGTCATATGATATAACACCCTTAGGATAGTTTAGGTTGTATGTTAAAACTGTGGTATAATGATTTAGACCAAAGTAGTCATATGTGCCTTTAATTCTTTGTTTTTCACTCTCAGTAAATTCTGGAAGTCTGCAAGAGAAAACAGAGAATACAATACACTTTGCACACACTCCATGGGTACTGCTGGGATCCCTGGTACCAGCACCACAAGCACAAGGAGAGAAAGTGGGAACTGGGAATGGAAAATTAGAATGTAATTGAGAGGGACCAATGAGTTTACTACATAGTTTTAAGAAAAGTTAAACAAATTTACCACAGGCATCAGGTAAAGTACTGTGTCTAATGCAGGGCAGTTACTGTGTCACTGAGCTGACAATTTATTACCCCAAAGATACATTACATTAGTAAATTTAGTTTGCAAAAGAGGTAAAGACAGGGAATAGGCAAAGCCCCCCTGCCTAGATTGGAACGAAGTGATTTTTAAGGTTCCAACACAAACCATTCTGTGGTTCTATGAAAATGTACACTAGAATTTTTCTGTGAGGATATAATAAGCTTTTGTACAGTAACATTGGAATAGAATCATTGAAATGTATCATTTCTATAAGAAAAGCAGGTTTCAGCACAGTTAGTGAAACAAAAGCAGGTGTGTGCCTGGGCTCTTACCGGGACTTGCTCAGGCCCTGAGCCAGACTTCGTTCCCGAATCCTTCTTTTCATCACTTCATTATAATCACCATTTTTGAAAATGGGATGAGCAAACCACCCTAGAAAAAACTAAACCAGGAAATAAGGGAGGATAAATCATATATCAAAACATGGGATTTAGCCATTCCTCTGTCACGTGCTGCTTTATAGGTGATACCTGAATTTATAACGAACAGGCACACGGAGATACCCAAGGATGGATGCCAATATAACAGGAGTAAATTTAATAAGCTTTTGTCACTGCAACCATATTTTGTCTCATTTCTGTTGCATTCTTGATCAGCCCTCATAAGAGGCTACATACATTTCCATGCAGAGATGCCTCTGCCTCATCCTTTTATTTCAATGAGATGCTGACCTAGGCTCTGGGCACATCCAGCACCTGGAGAGGGGGTGTGACCAGGAGCAGCAGGGAGAGCTATGACCAGGGCTCTCTGTACCTGCAAGAATCGTCTGGCAGCTTCCACATCCTCCTGGTTGTGCGGGTTGCGTGGTTCTGCCCAGTCAGAGTTGATGGTGATGGAGATGAGCCCTCCCTGCTTGGCCCGGTAGGTCTCATTGTAGAGGTGCCAGACCTCTGCATGTGCCTTGATCAGGTTGTGTCCCACCACGTAGGGAGCGCGCCCAGGCCGAACGGAGATGCCTGCAGGGACAGGGACAGCACAGGCAGTGGACAGCACTTCCCAGCCCTCTCATGGCTGCCTCCCAGGTTAACACAACCTCGGGGCACCCAGAACTGCCCCTGGTAAAGGAATGAACATGCAACACCTGGTGCCCCGAGCCCAGCCCTGGGCTGGGATCAGTGCTTGGCACAGGCAGCTGAAGGAGCAGCTGCCATGGGAAGGCTGTGCAAGGAGGACCCTGCATCGCCCCCTCCTCCCTCAGGAGCGGGACATGGGCTGGCAGTCCTGGCAACACGCT
>NW_008239283.1:3801049-3824516 GCF_000691975.1 Corvus brachyrhynchos | reverse complement strand
CCCCTGCCACTATGGAGAGCAGAAAGCTGTGTGTTCAGGTTAGCTCACATCCCCTCCTCTTGGTTCTACCCTGCTGCTAAGCTGTGTCCTCCTCCAGCCGTAACTCTTCTCCACAGTCCCCAGAGGTGTTTTGGAAATGAGGTCTACTCTGGGCAACAAGTGTAATCTAGAGGCTGCAGAGGAGGGGTGGAGTAGAAGAGTGGAAGAAGGAGGATGGGTCTTGGAGGTGACAGGCAGAGAGAAAGGACCACAGCAATCCAATCTGTCCACACCACACCGTCTTCCTTGTTCTACCTTTGCAAGCCCCAAGCAGCTTCTCTGCTGCAGCATAAAACAATTGTGCTGACAGTGCTGTGAAGGCTGTGAGGTTATGCCCAGCAGTCTTACCTGGAGCAGCTGTGCCAACACCATAGCCAAGATATGCAGTGTTGTAGGGTTCATTGAGGGTTATCCAAAATTTCACTTTATCCCCCAGCCTCTGGAAAAGGACCTCAGCATATTCCTTAAACCTCTGAACTATAGTATCATTCTCCCACCCACCGACGTCCTGCAGCGCCTGTGGGAGGTCCCAGTGATAAAGAGTTACCTGTGTGGAAAGACAGCAGGACAAGGGACTCAACCAGTCATTCTTGCAGTAACTCAGACTCATTCATGAACACAAATAAACTGTGATTTTGATCTACAGTTACCTGTTCCTAACGTAGTTTGATGTTGTAGCAATCACTCATGCACTCAGTAAAATACCTTTTTGCCAGTTTCTTTAGGGACAGACTAATGAAGATGGAACCTTTTACCAAAAACCACCTGGTGACAGCAAGAACTCATCAGTCAAGGACTGCTGCACCTGCACTGATTCTCAGGTGCAATACAATCCACTAGAACACCTGTCTGGGCTGGTGCAGAGGTATGAGGACAGCTCATAGTCACTCAACAGTGCTAAAAGAGCTGATTGATGCAGGGGTGAGGTCACCATCCATTGTATGTGACAAACAACACCGACCAGTGGAGCTTCCTGACTCCCAGGAAAAGAACAAAGTTACATCCGTCTCTAAGAAAGGCAAGAAGGAAGATCCTGGGAACTATGTTAGTCAGTCTCACCTCAGTGTCTGGAAAGAACCCTGCATAGGTTCCTGTGGAATCTATTTCCAAGCACATGAGGGATGAGAAGGCAATTGGAAACAGCCAACAATAAGGTTACTGTGGTCTTTCTGGGGAGTAATTTCAACATATCCCTACATTCCAAGTTCCTTTTGCTTATTCAATAACCCATGTTTCTTCACAAAATGAAATGAAAAACCATGAAAAACAATTTCTGTGTGGAGAAGGGTATGGACGGAAACACACATGTTGCTCTGAGGAAACACACATGTTGCTCCGAGCATCAGATTTGGGGTTTACTATTTTTTAGTTACCTGAAAGTTACTGGGTTTAGTTACCTGAGGCATAATGTTGGCTGCCAGAAGGGCATCGATCAGCCTTTCATAGTAGTTCAGTCCCATTTCATTGATGTATCTGGTGGTCCCATCTGGGAGGACACGGGACCAGGAGATTGAAAAACGATAGTGAGACACCTTGAGGCTTTTCAGCATTTCCACATCCTCCTCAATCTTGTGGTAGCTGTCACAAGCTACATCTCCAGTTGCATCATTGCCAATTCTCAAGGGAGTGTGGGAATATTTGTCCCAAATGCTAAGTCCTTTCCCATCTGCTCTCCATCCTCCTTCAATCTGTAATTGAAAATGGGGGAGATATTGTTAGCAAACCCAAATTTATGTCTTGGCCTAGCAAAGAATTCATCCTGTTATTCTTTGTGGTGCCACACAATGAGTTAACTCTCCACAGATACTTCAGGAGCCCATATCAGTTTCCTGACCTGGTAAGCTGCAGTTGCTACGCTCCACCAGAAGTTGTCTGGAAACTCTCCATACAAAAATTCCTCTTCCTTGGGCAGTGGGATGCCGTTATTGCGGATGATTTCTGCATAGTACACAGCAGAGCGCTTTGGCGTTCTTGGCCTGTTGGGGTTGTCAAAATCAATCTGGTGCAATCCAAATTTTGGATCATAACCATCCACCCATTCAAAGTTATCCATCAGAGACCAAACGTTGTATCCTTTCAGATTAACACCATCTACCTTGTAAGCTGAAAGAGAAAATAAATGGAGGAGCATCAGTGGCATAATCACACTTTAAATGAATCCTACAGAATTCACACACAAGCACATACAGGCTCCTAGTTACATACAGGTGGCACTGGTCAACTAAGATCATTAAGAGTATCTTCTTGTTGGAGGAAACAAAGCACAACCATGCAAAGGAGATAATAAAAACAAGCACTATGCTTATATTGTGTTCAGACTATTTAAAAACTGATATCAATCGCTTTTAAAAAGTACTCTTCAAAGAACTAAAATAACCAGAAATCTAGAGAGGAGACACACAACACCAACAGAACAAAAGAAAATTCTGGTACCTTTTAAAGCTTCATCAATGTATGTTTTGTAGTAAAATATCCTGGCATTGTCATCAACATCCGATTTGGTCTTTACCCCCACTCCATTCTCAATGATATATATTGGGGGGTTTCCATATTCCTCTTTGATCCAGTTCAGTAGCCTCCTCAGACCCCAGGCCACAGCCCGATGGTCACTGAGAGCTGAGGAAGGCCAGGAGCTGTCAACTGTTTTTGAAAGCTCCTGGTCATACTCGTAAGAGAAGGGCTTCAGACGTGTTGTTGAATGGGTTACAATTTTGGAGGAGTATGTGTTGAAGCAGAAGACATCTGCTGTGCCCCGGATGTATTCACGCTCCTCCTCGGTGAAAACCGGCAGGCGCGACGACGGCAGGTTCTGGAGCTCACTCCTGTTCCCAACTTTCCACTTCATGACCTCGGGGTAGTCCCCATTTTTGAAAATTGGGTGTGTGAACCAACCCACCAAAAACTGCAGGTACCTGTCAGCAGCTTCAATGTCCCTGGGGTCGCTTGGTGTCTTCGGCTCAGCCCAGCTAATGAAGGGGCACAGGGCAATGACCCCTGCCTGACTTGCTCTGTATTTGTCATCGTAGGTGTGGTAGGCCCTGGCATGAGCTTTCAGTAAGATGTGGGCAACCCTGTAGGGAGCACTGCCAGGGTCCTTGACACTGGGTGGGAATGTCCCGAGGCCATAGCCCAGCCAGGCAATGATGTTGGGTTCATTGAACGTAATCCAGAACTTCACCCTGTCCCCAAAGGTCCGGAAACAGAAGTCAGCAAAGCTGTCAAACAGGTCAATCAGCTCATCACTCTCCCAGCCACCAATGTCCTGAAGAGCTTGTGGCAGGTCCCAGTGGTAGAGAGTGACAATTGGAGTGATGTTGTTTGCAACCAGTCCATCAATGAGACGGTTGTAGTAGTCAACTCCGTGGCTGTTGATTGAGTTGTTCCTTCCAGTGGGGAAAATTCGAGGCCAGGACAGGGAAAAACGGTAATTCTTTACCCCTAAGGCTCTCAGCAGGTAAATATCTTCCTCCACCTTGTTGTAGCTATCACAAGCTGTATCTCCAGTATCATTATTGTTTATATTCCCTGGGACATGGGTGAAGTTATCCCAAATGCTGGGTCCTTTGCCATCGGCATCCCAACCTCCCTCTATCTGGTAGGCAGAGGAAGACACACCCCATGTAAAATCCTCTGGGAATGTCCCATAAAAGTACATGTCTCTTTCATGAGCAGTCTGGGATGAAAACTTCAGCCAGACAACCTTTGCTTTGGAGGGAACTTCTGATGCTGGTAAATTAGGCAGCTTTGATGGCACAGGTCGGTCAAACACCACTGGTGCAGAAGATCTGCCCAAGGCTTTGGATGGAAAACCATTCTTTTCAATAACACTGGAATAGAAGTAAGCAGATGCCTTGGGAGTCCTTGGTCTGTTGCTATCTTCAAAGTTCACGTGATGCAGCCCAAATTTTAGGCTGTATCCCACTGGGCCCTCAAAGCCATCAAGCAGGGATCGAGCAATGTAGGACCGAACATCAACAGCATCCAGTTTCACCGCTGCCACAGAAACAACGAGACACTGTAATTACCCACCTGAACATTTCCTGAACACAGCTCAGCACAACAGAAGCAGCACAGCCAAGGATATGTGTGACAAGCCAAGCACTTACAAACGGTTTTAAAGGCTAGAAAAACCTCCCAAACAATTAAGAATATCTGGCAGAAAAAGCAGTCAGCACAGTAATAGGAGCTGGTGATATGCTTAGTGATAGAAATGTGTGAGAAAAGAAGTATTACTCAAGAGGTATCTGAGTACAGGACACTTGTGCCACTGGTATCCCTTCCCTGTGTTCTTGTTTTCAAGCAGATTTCATCAATTTAGATGTATGGTGCACTTTTAGATTTAACACTGTAATTAAAGTGAAACATTGCAGGTATTTAGAGCTTGGCTATATTCCCTGAGCACAGGAGAGCTTCTTTTAGCAGAACAGTGTACCCAATACCAGCAGAGGCAAGTCCAGCATCCCTCCTCACATTGCCTACAAAAAAAAGCACGAAATCTCTCTCATTCAAAAAAAGTTCACTCCCATGTGCAGTCCATCCTCTTTACTTCTGATGAGGCATAACAGCAATGCTAAATTGTGTTTTCTGTAGCTCTTTCAACACTTCTAGGAGTATGTTGAGATCTACGTCAAGAAGATCAAATGCTGATCTTCAGTACACACTGATCACCAACATATTTAATGCATCATATTTAATGTTTTCCTGACAGTATTGTTTAGTCTATCTAGAGAGCATCAGTCAAATCTCTATTTGAAATCTCAGCTCTCTATGCTTGTCCAGAACTTGCCACTAACACTATTTTTATGTCAAACAATACACATCTTGCAAAGATACAAGCATAACTTGAACATTCTACAAGCATAACTTAAACATTCTCAAAATGATTGAGGTAGAAATTTTATGGAGATATTTTCAGTATGAAGTGCTTGCTGCCAGTTAGATCCGATTAATCGGTAGAGGCAGTTCAGCCCCAATTTATGAGATGTCTTCATGCAAGAGCCTGCAGGCCAATCATCTCCAGGGGAGCAGGAGTATATAAAAAACCAGTGTTCTCACAGAGGGACTGACCTTAGGGTCCAGGCTACATTAATACATAAATATGAAAAATGCATTCCAACATCTAAAGAGAATGGAGAGTTCTGTATCTGGACACCAGAGAGGCTTAAGTATATAAGGTCACACTCATTACCTACACAACAGGCAGCTGACATCGCATCACTGTGCAAGTGGTGATGTTTTAAAGTTAACCACCATGGAAGGGCTAGAATAACTACTTGCCATGATTAAAAAAAAAAATAATAATTTGATTTCTCCATACCCTTCAGGGCCTCATCGATGTACTGGCGGAAGTAATCCACTCGCAGAGTGTCGTTGAGAAGATCCCCGGTGTCTCGTGTCGGCACACCACTCCCTGCTATGTATATTGGGATCTTTGACCCGGTGTATTCCTGGGATACAAACTTCAGCAGCCTTCTTAATCCCCAAGGGACCACATGGATCCAAGAAGAGGCAGCCTGTGGCCAGGAAGGATCTACGTGCAAGGAGAAGTTCCCAATGCTCTCATAGCCTGGTGTGCACATCCCATTAGCCCCGGCACTGACCAGGCGGGAAGTGTAATGGGAAAGGCCAAAGAAATCTGCAGTCCCTTTCACCCAGGACTTCTCCTCCTCCGTAAACACAGGCAGCTGTGCGACTGTTGTGAAGCACTGCTGGTTCACTTCCTGGATCTGAGCCTTCAGCATATCTGGGTAATCACCATTAACAAATATGGGGTGAGCAAACCAGCCAAGCATGAACTGTAGGTACCTCTCAGATGCCCTCACATCCTCGGAGCTGGTTGGAGTCTTGGGTTCAGCCCAGTCCGAGTTCAGCACCATCCCCACCTTTCCCAGTTGCTGAGAACGGTATTTGCTGTTATACAGGTGCCAGACCTTGGCATGAGCCTTGAGAATTGTGTGAGCAACCTGGGAGCAGAAAGCAGAGGAAAATGTGTCAGACTGCATTGCATAGAAACTCTTAAGCATTGGGTTTATTGCCACGTGAAAATGTCCTCTCCATCCAAAAGAAAACACCTTGACAAAACAATGATAGACAAGGAGTGTAGGAAGTTTTGGAATAAGCAAAAGAATCTAACTATCCATCAACACCAGCTTTCAGAATAGAAAAATGAAGTAATAACACCTAGCCTCTGTTAACTAACCCATTTTTAACAAGTATCGTAGATCCAACAACCACATTGTTGTCTCAGAGACCACTTTAGGCTTGAACATAGTTAAAGCACAGAACCATCAGAGGAAAACAACCCACCAAGAGTAGCTGCAGGATCCCAATTATTCCTGTGCCCCTACCTTGTAAGATGCTGCTCCCGGGTCAGTGATTCCTGGAGGATGCTCTCCAGTGCCATAGCCAGCGTAGCTGATAACCCAGGGCTCATGGAATGTAATCCAGAGCTTGACCCGATCCCCGAACGTGGAAAAGCAGAAGTCTGCGTAGCTCACAAAAGCATCTATGATACTTTCATTCTGCCAGCCACCAAGAGCCTGCAGAGCTTGGGGCAGGTCCCAGTGGAAGAGAGTCACCATGGGCTCAATGTTAGAGTCTAACAACTGGTCAATTAATTGGCTGTAATAATCAACACCCTTGGAATTGATGGTCTCGTTGGTGCCAGCAGGGAAAATTCTAGACCAGGATAAAGAAAATTTGTACAGCTGGGGGTGAAGACCCCTAAGCAGGTAAATGTCATAGCTGGTTTTATAGTAGCTGTCACATGCCACGTCTGCTGTTTGGTTCATGTGGACATGGCCCCCATGCCCAAACTGATCCCAGATGCTTTCTCCTTTCCCATCCTCTGCCCAAGCTCCTTCGATGTTAAAGGCACCTGTGGATATGCCCCAGAGGAAACCACGTGGGAAAACATCTTGCAGGAAAGAATCCCTCTCCGATTCAGACTGTTCAGCAAACATTTCCCAGACTGTTTGATAGGAGGACCGAGGGGCAAGAACAGCATCTAGGTTTTCCTGCAAAGTATTTGTTTCGCTGGAAATAGAATAAATAGAAGTTAAAATCTCCAAGGTAGATGCATGTGCCATAGAACTTGCAAACATGGAGTATAAAGGAATCATGTGGTTCCCATTCAGGTCACATTAGTCACCTATAGCTCCTTTGACATCTGATCAATCCAACCCTGCTGTCTCCCAGCTGGGACACGAAGGTGCAGGGCAGTGGGGTAACCACAGAACAGCTCTTTGCACAGAGAGTCTCATAATTCATTAGTTAGGCCAGAGGTGCCAACAAAATCCTTGCAGTGAGCAGCAATTTCCCTTGCTACAACTGCTTCATGAGTTTCCATAGGATAAGCTAAAACTAGTCAATCCTGCTACTGTAATCCTTAGCATCTCCCTGCACAATGAGATCTCCCACGTTTCCATAAGCTCAGTTGGCTTCTCCCCTAGGAAATCCTCTATTGGATTTGTTTATTTATAACCACTTTGCTCTTGAAAAAAGCAGAAGGCTTGAAATATGTACTTGTAATTATTGGCTTGAAGGTGCAATTTGGGTAACCAAGGATGAGAGAGTAGAGAGGATTACATTATAGGATTAGTAGCAGGATAGAGGATTGCAAGTAATTGGAAGAGACTGGCTCAGCAGAAAGACAGCCCTTTGCAGCCCCTTCAGCAACTAACAGCAGACTTTACCACTAAAATGTCTTGTCTCTCCCTGCACATAGGTTTCTAGAGGATGCTGTTTATTACTGTACATTTTTGTAGTGTTATATAGTATTACGGTATTTGATTGTAGTACCTCAAAACCTCAGAGAAGTAGTCCAAGAAATCATTAACATCACACCCAACCATACGTGCTTCTTCTTTATTAATAGCTGAAAACAAACAAATGGTAAGTGAGGGGTGTAGTCGTAACTTAGATGCCATGGACTGCATGACCCTGTTTGTGCAATTACACCTTGAGAAACAAGGTGCACTTCATAACTAATAGCTATTTTTCTCAGGTCAAATGTATTGAGTTTTTAATTAAACTTAAAAATGCATACTAAAAAATGATCATAGTATCATAGAATCTCTTAGGTTGGAAAATACCTCTAAGATCATCAAGTCCAACTGATAACCCAGCACTGCCAAACAACACTAAACCATGTCCCTAAGTGCCACATCTATGTTTCTTTTAAAGCCCTATGGGGATGGTGACTCCAGAATTGCCAACCATGCCAATCTAACACTAAACCATGTCCCCAGGTGACACATCTGCATGTGTTTTAAGTTCCTACAGGGGATGGTGACTCCCCCACTTTCCTGGGCAGCCTGTAACAGTGCTTGACAACCCTTTCAGTGAAGAAATTTTTCCTAATATCCAACCTAAACCTCTCCCACTGCAACTTGAGGCTGATGAAAATGACGAAAAGATTTGGGGAAGATTTCCTGCTTCTGCTCCCTCAACGTTCACCATCCACCCTTAATTTTCCAATAAGGCTATAAAAAACCATAAAGTTATTTTATCTAATAGCAGCAGCCTAGATTGGATGATTTGGAATTTCCACCATAATTATCATGCAGATTTTAAATAAAAAACTCTCCTCCTTCTTGAAACATCACTCACCTGTGACAATGGCAGCTGCTGGTATGAAAGGATTCTCTTCCACGGAAGCACAATCAAGGACCTTTAGACTAAAAACCAAGATGTCTTTGTCCTTCCAGACACTCTGCAAAACCAGAAATCAGGGAGCAGTATGAAGAGAAGCATCAGCCATCTAGTAAAACCACGTTCTTGGCATTTTTTGCATTTTACATGGGCAGCTCCTTATCCTGCTACCCAGATGCTGGAAGACTCTGTGCTTATGGATTTTAAGAATGCAAAAAACTATCAGAGGTTAATTTATGTAATAATAGGTACCAGCCTACAGCATCACTGATGTTGGTGCTGCCATGAGATCTAATCCGTTAATAAACTCACCCTCAGCAACATTTCTAGCACTGCCTCTGCTGATGAGGAATGTGAAGTTTGGTAGCACCGTTGTAGAGCCCATGCTAGAGTTTAATATCTTTCAGTGTACAGGTATTGGCCTAACAGCTTATCAAACACTTAGCATGCGAGAGAGAAGGTTTTTCAGTCCTGGACAAAAGAATTCTGCCATTCCAGTTGTTAATGCAGCAATAATAAGCATTGACCAAGATAATCCTTTCCAGCACTTTCCATCAACTGTTTTTAAGTCAGAGTAACAACAGAGAAATGAGCACTTCGCAGCTGCTTCCTAGTGTAGCTCACAGAAAGTCAGAACTGTTTAGACATGCATCACAGCACATGAAATTCTGCTCCTATTTATGTCCTGTTGTTTGCTGCTATAATTCTAATGCTGTGCATAACATTACCTGGAATTCACTCAATTTCTTGTAGAAATCTGTTTCATTTCCACAATGGTACTGAAGGCTAAGAGACACAAAGTCTACTGAATCCTGGAAACAAGAAAAAGAAAAGAATCATGCTGGAGGAAAATGGGGGTTTTTTTAAGTATTACATTAAAAATACATAAAACTGTGTAAGGTTTGATAAAGACATATTTCGGGAGTAAGAAGCCATACAGCTGCATGGGAGCCCTGGACAATATAATGAGCCCAAACTGGATACTGTATGGGAAGATGTGTTTTGCGTGTCTCTTACTAAAAAAAGAAGAAGTTAAACTAAATTAAATTCTATTTTATGAATTTAATATTAATGATTTACAGTTAATTTCTTAATTAGTAAGATTATGTTTATGATTAATCAGAGAAACCTTTTAAACTGTGTGGTTCAGGTAGGCTTTATCAATAACCCTTGGTTGAAAGTCCACTTCAGAAATCTTTAATCATTCCATATCACGAGGGTTTTCCCACTAGAAGTCAACAACCTTAAAGGAACAGACTGCATTCTCTTATTAAACCAGCTGATGAAGTTGGAAGAAAACTGATAAGATTTCAGTTTGTTTTTCAGTCCAAGGTTCTCTTCTAGTTTCATCAGCTCATCTAAAACAACTTCTTTGCTCTCTCTACAAACCACACCTTGCTTAAATCCTTGCAATGTCACACCTACAACGTTGCTTGACCTGGTTCTAAGGTTTGAAGGATTAAGCAAAAAACCCCACAGTGTCATCTGTGCACTGTATCCTACATCAACATCCTCTGGGTGAGGACAGCTATGAACAGGGAACTGGATCTTTAAGAAAGGATGTCATTGCCTTTGTAGAGATTATATTCTCGTGTCGTGCCATCTCTGTGAAACTGCATCACTTTTAGCACAGCTCAGACTGGGATTTAACAAAATCAGCAGATATTTTAAATAGCAGCTAATTAAGATAAAGTATTGATATATTTGGTGGTGCTTTAAGTACACCTGCAAAGAAAATGGTAACAGGTACACTTTTTGGAGACGCCTTGTCATTTAGCAAGTATATTGCTAAAATTGTCAATTATGAGAACAAATTTGTCTCCATGTGGCTTAATCAGTGCCTACCAGCCAAGAAAGGATGCTGAAACAATTTTTAAATCAGCAAGTTTCACATAATCAGACTAATCCAATAATTAAAGCTTACCAAACTGTTCAACTGATCAACCTGCTAAAATCTTATTTAACTTGCAACAAGTCATTTGATCCCATACATAAAAACAAAGCTAAATCAAGGCAAATTTATATAATTTTGGAAATATTTCCTCAAGGTGTCACCTGAAGAGAAACTGAAAGCAATTCTGATGGAGTCATGTCTTGGACAGTGCTTATTTCCAAAGCAATGGACAGCTTTCCACCTTGAGAGAGAAAGAGGCAGTCTGCTAGTAACATATTAAGGACAAATAAAATTTCAGTTTACTGAAGTTATTTTAAAACCAGTTTTAAATTGTTGAAGCTGTGGAACATCAGACAGTGCTCCAGGTAGTTGATTTTAGAATACCCATTGTGGTTTCAATGGAGAGCTGAAGAAGGTAGAAATTCAAAGGCACCATTCAAATTTTCATGCCTTTGTGATGGTTCTACAGTTTTCAAATTTTTTTAATCCATTCTATACTGAATGCTTCTGAGATGCTGGGGTGGCAGGAACTTGGAGGGACAGGAGATGCAGGAGGGAAGATGGGCAACTTCCAAGGGCTATCACCAGATAGTGTGAACTGTACAACAAAGTATTCCTGACAAATGCAAGAATTAAAAATTTGGGAAAAGAAATGGTGACTCAGCCAGCTCTACTGGTTGTCTGTCTGGGACAGAAAAATTCCAAGGCCAAAGAAGGCAGACCCAAGGTGACAGCTGCTCGGAAAATCCCAGGTACCCATCATGGAAGAGGTGAAATTCTGTTGCTCTGTGTAACACCAGTAGATTTGGGATTTAATTACTGTAAACCCCAGGATCTGCAACAAGGAAAGTCAAACAAAGGACATTGCAGACTTCCTCACAGTTATTATCGCATAGAAGACTTCTTGTGCCTTGTTTTTTCACACTTTCAGGTACATTTCAGAAAGGTTTTAGTCCTTCCTCTGCAGGTCAGAAAAAGGTACACAAAAATATCTACACAGAGACTGCATGTAGCAGTTGCCATTTAATTCCATCATGAAATATTTATGAGTCATATTGAAAAACCCCTCTCCCTGCTCTCCTTACCCACTGGTGAGATCATCTCATGGAGAGTAGTGTAAAATCCTTCATGAGCAGCAGCCACAGCCTGGACTTGTTCCTGGGGGTCATTGTAGGGCAGGCTTTGAAGGACCTCTGGCAGATCACTGAAGGAGAGCCATGCATCCACCAGGTCCCCAAAGGCATGGAAGCTGAACTCTGCATACTCCACAAAAAGCTTGTTAAAAGCCCTGCCATTCCTCCCGCTGGCCTGCGCGGCCACGGCGCCGGGCACTCGCCCCTGGTGCAGAACCAGCACGGCTCTGAGGCCTGCAGCAGCCAGGGCCTCCAGCAGCTGCCGGTAGCACCACACCTGGGCTCCATCCGCCTTCGTGGCGTTCCCCTCGGGAAGAAGGTGAGCCCACGGCAGGAGGACTTTGTAGTGCGTCACCCCGAGCTCACGGAGCGGGGAGAAGTACCGGGGCAGCTCGGAAGCCACAAGGTCTGGCTGGCACTGTGCTGCAGCCATGCCAGGGCCCTGCTGGTCCTTGGGCAGGACCTGGTCCTGCAGACCCAATCTCTCTGCCAGCTCACTGGGTAGAGGCCCAGCAATGGTGATAAAATTCCGAGCAAATTCCCCATCTATCCCAAGGCTGAGAGACGCCAAGAGAAAGATGACTGTCTTACAAATCAGGTCCATTTCTGAACCTGGCTTCAGAAACAGTTATTCCACACTACTTATACTCTAGCAGAAGTAATATTTAACTGAAATTGTCTGCTCCACAGATAAGGTTCCCTGAACTAGCTGACATGGGAATAACAGACCAGGACTTCCAATCAGTAGATAAACAGGCAAATGGATGAACACAAAAAACACTCTCACTCAGTTAGAGAAAGGTAATGTGAAAACATTTTCTGAGATGCTCACGTTTCCCTTTAGGCTTAAATATCAGTTGACATTTGCTAATATTGCCTTCCATTTAGAGGAAGATGAAATAAGGAGATAAACTTTCCTTCTCCTTTTGGCCTTTTTCAGCTTTAGAAGAATCCCAGCACAGCTCTGGGTGCAAAAAACAACCATAGCAGAGTTATCTGCATGGCTGGGGCTGGGTCCACGGCTTAGGGCATGGAGGGCAGCAGGAGGCACGTTTGCTCTCTAATTCCTGGGTGGATAAAGGAAATCTGAGATGTGGTACCTCACCCAGTTGGAAAAGTGACTCTTAGGTGAATTCAGGCAGCAGCAACAGTGTGCTTCCTCCTACCTAATAACATCCCAGGAATCTGAGTCTCATTTCTTTGCTTTCCAAAGCACTCCCTCCTTCAGCCCTGAAAACACTGCTCTCCTGGCTGGGTGGACACATTCAGGTGACCCACTTGAACTGCTGCAGGGCAGAGGTAACTCAGCTCTTCTACATTTCAATACAGCAAAACTGAAGAGCTGAGAACATTTTTAAATCAACTAAATACAAAATCCTACATACCTACAGTGAAATGGTGGGTCCATCTCAGAGTTCATTTCCTTTAATAACTAGAATTTTGTCTAAAGTGTACCTGGAATCATCTGGGCAAGTTCTTGCTGTCAAGCAATACTGATCTTTAAGTTACAGCAGAAGACATCTCTCAACATTTGCTGTTACTCAAACCTTATACAGAGATTGTAATTTGTGTACTTTGATGTTATTTCATTCCCAGATGATTTTTTTTTCAGGAAGCCCTAAACAGCTCGCCGTAACATTGTGCTGACTGCTCCAAAGAAGTTCCTTTCACTCTGATGTCTGAATAGCAAGTCTGAACAGGAACCTTAGAGCACCACCTGGTGCTTACTTTTCAGTACAGCTGCATTAACTCAGAGAAAACCCCTCTCAGCCTACAGAACTGGGGAAAGAAGCAGAAAAAAATACTTTCTCCTACATGAAGTGTATTTATTTTCAAACAAAGATTCAGAGGAGGGGAGGGGGAAACGCATAATGAAGGCCCAACATCTTCCTATCCTAATTTTGAAAGTAAAGGAGCAATATAGAATAACATGAAAATGTTGTTGCAGCTGGGTGGCTTTTTAAAATGAAATAATGAAATGCAGTTATTTGCCAAAATGTGGTTTAGGAAAGAAATGAGTGGAGAAGGAACTGCAGTTGGAGTTAGTGCCCAGTGACGGGGTAGTGCTGATGACAAATATTTATAATTCCCTCCGCTCCTTAAATACAAGTGTTATCTTTAATGATATGCTTAGTAAGACCAAGGTGTATCTCTCCAAAGCTGGGAGAGACTAACAGGAAAAAGAATACTGTTTTACAAACCAGCTCCATTTCTGAGCCTCCTTCAGAAATAGTTATTTCACACTATTTCTAATTAAAATATGTAACTTTGCTATCTTTCATGCTATTACAAATGTTTCTTAGGCGCTGGTGTCAAGTCAACAAGACAAATATTCAGGTATTTTCAATTCTTAATAGATTATTTAATAATCCCAGAGTTTACAGTAAAAAATTGAGAACAGAAATCTAAGCCAAGTTCTCATATAGAAAAATCTACAAACAGGTTTACAAATATAGTCTTAAAAATCCCTCCAAAATAGTGGCAGTTCTCAATTCACTTACAAGTCAAGACCTTCATCAAGGTTGGGGTTTCTGCCCTGCTCACTTAAAGCTTTGCTTTGCGCTTGGCTATTTGCAATTTTCTACTTTACATATGCAACAGGAGCCTGTGCATCTTTAGCCCATCTAAAAAGAAAGAGAAGCAATCAGTTTCTCATTGTCTATTACTGAAAGTTAAAAAAACTTCTTGAAAAAGAGCATCTGTCATCCAGGAAATTTGATCTTCCTTAAGACATTAAGCATTTAGATCACTATTTTTTTCAGCCTCAAATTACAGGCATAGAAAACAGCAATCTCACATGTGAATAACAACAAATCCACCCCCAAACATCTCCAAATATTAATGAGCTTTTATTTATGTTTAGTGAGCTTTTATGTTAAGAAGAAAAACAGTAAAAAGCTGTAGCATAAAATGTCTATTAAATGCAACAGAAGAACAATTAAAATTAAGCTTATTTAAAACAGAAACATCTACATAGCCTGATGGTGAAAAAAGCTATTGGATGATTCTCCTCTGCATCCAGATGATGGCACTGAAATTCAGAGTTAACAGTGAAACTAATATCTGTGTGTCATGTCTTCAAAAGCTTTCCAGGTATATTCAGTGTAAATGAGAAATCACACATTACTGACCACTCTCTGGAACGTTCATAGGAATTTAAGGAATTAGCCATACAGCAACCCCTGCAAGAAAAGAATCCATTTTCCAACTTGTAACCAGTCAGTTCTACAATCCCATTCTCAGTCCTCAGTCTTCCAGCAGATAGTTTGGGTTGACAACCAGGTATGGATCATCATCAAAAGTCTCCTCTTCACTGGATCCTCTCAGTCCTGACTGGGACAGTTCAATCAGAATGTGGTCCTGTAACAGACAAAGATTTGTGTTAAAACAAGGGCAGAGAGGTTTGTTTCTACTCTTTGAAAGGCATTTTTATATTGGTAGGACCTCTTATTAATTACTTAACCCTTTCAATTGTGAACTCCCTCTAACAGATTCTTAACAACAGCATTCAGAGGAAATCTCTTCTATGTTGTATCCTTTCTGGGAACTTTCCAGCCTCGTGCTTTCCAATCTAGTGGGTTTGTGTCTTTAAAAGTGTAAAGTAGTTTATTTTGTCATAGTTTTTCCTCCAAAACGCCCTCATACCCCTCTGACTCAAGGCTAACAATTGAATACAAATGTTAATTGTATTTCTGTATCCTAATGTATAACTAACATTATAGAAATACAGAAAAATATCACACTTCTATAGTGACATAGTATAGAACTTTTACTTATACCCATCTCTAATTTATTTCAGTGTTTTTTCTGCAATTACAGTAACACAAAGAAGGCATTTATACTGCATCAGTCAATATCATGGAAGAACAAAACCGATTTCTCCAAACAGGAATATATTCCATTAAAAATGAAACACTGCCCTATGTAAGTTAAAACCCTTTTTCACTATCCACACATCTCCATACATACATAATGTGTAAGTCGGTGAATGACCCTCTCTATGATCTTCTTTTTATTTATTAGTTCTTCTTCAGATTCAATTTCAGATTCAATTTCCTTCAGATACCAATTAATAAGTTCACTCCTCTTTAGTGCTGCATCGTCCTCTTCTGCAGAGAAAATAATTCGCATAAACTCAGCAGCAGTAAAATAGCACTTAAACCAAACAAGAAAAGGATTTATACATTAACATTTACAATGCTGAAGAGAGAAACATGCTTTTTAAAATATTTAGGAAACATCAGACTTTAGGGGTTTTTTTCTTAAAGCACCATATTTTTCACAGGAGGGTGTTGGGTCATGGTTTAATTGGAGATAATTAGATTGAGAATGGAAGCTTTCAGTTCTATGCACCCAAGTGGCTTCCAAATCCCATCAGCTTTCAGCTTCAAGAAAACCAGTGGCAAGGACTCACATACCTTCCTCTAAGGGCTAAAGAAAAATCACTGTCACACAAAGCCAGAGGAGTCATCCTTCTACATGTAGTCAGCATTTGAACAGACACTGTCATCCCCACACCCTTCCAAAAGCTTTGTAGCTTTAGTATCTGCTAAGAGACAACTGCTGCCTTTCATTGCAGGAGTAGCCTCATTGCAACTGAAATATTTTAGCTTCTGAAAAACTAATCCAGCCATTTGCTTAAGACAGGATGTGGTTGCTGGCATGCATTAAAGCTCCTGCTCCAGTTTTCACTGTTGCAGACTCTTGTAGCTTGGTCACACCATTGTGTGCTACAAATCCTCTTCTGGCTCTGCTCTGTTGACTTGCTCCCCAGCTTAACGGGTTTTGACAAATGATTTAGATAACAGAACTAGAAACTCCGAGAAGTCATACTTGCATCAGCAGATGTAGTATTGTCACATGAGCACAGGTCCACACCTGACCTCACAAGTTTGTTGTCTCACAGAAGTGAAAATCCCATGTACAACAGCAAGAGATGCAGTAACAATTGCTCCCTGAACTTGGGGTTTGCCTTCTTTTTAATAAACAAATTCTTACCTTCTTCTGCTTTCCTGAGGTGTAGCACCAGGAGATTAGAAATTCGTCGGTACTCAGAGAAGCCCAGCTTGAGAGAAGCTTTGGGTGCAGCATCCTTGTTCACATCCTCAGAATGGCCATTGATCCCATTCACAAGACCATTGACCCCAGCTGGAGCTTCTGCCTCACCTGTTTGGACACATGCCCAGGTTTAAAGCTGCAACATCTTTTAGCTATTTAATACTCTGAGCCACTGAAAAGCCTTGCATTGACCAACCAGGTGAGCTGGTGAAGGAGGCTGAAGAAGCAAGAGAGTTAAGAACAGGAGCCAAGATTTCTAGAGCTCATTAGATGAGACAGGCGAGAAATGGAAGAGAAGCACAAACTCCAACAAGGTAAGCTGTAAAGGCTGGAAGGACTTTCCCCTTTGAAAAAACACTCCGTAAATAATTTACCATTGACTCCATCTTGGTCCTCTTGATCCTCCATTTGCTGTTCATCATCTTGGTCTAAATTGATGTCAGGAGTCTCAACTCTAATGATGGACTTATTTAAAAGCCTGAAAGCTTCCTTCACATGTTTTGGGTGAACCTGAGGAAGATTTGAAAATACTTAGGCACAGTTAAATAGGCACAGGGGCTCTTTTAGTTTTCCATCAGCTCCAGAAACTCATCTCTAACCCTGATAAAGGGCTTTTCTACACATCTCACCTGATGAATCCTAAGCAGTAAAGACTGGGCAAGTTAAATTATATCCCACTACAAGCATTCCAAGGTCATGCAAGGTTATGGAGGGAAAAGCAGGCTGATTAATCTTTCAGGGTTTAGCAATCATGTGGAGTCGATAAAATTTTTACTAAGCCAAGAACATTTGGGAGAAAGATCAGTGGAGCAAGAAACATGAAAGAAATGGGTCTGAACAGAGACAATACGAAAGAAAGAGAGATGTAATTAATGATACTCTCCTCCAGAACTGAAAAGCAAAAACTGGAAAAATCATCTGTACCTGAGCCATAAGCTAAAAGCTATCTTGTTTCTTTATAAGCTAAATTTAATTTAAAAGAACCCAAAGGGTGTCCTTACACAACCAGTGAGCAAGGTTCCATCCCTGTACATGTCACATAGCCTCTAATCAACATTTCAAAAGGCTGCTGGGTTTTAAAGCAGGGACTAGACAGGCAGTAATCACACTACAGTCAACAGCCAGAACACAATGTGCTTTTCAGCAGTGGCTCATACGAGTAGGAGCCCAGATCATACACACAGATACTCCTGGGGTGGTCCAGATACTTTGATGAACTTTGGCTTTTTAGACTGCAAATGGAAGAGAGCCAAGGGATTACAAACTATGAAAGATCAGGAAAGAGACTGCTGACAGCCCTGGCTAACAGTAGTAGGTGACTATCATGATTTGATAGGTAGGAGGCTGAGAGTGCTGACACAACTGTGATATAAAATTATGCAAGTTCCCAGTTTGGACCAGATGACCTCAGTTTTACAAGTCATCTCTTAAAAACAGTGTTTCTGTCATACAAATTCAGACTGAGTACGGCCATGACCCAAGCTCTCCTCCTCACCCACAAGACTATGTCCAATACCAGAGTCAAACAGCAAATGCAGAACTCCCACACATTTCCATAAACATTTACACAAACTTCCATCAAGCCCCTGCTACCTCATCACAGCAGTGCATCCTGGCCATGGCCTCAGACAGGCGGATCATGCTCTCCAGCTGCCTCACTGTGATCCTCCAGGATGACTTGGTCACTCCAGAGCCATCGCGCTGCCGCAGCCGCTTGTACTGCTCCACTATGAAGTCCTCAGACTCCTTGGATATCTGTGTGGCAGCAAAAAGTAGTTTCAGTGGTCAGAGTACTAAAGTTTTCTCTTCTTGCATTAGATTGGCAGGTCCCAGCCTTTTCTGTACTGGTTACTGCTTTTATCTGAAATATTCTATGCTTATGTGGAATAACACGTACTCTACATAAGTATAATGACAATCACATTATGTTGAAATTATGTTGTAATAATGATCACACTTACCAAGGATAATGATATTACAATAAGTATATAGCTGCATTAATTATTTTACAGCAGATTTTTAAACAATTTCTATTTTTCTGTTCCACTGGCTTGTTTCCAGGCATAATCCATGTCTGTCCCTACTAGATTGCTCTGTTATAGACTTCTGAAAAATCCAACACACAGCCCATCCAAGCTGCTACTTGGATAGACCCCAACAAAATCTGTAGTAAGACCAGTTTCCCATGTTCTGTATTTTACCAAAAAGCAAAGAAATATTGAGGCACAATACCCTTTCAAAAAAAAGATACAAAAACTGATTAAGTAGTAAGTCTATAAAATACAAAAAACTGCAGCAGCCATGTCAAATAACTCATGCCCATGAGGTATGACAAAGCTATGAAATGGCCCCTCAGTTGTTCTAGACAAAGGTTAAGAACTGCCACTGATTACAACAGTCTCAGCTTCCGCGTTTCTGGAGTTTAAGAGTACCAGGCTCCAAAATACGCTCTGTTTCTAGGTAGTAACATGAGTTTATGGCTCCTTCCTTGAGAGAACACTACCCCAAGTGTTTTGACATTTGCGGGAGAAAAGCCTACGGCAGAGTGACTGTTCCCTTTGGCTTGGACAGAACAACTGTTCCACAGTATACTTAAAATTACCTTTGGTTTAAACTGCCGTGCAAACAGCAGATACCTTCGGATATCATCCAAGGAATAGACGCGATCAACAGACTCCTCCACTCTGGAATGCAGATCCACGATGCGCCTGGCGATGGCGTAATCTATCACCTGGATATTGGGGCTCTGTCAGATCACTTGCACAGCATCAGCCAAAGAGCAAAACAACAGTTCTATTCTTCCTTCCCATTCCCCTTGCTCACTTGTGATCCTCATGGCAGAGCTAGTCTTTCCAGAAGCCCAACGTTCTGCCAGAAGGCCCAGGAGAATGCCCTGGGGGTTTTTAATACAAGCAAACACAGCAGAGCAGGGATAAAAGGCAGTTTTAGGATTTATGACCTCTTGGAACTCTCCTGGGTTACAAGTTAGCCACAGAACAGGCAGAAAGCAGCACTTTGTAGCGTGGGAACTGCTTTCTTCCTTTTCAGCCTGCTCTGTCTCTCTCACCAGCCCCTTCTCAATTAGAAAATCACTCTGAGCAGAACAGTGGCTGAACCAACAATAATCTCTGGATCTCATGCGTTCCCAAGGCAAATGCCACATAGACAGGTGGCAGCAGTCTCAGCCTTAGTGACCAGCCATTTGTAAAAATGACTAATGGTGTTAAGTTTGCAGGTCAAACCACTGCAGGATGAAAAGGCAGTGTCCTCGTATTCAACAGAGCATGTTCAAATTTGTACTGCCAGCTTTTAGCTGCACAGACAGTGCAAAAAAGCAGAAGCAAGACACTCTCATGAGATTTGCTTCACTTATAATTGCAGAGGGCCACCAAGATGGTCAGAGGGCAGGAGAACATGATGTATGAAAGGCTGGAAGAGCCAGGTCTGTTCAGCTTGAAAGGAAAGCAACTGCTTCAATGGCCAGCATAGATGTGACGGAGCCAAACAGTTCTCGGATAAGAGGCAACCCACGTGAACTGGACCATGAGAAATTCTGATTAGATATAGAAGTTATTATTATTTGAACATATTAGAGTTGTCAAGCATTGCAGGGGCCTGGAGAGACTGCAGAATCTTCGTCCTTGGAGAAATGCAAAACTCACCAGGCCAAGGCTTGGCAAACTGTTGCAAATCTGTCTGAGCATGAGGTTAGACTAGAGACCTCCAGGCATCTTTTCTGACACAAACTATTCTATAATTCCTTGAAGTTACCTCATTACATTCATCTACAAGGATGAAGAAGAGATCAAAGCGGGACATGATGGGAGCTGACAGGTTGATGTTCTGTTTCAGTGACTTGGATCTGTCATAGCGGCCACCAACTGGGTTTGCTGCAGCCAAAATGGAGGTCCTGGCATTCAGAGTAGCCTGACAAAGGGAAAAAATAAATTAAAAAAAATTGTAACTGCGACCACTTCCTAAACCAACTCATTGCAATCCAAATAGGTCAGCATAACATCTTTTAGATAGACTTCAATGGAGGTATTACAACAATTGCTCCTCAAAAGCACCCAAACTCCACTAACAAACCCTTTCTAACCAGGTCTCTGCTCCAAGACACAATCTGATGATCAATATTTTAACATTGTCCCATTCTTGCCAACAATACTGAAACAAGCCCTTAAAACTGCTTTCACAATATCCTGTTTTTAGCAGCACAAACACACACTTCTACAAACACACACAATTCTGTAACCTTTTTTGGGGTTGCTTCAAGGTTAGGTTTTTCCCATTTTCTGTTTCCTGTCCACTACTATCTCTTTTTAACTCTCAGTAACATTTCTGGCCTTTTTTGGGTATGTGCCACAAAAACTTTGCAACAAGTGATTTCTGTCCTGCCACAGTGAGGCAGCTGCAGAGGTGACATGAAAATCTGCCAGGTGAAGCTACATCAGTACATGTAACAAACAGTCAGGTGATGCTACAGACTACACAGAGGTGTAGTGCAAGCTACCTTCACTCCAGCTTTAGTAATGGATATTGTCTGCTGTTCCATCGCCTCATGAATGGCTACTTGATCCCGCACATCCATCTTGTCAAATTCATCAATGCAACAAACCCCCTGCAGCAGAAGAATGAAAGCAAGTGACCCAGATTCAATTTGGAACAAATAAAGATCATTAAGACAATTTAGGACTCTCTGTCATTAATCCAACCCATTCTTGTGATGCAGGAAACTCTCCCCTTCCCAGACTCACGTTATCCGCCAGCATCAGTGCTCCAGCTTCAATGACAAATTCGTGGGACTCCTCATCTTTCACCACAGCCGCCGTCAGACCCGCGGCACTGGAGGCTTTGCCACTGGTGTACACAGCACGGGGACTGAACTCATCCACATGCCTGTGGAAAAGAGTAATAAAAACCCCAGTATTTTATCTATCTCTGATATTTTAAAATGAGCAATTAATTTGTATTTTTAATATCAATGTATTTTGAAAGTATTTGGAAATTCCTATGTTGAGTTTGCTTCAGCCCTGTTCAAATACTTCAACCACATCCACACAAGCTCTGGGAATTATTCTCAAATATTTTACTTCCTTTTCCTCTGTTTAATACAGCAAAAGGCAGAGTGCACATTTATAGCTCTAGTCACACTGGACAATATTTAAATACTGGGTT
This sequence comes from Corvus brachyrhynchos, assembly GCF_000691975.1. Classification (NCBI taxonomy): domain Eukaryota; kingdom Metazoa; phylum Chordata; class Aves; order Passeriformes; family Corvidae; genus Corvus; species Corvus brachyrhynchos. The sequence goes on along the minus strand of NW_008239283.1, from coordinate 3,802,562 downwards.
TTAATCTTACTTTAGAAACTGACTCTTGGCTGTACTTGGATCACCAACAACACAAACATTGATGTCCCCACGCAAAGAAGTGCCTTCTGAAGTGGTCTTGGGAACACCTCCAAAGAGCATCAGCAGGACGCCACGTTTTACTTCATCGTTACCTGCCCCAGAAAAGACATTAAACTAAACATCCAAAGAAAACACCACATTTTTCCTATTAAAAAAACTTCACCCTACTAGAATTTTTGAGCACTTGGGCACATCTGCTCAGAATTCACCTATTTGCTAAACATCCACCAAAACCTGTAGAGTTCAGTAGCAGAACACCCGACATCAAACCCAACCCTTTTGACTGGGCTTGCAGGCCTTAATGATTAAACACCACAAACAGTCAGGGAACAGATTCTCTTTTTTTAGCACAACCAGTGCTGAGGAGGAAAGTTTATAGTAGTTGGCACAGGGCTTTCAACCTTTCCCAAAATGACACTACAGAGACAGCAAAAGGAATTAATATTTACACAAGTGAAATTTTCCCTCTCTGAGGCCACAAATGGATTCTTACCATGGATAGTGGGGAAGAGGCTGGTGCACAGATTATGGTAAAGGTTCTTATCTTGGCTCATTTCAAAAACCTTTTCCCACTCTTTCACAGACATTTGGTTTTTAATGCTTTCTGCAGTCTGTTCTTCATCTCGGAGCTCTTTCCCACCAAACTGAACAAAGGAAATAAAACAGTAATAAAAGTAATAACAGGATCACTAATGAATGTGAGCACTGCAGACAGGTCACAAAAACTTGCTCTGTAAGCTGGATGGGAGGAACACATTCTAAAAAGCTGCCCTTAGGCTAAGTAAGCTCATCACCTTATACCTTTAAAAAACAATAGCCAATTTCCTAGCAGGCAAAACCAATGGTGTAACTTCAGTTAGTGAGAAAATCCCAAGTGAGTTGCTTGTACAGAGATTAAAAAGAGTAAAACCAATATGACTTCCTTTGACTAAAATTGTCTTTGTAAGCATTCTTACATTAACTGGATCCAAAGTCTTTTGCGGCTCTGAAATAGGGGCCAGAAATTTCTACTCCCAGAACATAACAGATACTCTTTTTATCGTATGTGATAGTGAAGCTGTTAGCAGAATGATAGACTACAGTGCCACACCATGCCAAAACCCAGACACAGTCAGTATTACTCATTGTGTTGCAGTAACATCCCACAATGTCACTTGATAAACTAGAGGGAACAAAAAGGATCCCTGTTTTGCCTGTGACAAAACACAGCAATGGGATTTTCTGGAAGGAAAGGAAATGCTGCAGAAATGAATGTAAGCTGAATGGAAATACAAGGGCCAGTCAGCTGTTTAGAACAAATTGTAACATTGGCGAATAATCACATCTGTGAAAAATGCTATGAGTGACAAAGACAAGAAAAGAATCTTGCTATGTAAATTCAATGAAAATACAAAGACAGTCAAACACACACAGGAAGGTTGCACACACGGACATTTAAAGCTTTACCCATTCC
>NW_008239283.1:3799688-3800855 GCF_000691975.1 Corvus brachyrhynchos | reverse complement strand
CCCTAACTGGAGGGAAAACCGCACAGAACAGAAATCACCAACACCTTTAAATCTTTCTCTCCAGACTCACCCGTGGATTTGTTGGTGCAACATAACAAGCCAGAAAGACAAGCTTATAGGAGAGCTCCCGGACTCCGAGGGCACGCAGTCCCCGGATACCTTCGGTTTCATAGCCCTCTGTCCCTGTCAACCGGGAGCTGGTTTCTGCGCGCAACCCTGCCAGTGAAACAGGAGTCAGGACAGCAGCTCCCAGCACGAGTGGGAAGGACATCTCATCAAGGTCATGTGTAGCAACAAACCTGGTGTAGAGAGCTGGGACACATCAGGCACAACAATCAGTGAGCCGGTGAAGTCACATTTGTCGCCTGCCTGAGCAGATTCCACGGCCTCTGCGCGCAGGATCACCTCCACACTTCGTGGAATGCTGCCGCGCGGCAGCTCACCCTGCGTCTCCTGAATGCGCACCTGGCAGGGAGAGAAGGTTCAACACTGAGCAAATGTCACCAGAGCTGAAACTACTTCAAAAGATGGGTTAAATAGCATCTGATTGCTGCCATCCATGTCAGTCCCTCTTACAGCATGACAAACAACCAAAAATCCCTTCCGTAATCAGCATCTAAGGAGTCTTGGTGCACCTTAAGAGGATGTACAAGGGCCACAATGACAATTCTGAGAAGCGAATTTCAGTTATTATGGCTCACATAAAATACAATTGTGGGATGTAAAGTGCTGAGGATGTGGGAGAATAAGTCAACCCGGAAGAGTAAAATGCCGCAGATACCAACAGACACCTCTTTTTGTTCTTGTACAAAACAACTACACATGATGTACTGGCAACATGAGACTAACTCTGGCTTGAATATGTGGGGCGTCAGTGGATTACTTAAGACAATGTCGCACAACAAAACTGGTTTGATACTATTAATAATTTCCCATTCTTAAACTTAAGTCTTCCAGAGACAGGAAGAAACCTTTTGCAGAAATTCTGCCTTTTCTTGAGGTCTTTTCTTGATGTTGACAGAACAAAAATTAACTGTCTTCAATGTGTAGCAGTACAAACAACACCTTCCAACCACCATAGGAACATCATTGATTGTCATCACCCCCCAACATCACCCCTGTACCTTTTGGAAATCAACAAATATTGATTTGTTTGTGTCCCGCGGG
>NW_008239283.1:3797342-3799666 GCF_000691975.1 Corvus brachyrhynchos | reverse complement strand
GGCACTGGCTGGGTTCCTGCAGATGTTTGGCTGGGTGTATTTGAATTGCTGTTCCACATCTTTGATCACTGTCTGGCAGTCGAGGCACAGGAAGGTTCCACTGACCAGCTCTGGATGGACAGGGTGGGTACGAACCACCTGCCCACTGATGCGCAGCAGGGAGCCAATTTTTGCTGAAGTCAGTTCTCGAATTCTGTTTAAAACAGAAATTCACAAGGATTAAATTACTGCATTAACAATTCTAGGCCCAGGGTACTAAGATACAATATATTTTCATTCTGTCTCTGACTAAGGAACTGCTGTAACAAACAAAAGAAACAAACGTTGCAATATATTCTCATTGTATGATTTTACGTAAACTTTTAGATTATTACTAAAGGTCAAACCAATGCAAAAGTTACATCAGTGGTACTTCAAAAGCAACACATACTAATTCTTTTGTTGTTTTTAAACTAGAGAAGTTACATTTGTTTGTGAAATAGGATGAATCTAAGTATCTGAGTGTGATGCACAAATGAAAAACCATTTCAAAAAATATCCTGCACAAGATCAGGAAACTTTGTCACAACTCTACTGGCCAGCTGCACATTTCACACTACACAACCAAAACATTTTCAGCGTGCTTTGACATGTTTTTGCCCAGTAGTAAAACAGCACAAGTTTCTGGAATTAATAATCATCATACTTGTGTCTGGTAGGCAGGTCCTGGAACGCAACATAAAAGTCCTTGTTTGCAGGAACATTTCCACGGTCTCTGGCAAAAGTCTTTGTTGCTCGACAGAGGTATGGATAAACCCTGAAATATGGGAAAAAAGTTCAAATTTTACAGAAGCTATCAAAATGCCTTCTCTGCTTTAGATTACATCAAAGGCTTGTATCAGATTTCCAGGTTCTGGCTTTTAATGCTATGTCTCATAACCCAAAAAAGCCACTCTAAATATGCTAAAGGTAAGATCACTATACAATAATGTTATTTGCACTACTGTTTGATAATAGACTTTTTAAAGTCTCATTTTATGACACCTTTACGCTTATATTAAGAAATGTATCTTCAAAATAAGTGACCAACTCAAGAAAGCATTTTCAGAGCATGAAATTTTAGAGTTTATTCTGTATTCTCATACTGACCACTTACTTCTTTATGACAATAAATGCAATTAGCTGGTTAACTCATAGTTTCCAGAGAGGAATCCACTGAGAAATGGTTTTAGCCAGTTAAAAAAGAATAATCCTACATGTGAGTGTTTTCAGGATGCAGAAAGAAGATATGCCTCTCATTTTTTACATAACAAGCAAGACATTATAAGCCTGAGACTCCAGCAGAGCTCAGCTTTACCTGGAAAAACCCCGCTCTACATTTTACCTGTAAAACTCCTCCTGAATAGTGGTAGAGAGTTGCTGATTGAACTGCTCCAAATCTGCAAAGCTGACGATCAGTGTGTTCCGCTCCGGCCGGATCAGTTCTTCAGCATCTCGCAAGTACTTGACCTCCCCATCGCTGTTCTGGAACCTAGAAGTGATTCAGGAAAACGTTTCACAGTCACCAGGCAGCAACTGAATACTTCTGAATTCAGGAGAAAAGGCAGAGAAAAAGATCACTCACATTCAGGCATCCCACAGCCCCTTGCAAAGCCCTTTTACAACAATATTTCTTCTTCCACCCCCTTGCTACATCTGCTCTATCCACACCCCAGCACAGACACACCAGGTTTACATTTCATACAGCAGGAGAGTTGTCCCAGTGCCAGACAAAATTTTATTTAAGGTTTAACAATGGCTCTGCACCAGCAAACAAGGTTTTGTTTCCTCCGGGTGATGCTAATGGTTTCCTTATTTGATGCGGATGGGCCCCATAGGAAGCAAAAAGCAGTGAGCCAGATGTATTAATGCGTAACACCCAAGCCGTGGAAAGGGTTTTCAACACAGCTGTGACACAACATTGTTAAAAGGAACCAAACGTACCTAAAAAAGCAATAATCATAGAATGGTTTGGTTAAGAAGGGATTTTAAGATCATCTCGTTTCAACCTCCTGCCATGGGCAGGGACACCTTCCACTAGGCCAGGTTGCCCAAAGCCTCATCCAACCTGGCCTTGGACACTTCTAGGGATGGGACATCCCAACTTCTCTGGGCAACGCTCCCGCGGAAACTCTCCAAGAAGGGTTTTACCTACCAAGAGAACACCGAGCTGCCTTCCTACAGGTTCCTCCCGGCAGAGCCTCAGACCACAGCAGAGCTTTTCTGACCGAACGCCAAGGGGAGAGGGCTCCAGGCCCTGACAGGATCTCACCAAATGGCGGCCCCTCCGTGAGGCGCTGACGGCC
>NW_008239283.1:3780866-3796997 GCF_000691975.1 Corvus brachyrhynchos | reverse complement strand
TGCTCAGCGAGCTGCTCAGTGCTGCTGAGGGCTTAGAGCTGTGCCAGAGCAGCACCACGTCTCCCATTGAGAAACAGAGGCATAGAATGCTAAGGGGTTGTAAGGGACCCTAAAGATCATCTAGTCTCAACCCACCTGCCATGTGAGGGACACCCCCCACTAGACCATGTTGCTCAGGGACTTACACCCAACCTGGTCTTGAACCCTGTCAGGGATGGGAAATCCAAAATCTCCCTGAGCAACCTGTTCCAGTGTCTCACCACACTCACAATAAAGAATATCTTCCTCATATCTCATTTAAATCTCCCCTTTTTCAGCTTGTCTCCATTCCCCTTGTCCTGTCACTACAGCTCTTGACAAGGAGTCCATCTCCACCTTCTCTGTAGCCCCTTCAGATACTGAAAGGTTGCTATGAGTTGCATAGGTTGCTCACACAACCTTTTCTTCTCCAGGCTGAACAGCCTCAACTTTCTCAGCCTGTCTTTGCAGGTGAGGTGCACTACTCCTTTCATTAACTTCATGGCCCTCCTCTAGACTTGCTCCAACACTTACATGCCCTTCTTATATTGGCGACACCAACACAATAGGCGTGGAGGTGTCAGCTGTGGGCATCTTCAGCACAGTAGCTGCAGTGAAGATTCCACAAGGCACTGCTTTCCCCAGGAAGAAATCAGCTATGGTAGCTGGAGTTAAAACTACTCTGGTGTGGCCAGGGCACTGCTGAGGAATTCCCGAGGGACGCAATCCCCACACTGTGTGCACGAGGCACTTAAGCAGCTGCTCGCTGAGGAGACCCACGCCATGCAGCATCTCTGGCTTCTGAAGAACTGGCCCAGGTGGTAAGGGTGTAAATTAAGCTAGGTGAGGATTAGGCCACAGTCTGGACACTTGGCTCCTCACTGGCACCGCTGTAGGATGGTTGAAGACAACATTTGCCAAGCGGTGCCATGGCTGACAGCCATTCCCGAATGGCAGCTGCTGGCACACAGCCCCTGCCAGCAGGAACCACTTCAACATCTATGAAAAATTGCTTAGAATTGCTCTGCCACCTGAAAAGTCATTCATCTCTGCCTAAACTGGGAATTTTGCTGTAATTAAAGCAGCTAAGGGCTCTTTTTCAGTTTTGAAACCCTTTCAGAAGTACCAGTACCAGCAGCCTCCTGAAGAAGTGTTAGTTCATGTTATGGTGTGCTTGCCATACCGTGAACAGAGACTTAACTGCAAAATGGTAAAGAAAATAAGAGACTTGTAGAACTAACTTGGTAATTTTTAAAACGCTTCTGGTGAGGAAATTGCATATTTTCTGAGACCACACTAGCAAAAATGTGCACAAGTTGGTTGTGAGGCTTGTTTTAAAAGAAATAATCCATCCTAGGTAATTTCTCTCTCTCAAAAAAAAAAAATATCTACTATTACCCAAAGAAGAAACAGTAAATAAAATCTATTTAGCGAAGTTTCTGGAACCCCAGTATGAACCAGTCCAAGGCAGCCATATGGTGTTCCACAACAGATATTGTCAAGGCATTCTCCTCCATCCCTTTATTTTGCATGGAGTGGTGTCCAATATGCCTGGAATTGACAGGCACTGGGTGAGAGCACAAAGCTTTCCTGCTTTTCCTTTCCTTCTCCCCTGGCCCACTGGGCAGGGAGCAAACATCTGTGTGGTGCTGCCCAGGGTTACCCAGCAGGTGTGGGCAGCCATGGGGAGCCAGGCATGCACTTGGCTGCCAAAGGAACAGCCCGAGTCCTCTTTCCCACTGGGCAGATTCAGACAGCTCAGCAAACACAGATGGGTTTTCACAGGAAAATGGTGCAGTTAAACTTCAGAAGCAAACTGAAGCTTTGTTTTGAGCAGACTCCCTGGCCATTCCTAACCAATATGCTTTAACGTTCCTTAAAACCAGTTTAGAAAATTGCACTACTGTATTTACCATCTGTATATTATGAAAGAAAACAAAACCAAAACCATTTTACCTGGTGGAGAGGCAGCAGCAATGGACTCGTTGTAAGCTGCTAAACTTCCTGCAAGTTACTGGAAATAAAGAACAGTACAGGTTTTACTTTTCCAGAACTATTACACCAGAGTTGCTACCTATCAAAACACCATAAAGGTCTGGAATTATTATTTGCAGGGTTTCAAACTACGTTCTAACACTGTGCAGCTCCCGCTAAAGTATCCTGTTAAGATGACATTCAGGACAAATGCATTTTGCATTTTGGTTTATGATCATAATTATTTTCTGTTAGCTAAGAAAGGCTGCATGAAAGGATTCAGCATACAAAAGAATCGGGGCCTCCATCCGAATTCTTGTTCTTGTGCAGTTACTGTGAATAAATCAAGCTACAGCCTAAGTTTAAATAGCTCCTAACAGAATTGGTGTAAGCACAGTTGTTAAGGCATGTATGCACAAAACTTGCTGCCAAATCAAGAGCAAGAAACAGCACCCAGGATATTTTTTTGTGGACAGGAAATTTAAGTCAGTAATTTTGCTCCTGGTTAGAAGAATGCACATCCAAAGTGGAATGTATTACCAGTTCTGTATGAACAAAAGTAACTAAATAAAATTCATTCCAGTTGGCTTAGCTAAATAAACAACAGTTTTGAAACTTGGATCCATCAGTACTAAGTCTGTGACAATGAGCTGTGTTTATAATCCACTTAGCTTTGCAAAGTACAACTGGGTACAATGTAAGATTTTCAAGTTAATAATTTGGGGAGGATTCCACAGTAAATTAATTACAACAGACTCATAAACAAAGCTCCAAAGTGTTATTCCTTGAATTGTGTGACTTCTAAACAAAGTTTAACTTCTACATTTCCAGTACTTTACCTGACCTTTAGTATGATTGTTTTCTAATGGAGAACTCTTGTCATAAGACATTAAAATTAAGTCTTGTTCAATGGCAGCTGCAAAGATGATTTGCCCTTTTGTGAAACTCTATACAATTTATACACAGCCTCACTGACCTTTCTGTAGCAGAACCAATATGTGACTTCTCTGACATTTAAAAATCAAGGTAGCAACAATAACACAGAATCATCCAAAACCGTACCTCCTACTGAAAGCTTGATCATGTAAAATGTTAAACAAAAATTAAGTCAGGAATTACAAATATGTATGAGTATTAGAGTAACTATTGCAGTACCCAAGTCAGGAATTTAATCCTTTGGTCTTTGGCAGCAACACTTACAAAATGTTTTAAATTTGAAAACCAACTCTCAGATGCAGTCCACAACAGGAAGTTTCAGATACACTGGTGCCTCTGCAAATATAAGGAACATCCTCTGGGTTGAGAGGAAGAGGACGATGAGAAGTAGCTTTGTGCACTGCTGCAAATTGAGGAGTTCAAGTAAGTGAATAATCTAAGAAAAAGTATGTCTACAAAGAATTTCAGAAGTACTCTGCCTTACAGAAACATTCAGTTTCTCTACGTGCACAAATATGGGCTGTTCACAGCATTTATAGATTAAAAAAACCTCTGAAATAGGGTGGCTTACATAATTTGGGTTTTGTTTCCTTGGTGCATGAAATCCTTGTTTTGTTTGTTAGCCCAGAGGGTGGGTCAGGCAGGAAAACACATGACCTGCTCTCAAACTCACTATCCATTTATTTTCTGAGAATATTGTATTTCCCTTATGTATTCCATGAGCATGTGCAAACTTGCAACCATTCTCAAATAGTAACATAAAATAAAGACCATGCCTATGGATTTTATACAGCTTTCAAAAAAAAAAAAAAAAGGGGGGAGGAGATAGAAAGAAAATAAATTTAAACTTTAGACAGTTATTACATCTGTAAAAAAAAACAAACCAAAAAAGCCTTATTGATTCATTATTATCTTGTGAGGAAACAAAGCAAAAAACCAGACAGATTTGTATCTAATTTACTTTGTGAGCTTTATTTCAACCTGTTTTAACAACTTCTTATGAAGACTTCTTGTTAAGAATGTTCTCACCTGCTTCCCTACCTGACACTCACGTAAATGATCAACTGCCTGGTCTCTCCAGATTTTTAAATTGCAAGCATCCAGTCACTTTATCTTGGAGCCAGTACTTCAGAATATTCAATCTTGCTGATGTAAGTTAAAAATGCAAAATGGTTATTGCATAATTTATTAAAATGTTTAGAAAAATGATACGATTTAATGTGACACTAAAATGCTAATTCAAAGTATTCCATTTTCATTAAAAATGTGCAGTTGCCAATACAAAGAGTCTTGATCCATTAAAATAGTTTACTTTAAATAAACAACTAAGGATAAAAAAAATTACTGTGGCACTTAATAAAGGAGAATTTTGTTTTTAATTGCATATCATAATGCTCAAATCAATCAATACACGTTCATCAGCAGCAGGGGCTATGCCTGCAGCCAGATCCTATTTGCCTGGCAGAGCATTCCCAACTCTCAGAGCAGCTTCTGTCAGGGCGTCAGGCGTTTGGGATCCCTCGGGAACATGGAGGTCTGACGGACGTTGTGTAGCCCCAGGTACAGCATGGTTACTCTCTCCAGCCCTACAACAGAGGAAAACAGCCCAGCAACACAGTCAGTCTTTGTTCAAAACCCTTAAGGAGCTGCAGGTGCTTCCCAGCTGAAGCCAGCCTCACACAGCAGTGTGAGCACAGCGTGAGCTGTTCCCATTATGGAACTTCCTAATCCATGGGGCTATAAGCACCCCAGCCATGATGGCGTGGAACCAGATGCACACTTGTTCTTCCATACACCTCCTACGTTAAGGTTTCCACCAGGAACAGCTTGAACCCAGGGTTAATTCTTGTGGTATCTCCTGTTTGGCTGGTACCTTGCCACGAGGACCATCTACTCTGATGAAAAGATGTAGCTTCAGCTTCCTTGGTGTCACTTCTAACTGGCCTAAATTATATTGGATTACCTGCAAATGTTGCATGCTCCCAAAGAGAAGAAGCAATCACTTATTTCTCCTCCCTACAAAACAGCTTTGTCAAATACACAGAGACCAGTGGCTGCTGGTATGATGGTGACTTTGATAAATCCATACATAATACACTTTTCTTACTTCCTTAAATTTTCCTCATTGGTCAGATTTGAAAGTGATGTGCCTGGCTAGTGAGGTGGCACCCTTGCTTGTGATCACCTCCTTTTTAAACTTGCCAGACTGTGCCATTAATATTTTGCCTATTTATTTTATGATGATCCTTACATTTGAGCTTCTCTCCTTAAATTCTCCAGGATAAACAGCCCCACTAATTTACCTAACAAGGTCACTATTCTGAATTTTATACTGAGCTCTCCTTGAGACTGAGCAGTATAAGTTAGGCTAAATAGAAACCAGACACTTACCTATTCCACCACCTGCGTGAGGAGGTGCACCAAACCGAAAGGAGTCAATATAAGCCTTTATTTTCTCCAAATCTAGAAAGGAAAAATATTGGTTTCTCACCTGCTTAATAAATCCCAAGCCAAACAGACAAGTGACTGCAGGACTACAAACACAACAAAAAATTTACAAACTAACAGTGAGGTTTTACTCACTGAACATATAAATTGTCCAGGGCTATCTAGAAATTATGACTGTAACAGTTCTGTTATATAATATTGTTAATAACTATTCAGCAAGGTGTTGCTGGAAGACTCACTAGCTTCTTAATACCCCACTCTATATGGTTAAACAGAATTAGATGGATTAAGAATGAGACAGTACTGTGATTTTACCACTCATATAACAAATTCTGCCCCAAATTCTTCCTCTAAAGGACACAAATCCAACCATGACTTATGTTCTTTTAAACTGTCTTGTTACCAATGCCATGATGCTTTGCTCTTTCTGTCAGCAGCTGGGGGTCGTGAATTCTCTGAGCTCCAGACAAGATCTCCTCCCCTCTCATGAACATATCATACGAGTTAGAGGTTTTCTGGAAACACAAAAAGGAGTTTAATTCCTACCTACAGTTACTGCATACGTTGCAAATATTCACCTCTCAATAACTTCACTTACGATATCCAAAGCTCTAAAAATGACTATTTTCTGCTAAAGTGTCTGCTTAAAGTGTCTGCTGCCCTGGAAGAATGTTTTTGCCACTTTTCAGTGATGGCAGCAGTGTTTGACCATGGAGATCTCTTCATAAAGCTCTCGCAGCTTTTGCTCATTTCTTTCTGGTATGTTTTCACCAGTAAAGAGTAACTGAAAACATCTGACAAATCTTGTAACCCTGACCTGATCTTGTTATCAGAATTTTAATTGTAACAGCAGATCATAGGGGGGCTGGAACTAGATGATCTTTAAGGTCCCTTCCAACCTAAACCATTCAATAATTCTATGGTCATATAAATATACTTTATCTGCATTGTCAAGTTATCCCTACATGGAATAATAAAAAAAAAAAAAGGAAAAGAAAAGGAAAAAAACCCCATTGACAACAAGAAGGCATTTTACTTACAGGGTTGGCTGGATCTGGCATTGTATAAAAAGGCCTCACAGCAAGAGGATATTTGTCAAGAATATAGAAGTCTGTGTCGTACTGAAAGAAGGTAATTTAGAACAATTAGTACAAGAGAAAACTACACAAAGAACAAATTACAAGAGAAAGACAGAACCAGTGAATCTTTGAAATAAAATTTTTAAAAATTCCCCAATAACTTCCCACAATATTGTCTAAGTTATCAATAAAAGTGGTGCATTCTTTCTCAGTTTTTCAATACTACTTCTAGTGTAAACTTACAAATGTTGAGCAGTAAAATGTGTTGCTCTAACAGGTACTTTCGTTTTCCTCCCAAAGGTCTCATCTTCTCATAGATTTTGTTAGAATTTGGTTTGCCTTTTTATTTTTTTTAATTCTCCTAAGAACTGGCTTTGGAACACACTACCCTGTTTGGTGTCCTCAGTATAACATATGATAGAAATAAATATAAAAGATTGAAAATGGTTTGAAACAGCTTATTAATGACAAAGACAAAACTGACAGTAGATGAAATACAGAGCACCAAAATAGGAATGCAGTCAGACAATTAAAAAACGGTAATCACCAACTCTTCACAACTTCTGCGTGTTCTGAGATACTGTCTACATGTAGGTATTTACATCAATCCCATAACTCTACAACATTAGGTTTCAGATTCAGTGACAAATTTATTTATTCTAAAATAATTGTTACCTTTTCCTTTACCAGGCGTCCCAGGAGTTTTTCATTAGGTGTGCTGAAAAAGATTATCAACATTAAAATGAAGTAATTTAAATCTGTACTGCTTATATACTTCATAAAGCCCAAAAGATTACAAGCTACAGAGCTGCTGCACCCTGACCCTTAAAAATCTAGTACTTGTTTCTGACTTTTCTGGGTTGTGCACACAGAAATTGCAGAAATAAAGTATATTTATTTGTTTCTAAATATTTTGTATTGGTCCTAGAAATCCCTTAAATTAACCGGTACCTAAGGTCCTAGAAATCCCTTAAATTAACTGGTACCTAAAAATATTCTTGCTCTTAATATAACTTCTTCCTAGTCACCATACTGTGATTACTGAAGAACTGTGTACTCTATTTCCTATTGCCATACATCTTGTGTATGACACAGTAAGTGAGAAACACCATGAACAGTTGTTGAGCAAACAATTTTCCTCCATCAAACTCTTATGATTGAAACTTTATTTGACGCACAGATCATTTAATTTAAAATCACACACTACCCTAATGGTGCTGGATATATTATGGGGTAGAACAGAAATGTTTTAATTCATTAAATGTCTTTAGTAAAGTTTATATATAAACTGCTAATTAAACCATCTCTCAGTAAATTAATGGGAATTTATCAAGATTGTTTCATCATTTTCCTGAGAGGTGGAAGGAAGAAATGGAAAGGTGTTACCTAAAAGAAAGACCTTAAGGCAGCAGAATTTTTTTGTTTAATCCTATTCAAAGACATGTGACAATTCATGTGAAGGACTGCAATTGCTGGACAAACAAACACTTCTTTTCCTTAGAAGGTTCAAGTTGCTGTCACTTTATGTTGTCGGTTATTTTCTTTCAGATTTCAGAGTTTGTACCCATAGCCTACATTAAAAGAAAGGACTATTTTCACATCCACTCATTTACTTGTCAAGAGATCTGGACAGAAGTGCTGTTTATTCCTCTAACAGCTGTGATTCCTTGTTGAGGGCTGTCAGGTGCACAGTACAAAATGACACTTCACTACCACTTTCCCAAGACTCTGACACAGTCAAGGTACTGCCAAGTACCTCAGATCCTCTTCATCACCCATCTCCACACCAGCCTCTCGCAGCATGGCCACACCTTCACGGTATTCCAGCCTCAGAGTTGGCTCCAAAAACTTAAATGGCTCACATGGGAACTGTTTGCTCACTGTCTGAATTTCAGTCTGGAATCTATAGATGAAGAAACAAGAACAGAAGCCAAATACAAAATAGTCAAGAACTTGCACCTAATAATGATTTTGTGATTTTGCCACAAGAGGTCCCTCTTGCAATATAAAAACTGTATTAAAGCCACTTCTGGAGAAATTCTGTAATGAATTGTTTCAACAAAGTTAATGCATCTACTTCAAGGATGCTGATATTTCACTATTCAGTTTAATTCCTTTTGTAAGAAATAATCGACTAGGTCAAATTTTCACAGTAAAGGCACTGAGAAATCATACCTTTGATTTGTAGTATTTACCTGGGTTCTTTTCTGATTTGAGTAATAATCAAATATATACAAGAAATTTCCCTCTGGACAGATAAAGATTTGCATTTCTGCTGGCAAAAGAGTCTAATTTGAAAGCAAATGGAAACCACTTTCTAAACTTCTAGCCTGGCTTTTTAATGAGTTAGACTGTGAATAATGGAAAATAATCCTTGGTGTTATCATGGAACAAATGCAGGCTGGTACAGTAATTTTTATTCAGGAAAACTTTCTTATATAGTAAATATTAAAATAATTTTTGAAATAGAAAAATCCACCAGTAGTGGCACAAAAAGAAGGACATTCTAAATTACTGACGCATCACTACTCTTAGGAAGTCCTTTCAACAGCAGACAGCAAGTTTCTTAGTGCAAGCCAGCATACTCCAGGAGATGCTAAAAGTAGTTTACTGGCCTATGGCTTGAGTGAACTTTAAAAGTCAGGCACAAAGAAATAGTTGAGAGCAAAGCAAAAATATGTTTTGAAGTTGTGCTGTAAATCAGATCGCCAATGATCATCTGACAAACTGAGGCTAAAAGGCTTGCCTACTTCATACCACAGTGCAAGAGATGTCAAACAAAGAAAGTTGCTCGTTAAAAGAAGGAAGTGCTCTTATTACCTTTCCTGAAGCCCCTTGAATATCTGCACCAAGGTATCTGCAATCTCATCTACCACTTCATGATAGTGATAATTAAAAGCCATTTCAATATCCAGACCAACAAACTCAGTCAGGTGTCTGTGTGTATTGGAGTCCTCAGCTCTAAATACTGTAAAAGTAAACAACGGAAATCCTAACTGACCTGAAATTATCATTCCAGTTGCAAAAATAGCAATCATTAGCATTTGGATTAGACAGACATGATGACTTTAGACGTGAAAATTCTCACTGAAAGACACAAATGAAACCAGCAGCCTCAGAGCATCATTTATAACAGTGACAGCATTACTGCAGCTGTAGTACTCAAAGGATACAAGACAGACACAACCCATAGAGAGGATCTCCAGTTAGACCCACAGACACAAGTGGAAAAAACAGACAAGTCTGCAAGCACAAAAGAACTTTCAGATTTGAAAACCGCCTTTTTCACAGGAAATGGACTTCTACACATGTGTGTCTTCTGGGATGGGTACATGAGTCTAATATAAACACGTCTTCCCATAAACCATGACTCATCTGTTAGTGATTACCAAGAAATTTAAGATCTTCTGAATTACTTGGAATTTTTTTTTTGTTTTATACACTGTTATTTACTTGTTTTCCAGCATTTAGAGGCTATGTATCTTCAAACCATTTGAGGTTTTCGAAGAAAACCTGTTGTATTGCCACCTAAAGAGGCTATGTCCTATCAGCTTCTGAGAAAGAGCATGGGACTAGAAATCATTCATTTTTTTTATTATTAACTAACAGCCCAGTTAAAAGTAAGCTTGTTCTAAGTAATGTTGTTTGGTACATGTACAGCAACTTCTCTGTCAACTTTACTGTCATCAGTTGGCTCAGCTGAAATTCGTGTTTGGCAAGTAAAACTACACCAAGTGAAACCATTCAGAGCTTTAGTGTGTGTGTGTGTTATCTTACTTGTACCACAGCTGCTAAAAGCCACCAGGGCACACTTCACACATCGCATAAAGCAAAGCTTTTCTTACCTGGCCCAACGCAGAAAACCTTTTCAAAGTCAGCACATATACACATCTGCTTGTACAGCTGTGGGGACTGAGCCAGGTAGGCACTGGTTTTGAAGTAAGATACAGTAAACACATTGGCTCCTCCTTCACTGGCAGCTGGAAAGCAAGTGCTTTAATAAGGAATTATTGAAATAAAATTAAACAATTATTAAAATAAACGTGTAAAAAATAAAACAGAGGTAGAATGATAGATTATTGGTCTTACATTTAAAGATCAGAAAGAGATTTTTCTTCAAAGCATATAAGAGGAAAAGGATATATTTGCATCCATCTACTCATGCCAACGTAAATTTTGCAGCTCAGGACTGCCACACCTTGCAAATCTGCAAATTTAGTTGGGGTAGTTTAAAACGTTACTGTTCCAGCTGACCTTCACCTTAGAGTGAGAACAGCAGAGAATACATGTCTGTATCAACACATCTACCAGCACCCCCGTATTTTTGTGGAAACCAGTCTCTGCCAGCTGCTCAGGCTGCCAGGGGTTCACTGCAGAGCTTAAGATCAAAGTGCATATCCTGTTTCGCCAGGACCATCCTCTCTAACTGAAGGCATAAATATCTCTCACAGCCAATACCAGCCTTACAAGAGGGCATGAGCCAAAGCTATAAAGCTTCTTCTCAGTTTGAGGCAATTTTCACAGACAGCTACAGGAACAAGGATCACATGCATTTGTATTCCTTACTGCAAAGCACCTACCAAAACTGCACCACTTTACCTTGCCAGTTCCCAGCGTGTGACATGACAGGTGCAGTGGCCTAACACAGGTAACTTTTAAACCCTCTAATCTTAAAACAGTTATGATGTTTAAATTGTAAGTTTAATAAGGATTGCATTGACTTAACTTAGCTGATTTTACAAAATATGGTCTCATCCAACCTTTGATGATTGAAAGCTTGCTTGCTTTCAAAGGCAAACTGCACACTTCCTCAAAGGTCCTACATAAATAAACTACTTGGGAGCCTTTTAGTACTTCATACTATATAACTGTCTCCATAGGAAAAAGTCATCCAATCTTCTAGTTCAATGACAATTTTCACGTTGAAAGAATAGTTGCTTACATGCATTTTGTAAAAAAGCTCCTTTTTTATCTCAATCAAGAGCTGCCTTCCAAAATATAAATACAGAAGCATTAAATTCAGTAAGCAAAATGTGTGCACTTTATAAATGTACAAACAATAACACAATAACACAAATGTTCTGCTCTAATTTTCCATGCCATGTATCTTAGTGGCATCAATAAAACCTCAAAGAGCACCAATAAGATAGAAGAAAAACCCCCATCAGTAAATCAAGGCATTGGACTTTTGAAAACAATACAGCAAACCAAAAGAACTAGAAGCAAAATCTACATTTCCAGACTTTAAGGCTGAAGCTGTTATTCCACACTTTCAAAAAGAAAAAGGTCTACCACCTTGTATTTTGCCACATTCTCATTGCTAAAGAAGTGACAAATTGTGCCATATAATGGCATCATATTTTATACCATGTTTTTTGCTACATCTTTATGATGGAATCTGCTTTTAATCTAAATTAGAGTGGTATTTTTTTATACTGAGAATGGAAAAGGCAGTGCTCAACACTGAGAACACTGACTGGAAGAATAATGCATGTGATCAGGATTAAACAATTAATTGCCAATTACATAAACCAGGTATATATAGTATTTTTCTTGCCATTCTTTTAACAGCCCAAGTCAGGAGAAGAGTAAAGAACAACTCAACACCTGCTAGAAGTTTGCTACGTTGCATCTAAGATAGAAAGAAAACTTTATGTTTTTTAAATAAAAACTTACTACATTTTTGTCAGATAGGTACACTGAGCAACTGGAAAAGAAGCACACCTGTAGCAGCTGGATCACATATACAATACCTGAAATGATTTTGGGAGTCTGAATTTCCACAAATCCCTTGCGAATAAGAGTTTCTCGGAAAAGCTGACAAATACCAGACTGAAGGCAGAAGACTGCCTGACTAGTGGAGGTCTATAAGAAGAAGATAAAATAATGAATCCTAAGTTAGTTTTTCCTGACTCTATTACTTCTTTTGAACAGCTGGAAGGATGAATCTCTTCCCTCAGGAATACCTGATTATTGTATCTGCCTAAACAGCAAAAAGTCCAAATCACTAATTGTTTATTACACAGAAGGAAACACCAAAGGCAACCAAAGAAATTATTAATTTCAATTTATAGCATATTCAGTTACAAACAAGGCACTATGGTCAATTCTACATTTTAAAAAAATAACTGATTTATGAGATGTGCTTCTGCAAATAAAGGTTTTATAGTAAGAAATTGAATAAAAGCACTAAATCTATTAAAAAGCTTTCAGCACACTAAACTAGAACAGCTGCAGAATACACAGTGCATGATAAAAGCAAAGCCATTAATAACTTACGTAAGGTAGAAATGTCTGTCTGTTAAAGGCTACCAAATGCAACATTTTTCATGTAAAAACACAGCCACACGTTAACCACGTACAACACTGCCACAAAAACATCCAAACCCCAAGGTTTGAACTCCCAACATTTAAGCAGCCCACATAACACCTGTTGATATGAACTGCAGTTCTTTTTTTCACGTTACTTTAAAAGTACATTTAGCTGAAAACAGAAGCAGATTTAGCTGAATCGATCATTTTGTTTATGCATGTGACACAATTGAGCTGCTACACTAAACGTTCCTGAACACTTCTGGCATGAAGAATAAACAACCACCTTAGTGACTGCTGCAAAGACTGCAAGGCATCAGCTCTGAACCCATATCTGATTTTGTGCTTTTCAGCATCTCAAACGTGACAGTGAGTAACCTAAAAGGGTACAAAAAGACCAACGAGTTCCTGCAAACGACCAAGAGAACAGCTCTTTACGACAACCTGCGTCACAGCACTGTTTACTTCTCTTTCACCCAGCTTTTCAGTTAGGGTAAGAAAGGCTTTGTGGGCTTTTTCACATGACTCCTACCAAACCACAAAACAAAAAACCCCCAACCAAAACAAATTATATAAGCAGCCAAATTTAGACAGACTGTCAGTAGAAACGCTGAAATAAAGCCACATCCATCATCTCTGCAAGATAAAGATATCCCTTCACCAACAAACCCAAAGGGAAAACTGCAATAATACTGCAGATCTGTAGCTGTTTGGAGTTATTTGCCATTTTAGCTGACCAATGAAATATTTCAGGCATGTAAGTGGTTGAGACTAGTAAATAATAGCAGTTCTCACTGTCTGATAAACCACATGTCTGATAGACCACAGCCGCTACTCCAAATGTTCAAAATGAAGGAAATGAGGTTTTGAGCAACAGTTACAAAAGTACCCTAAAAGTTTTTCACCTTTTCACTTTTTCCACATTGGTCTCCCAGAATCAGACCTATGGCAAGACTGCCTGAGTTACAGGCAAGATTTGGTAGTGTTACATCCAAGTACCAGGATGATTCAAAGGGATTTTTTTTCTTAACCATCTCCTACTTGAAAGGTGAAAGAGTTGACAACTTTAACAGTCACATTTGAGTTTCCCAATAAAGTTTTTGATGAACTAGACACATCTAAAATTGCTGAGAGAAGATGCGTAACATTTACATAAAGCAGGATAGAAACAGTGCCTCTTCTACATTTGGTGTGAACCAACAGTAGTTTCATGCCAGAGCAGGTGAGAACACAGTCCTAAGTCAAACAGTCCCGGGAAAAAGAAAACTGGTTGCTAAACCCGGTCTGAAAGCAATTACATGGTCTGACCTAAAACTGCGCAAGAAACACAGTCAACACCTAACACAGCTCTCCAGTAACAAAGGATCATCAGGCAGCAACTCCTCCTGCCCTTTGTGAGGATGCAGGGCAAGGACTCTGTCTTCCTAAGCCATCTATAATGATAAATTATGCTTAGAAACAGCATTTATGAAACCAGCCAAATTCACAGAACTGGAGACTGAAGCTTTTATTTAACTACAGCCCAAGAACAAGCTGCAATTCTCCATACCTCAAATTAGATCTGACAAGACCACTCTTCTTTCACCAAAGGTGGCTGAGTTTCAGTGTCCATTCATTCAGAGACTGCCAACATGGATAACTGTTGGAATCTGTGATACTGCAGCCCCCTTGTAAGAATTAAACAGACCACCAAGACATCTGAGATAAGCTCCTAAAG
This sequence comes from Corvus brachyrhynchos, assembly GCF_000691975.1. Lineage (NCBI taxonomy): Eukaryota > Metazoa > Chordata > Aves > Passeriformes > Corvidae > Corvus > Corvus brachyrhynchos. Next base: position 3,782,513 of record NW_008239283.1, on the reverse strand, counting down.
AACTGCATCTGACAATGTGCAATGGAGTTGTATCAATGGCCTCAAAAGTTTTACGTGCCACTACAGTTTCCAAGTATTTTAAAAATGGAGAAAAAACTTTTCAGATATAGTAACATTCTTTGCACTGGTGTGATGCTCAGAACACAAAGAGAACAAATTAATTTGAAGAAAATAATTCAGTAACTGAGATGCTTCTATATATAGCAGCATGTTTGGTACAATGGGAAGTAACACAGTCACAAATTGAGCTTCCACACTTAGGTAAAATACAGCAAACTAAAGATAGAGACAGCTGCCAAAATTAATTGAGTTTTACCTTTGTCTTAAAAAAAGATTTTGACATGGCATTCTTTTTGTGTAGTGTTTACTCCAATATGAACCCTTCCACATACATATTGACAAACTATCTTACCTGAGACTATGGCAAAGATAGTTAATATTCCTTCAAGAGTTAAGGAGAAACAGAAACAAACTTATGAGACTTAAATGCTGTTGCCATTAACAATGTTAATGTTTTAACTCAGTCTGCAAAATTAATTTTACAGAAAAACTCATTATTTTCAATAATCACCTTTGTTACAGACAACAGAAGAAAAGTCTGGAGAACAATGCTGAAGTACAAGTTTCAGTCATAACCTAACTCTAATTTCACCTGTGTGTTTATTATTCAGATGCCACAAAGGAAGATATTAATGATAAAACTGAGCACTGTAAGATTATAAAAACAATTATAATTTTTCATTTGGCACAAGATGCAGTGTCAGAACAACAGGCACGTGTGCTACCAAATGTGTTTCAGTGGAATTGAGGGCAGTTCAAACCACCGTGATTGTATCTCAGAGAGGTGAGACCGATGCAGAGATATGAGGAGTTATGAACGTTCTCTTTACTCTCACATTAGCTGGAGGATTTGTTCTGCTCTCCCCTCATTTCTGCTTTCCTGTTTGCCTGCTGTAGCTACCTATCTTCCACCAGGAGCAACCACTAAATACATAATTGGCTAAATAATGTAATCTATATTCTTTTAAGTAACATACATTAAATAATGTAATTAATTTTGCAATTCCTCTACTATATATAGGACAAATGAAGGTTTTGCTAGAAAACAGAATTTCTGTTAAATAACATTTTTTTAACCCCAAAGTGACTGAAGTCAGCTTTTATTCAAATTTCAATATTACTTACAGTATAAGAATATATGAACATGGAGTTTGTTGTCTAAATGACTGGGACTGTGTATGTACTCACTGCCAAATCACTTCCCACAAGAAAATAAATTGTACATTTGCTTGTTCATTACCGCTTGGAACCAGTCAGGAAAAACACAGTTTTTGCAATGAGGAAACTGAATCCAACACAATGAAATCAAGCTTGAAGTAATCAAGTATTTGGAAAAAAAGTGCATTAAGATCAGTGTACAGCTGGATTATCACGTAACACAGTCTGACATCCATAAACTACTAAAAATACAGTTTAATGTTAATGCTCTACCCTGAGCAGTATAAACAGAATAATATTGACCCTAAAATGGCTTTGCTTTGGTCTCAATGAGCTGGGCATTAGCAGACAGAACTGCAGCAACAGGACTGCAAACGGCATATAATTCAAGTCACATTTGGACAGATACCATTAAGATAGAAGTCCTGC
>NW_008239283.1:3755517-3780851 GCF_000691975.1 Corvus brachyrhynchos | reverse complement strand
TCAGTCAGGTCCATTGTAAACCTGGGTGAATCTGAATTGATTTTTTCTTCAGACTTTTGCAAAGACAATCTGACAAGTAAAACCCAAGAATTAGTGTTTCTTTCACTGGTCGTTTCTTCATTGTTTATTTTAAACAATGTAAAACTTGATAAACCTGAACCAGTATTTCGAAGAAGCAAACTACAAAAATCAGTGTTTCACAGGTCTTTTCTTCACTGCTTTTCATCTACCACAGAACTTCATGAAATAACAGTTTCTGCAGGTCTTTTTACAGACATGGGAAGTCTACACACCACCGAATACTTCAGTGAAACTCAAGAACAGCAGAAAAGTAGAGATTTAAAAACAGAATCAGGGTTCTACTTTGCCGTTTTAAACTGTTTTGGTAAGTTAATGGTAAATCAAACATCTCTACGATCAAGTGGTTTGACTTTAATTAAGCCATCGTGAAAAACAGATACTTAGGTCAACAGTGGTTTCCTCACAGTCACCTGTGGTTATGTGAAAGAAAATCTAGTCTATACAAGGACTTTTCTTTCTTCTTACCAGCTCTCTTTTCTCTAAAACACCAACTTTTCTACTCCAAGTGTGTGATCTGTATTTTATGAGTTAACCCACCAAGAACAAGTTCATTCTTCCCCAGCAATCATTCTTTGGAAATGATTTTCAAAACCCCTCAGCCCTAAATAAACACCATTTTCTCTCCATACATCACAATAACAACTACAGCAGTAGCTTGGCATCTTGGCATTTAAGTACTTCCCATACCTAACCTTAAAAAACCCCGAACTACCAGACACTTCTGAGAGATCTTTCTCAGCAAACAAAATGCAAGACTGTTAATAATTCACTGCAATACCCAGTCTACTTTCACATGTACACAAGAGTGGAAGTCTTGCAATCTTTGCAACATACTTTGCATCTTTCATCTCCACTAATGTAATTTCCTTATTATTAATTACACTCCTTGTATTGCATCACAATCAAACCTTCCTTGGTATACATCATAGCTGGGTGGAGTGATGCTATTTTCAGAAATCCAGCTTTTTTCATTCATGTAATAACTGAGTTTCACAGCTCCACTTTATCACGACATGGCCCCATCCAATTAACTCCTTCGTTAATAACTACTTAAAATTAGCTAATTACTTAACTACTTTACATACTGCATTTATGGACAAAAATAATTCTAGTTGCATACAAAGGACTTTTTTTAGTCTGAGCCTAACCAAGATCTGTGCGTTTAGTTTGTTAAATCTTTCTCAAAATAACAGTGTCCCTATTTTTGATGTTCAGTAACCTCCTTCTTCCTTAAAAAACTGGGGCACCAGAACTAGATGATACTTTTATCTGTGGCTGGACTCCCTCCCACACTAGTAGGAACAGATCATCACATCATGTGTTAGAACTATTCCGTTAAAATTTCTTCCCTGTTGCCTGTGACTTGGTTTTCCTAGAAGGAACAGCTATGGGAACAATGGTTTCAGATAACACGTCATGTTTTCCAATCCTCCTTAGGACATGCCTCCTTATGCTGTGCATTTGAAACACTAAAGGCTCTTTGAAGCCCCATTTGTACTCCAGTAGCTTCAGTCTACGGAACCAAATCACTGAAAATCCATTGCTACTATCTCAGTTTCTTTGTATTCCTACTCTTGTGATTCCCTTACATACAATGCTTAGGATATATACATATATGTATGTGTATATTTACATGCACATGTTCTCACTGAAATTTCCCCTTTCTTCACTAAATACCTTTTCTGCTTATTCAGCACTCCCTTTAAAAAACAGATTAAAATAACACATATTTAGAATCTGCTTTTGTTCTGAAACAAATAATGAAAGGTGCAACAGAAAAGACAGACAGAAATGTGACACAGTCTGAGACAGAAACTCTTCCTGTGCAGAGGAGGAAGGCAAGACAGATACCCAAGCCTGACCACAGGCAAGCTGTGGCCAGATCACACCCAGCCACAGGTGTATGCAGAGGATGAAGTACTGAGATCTGGCATTTCATCCTTCCACCAAATCCATCAAAAGCTAACCTGAATTCCTGTTCAGCATGACACAGCTGTTTAGCACCACACTGCAGCAGCTGTTGGAACTAAGGAGAAAAACAGCTCCTTAACACAGAGTTAAGGTTCAGAGCTCAAAACAAGGTGCTAGACATTGCTGAAGAAATGATGTCCCAACAATGGTTGGGACACACCAGTTAGAAGAGGTTACAGCAACATCCACTGAGGTCACCAGCTGCACCCTCCAGGCAGAATACTGACAACTAATGCCCTGTTGCTGTACTGACAAAGATATTTCAGGAGTATTGGTAGGGTCATGCCAGACTACTGGATGTGTACAGGGACAGAAGAACTTTAGTCCAGCCCTTTCCATTCCATCTCTTGTGTTTATTCTAGCATGAGTCTTCCTTCTTTTTCCATTACTATTTACCTTCTTAGGCTTTGCTCTGCAGATACCCGCAACTACATTACAGCCAAGGATACCTCCAAGCCATTTTCACCCAGTATTTTTAAATGTTATTTCCCTTTGTATAATTTCTCTGATCTCTTTGGGGCTCATGGCTCCTTCCAGTTTATTATACAGGTGTTTCTTCAATTTAATGGATTTTCTTAGGTTTCTCTGGAGTGCTGCTGGTTATTTTTATTCATCACCAGATGTTCAAATAAAGCTTGCACTTCAAGCATCCCAGATTTCTCCCTTCAATTCAGTACACTGCCTTAGCACTACATAAGATGATGATCCTTCAAATGATTTTCACTTTCAATCATTAGTATAGAATTCTTTTCATTAACAGCTTAATTTAAGACAGATGAAGAGACCAATATGATGAGATACTGAGTATCCTCAAAGGTAATCACAAACTGAAGTTACTCAGTATGGTACATAAGGTCAAGTGAAAAGCAATTAATTTTGGTACAAGTAAAACAATTGGCACAAGTAGTTTTAGTTGCTGAAACATGGAGATCAGATGTTGAAATGCTTTAAATATCTCAGTGCCAGAAACCTTTCCAAATTTTCCAATAAATGACTTTTTTGTTTCATTTCTCAGGTGCAAAGATTGATTTACTGCCAAACTGCCATTATCAAGAACTAGAAGGCAGTACTAGACATCAAGAAAAAGAAAAAAAAAGAGCTAAGCACAGTCTTCAGTCAATGTTGACTAAAACTTTATTGTGGAAAGCCTGAAATGGCTAAAAAGCCTGGGAAAAGGCCAGGATGCCTCAAGTCAGTAACGGTTAGTTACTTACACACTTAAGTGTTAGCTGCTGTTTCATTAAAAAAGAATCAAAGTTCTGTAAGTAATTTAGTAGACAGTATTTTGCTGCTGATCAGAAATGGTAAATATTTGGGAGGTCTGTGAAGGTCACAGAAGGCTGGGTCTCTATGACCTGGATAAAGAAAGGTGTTTCATGTAAAAAAAAAGGAAAATACATGACTGCTGTGGAAGAAACAAAGAGAATGAGATTGGTATCGTGGCCTGGTACAATTTCTCTGCCAAGACATGCATTAGAGCACCTCAACTGCCCATTAGAACTCAGAACTTCCATCTTATACTTCAAAACCAAGCTCTTTACAGGCTTTGGATAACAAAAACTACATCTGAGAAAAAACGTCTCTAAATTGTCCCTATTCAGTCACCTTTGACTTTTGCAGATAAAAGCCTGGATGTACATGGCCACATGTCAAATCATCAGTGTTTGCCTTTGAACTACCAATATATGCTCTTTAATTAATGTCAGCAAAGGCGAACATTTAGGATTCAAAAATCCTGTGCTTTCATAATACCATGCAAAACCACAAAACATGTTTATTTTTCTTCTGGCCAACAATACAATTCCATCAAATCCATGACTTTTGTTGTTTCATGGATTAGAAATATGAAGAATAAACACCTGAAGCCAAGCCTGCAACACTGCATGTTCCTTACCCTCAGATCAATGATTCTGTTGTCCAGTCTTGTATCTTGGTTTACAGTAGCTCTTCCATCCTGTGCAAAAGCACATGGTGAAAACACATACATCCAAAAAATAAACAAAACCAAAACTTCAACAAAACAAAAACCACCCTCTGGCTAAAAACCAAAGGTTAATTCTGTGTTCAGCAGAACTTCTATATCATTCTAGAGAGAACATACAGCAAACTGGCAGCATGGCGAAGTTTAAGGTGTAACTTCCCCCACAGGTCAGAGGCAGAACCCAACTCTGAGGATGCAGCAGACACACACAAGACTGGAAAGTCTCTGGTTTTGACCTTCTACTGCAGTTCAGCAGACATCAAAGCTATGGAGATGTTGAACACGCTTCTGGATACACAAAGGAAGTAAAATGCAAGCCTAACAAACCCCCAGAATCACCGCATTAAGGAAGTTGCCTGGCTTTCGTGCTTTTGTTCAGCTACAAAGACAATAAAAAGCACTTGAGGATGCAAAGTTTTCACCTCCTCTCCTTCCACTTCTGGTCGAACAGCATCATCCAGCTGTAAGGGCAGTCGGGGTTCAGCTGAGCTGATCACATAGATCTGAAATTGAGAAAGAACAGAAATAGCATGGGGTTCTGCTCAAAAGGAGGTGTGATTTACAAAAGGATATTTCTAGCAGACTTGAAACAGTGTTTGCATAGGCTGCTCGCTCTAAGGCTGTGATTTTATTCCAGTACTTGAGATAGACACATGGTGCATTCTCCTGACAATACTGAAGTGCTTAGTTCTTGCTTTCCCTTTGAAAGATTTAAAGTATATTTTTTTTTCTACTGGGAAGCACCAAATTGAGCAAGTTCAATCGAGCCTGAGGGACAAGCCTTTTGAATGCCAGCTCCGAATATACCAAATTTCACTGAGTTTTAGGTTCTGGTTCCAGCAAGATCATCCTGTTCTTCTCCTTGTTAATGTACTATTTACTTATCATCTGAATATAGCTGAAAGAGCTGTTTCAGATTCAAAAATTTATGAGATACCTAAAATACAATCAGAGAATGAAAACCACCTTGCTGTGCCTTACGGTCTAGTATTGCTCATAGAGCAGCAGTGAATTTGATGTTCTTTCAGAAAAATCAAGCATAGGATAATCTGCACACATATTAAAAAATGTTTCTTCAAAATCTGCAGGTTTTCCCCAATGCTGTTAGCTAAAATTTATCTCACTGCCATAATAGCCATTGTGCTCTCCTCCTGAGGCGACGGGGTTTCAGCTGTATTGTAAGCATACAGTTTAGTCAAAAACCTTTACAAAAAAAAGGATATTACATAAAGGTTTAAATATGCTTTCTATTTAAACAAATTATAAAGTTACACTTCCTCCACCCCTACAGCACAAGCTCCAGGAACTTTAGATTTCAAAAGCTTCCATGTAAGCCAGTGAGAGTTTATTTCTGTGAGAATTATGTATTCCAGTCCATTGTATTGAGGGGAAGATTGTAACTCTGATAAAGAAGAAACTTCTGACTTGCACTTAAAAAGCAGCACATTTTATTCCAGTATCTGCTGCAGTTAAGAATCAAAAACTAGAATTACAAGCTTTCCTAGCCAAATTGTTCTAGTGAGATACTTTATTTTCGTAATTCAAATGGCAGATAAAAATAGGAAAATATAAACTCCAAATATCTTAAAACCAGACGTGTTTAATTTTTACATATGATATGCTGAAATTTGTAGTTTAAAGCAGTTTATTTCTCTGGCATGGGATTCCTTACTGACAAAGTTCATATGTGTAGACAGACAGACAGTCTCAACAGATAATCTATCAAACAATTAACCAGTGCTCCATTTGCTCAGAAATTTACCCTTTGAACATGAAGCTCAACGTCTTGCTGAGTACAACTTCCGATTTTCTGATATGCTTTCCTCACAATGCCTTCTATGTCCACAATGCTCTCTTTGGTGATGCTAGCAATAAAGAGAGGGCAGAAAGCTCAGTAAGTTCCATTGCACACTGCAGCACATCACACTGAGCACCAGGACATTCATCTACTGTATGGACTGCTGAACAACAGAACAGAGCTAAGGATCTGGAGTTACTTTTAAATCTAATAACTGAATAATGAAGGAGTTTGCTAAAATATCCCCAGCCACAATAAATTCAAACTGGGATGGAAAACTTGTGAGGGAAAGAATTATGATGAAGTTCAGTGCTTGCCCATTCTCTGTGTGTGTCTGTGTTTATACATAAACTGACAAGTGACAGAGCCCTTTTTGTAGGCCACAGACACTCTTCCATGTGTCAGCTGATGCAATTATCTGCAAGATGTGTCTTCACCAGCACAACAACAAACTGAAGGGAAGGCCTAGAACTGAAGGGGAAAATCAGAACTGATTCGGCTTGTTTAAACTACATGACTTGTTACTGAAAGATGCAAGATGCTCCAAAGTCATTTCTCTGTGACAGGGGACATCCTAATTGCTCTCCACTAACAGTCACTAATAGTACATTAAAACACCACACACCATCCTGAAAGTCTTCCAAATATTTGATATAAAGTATGTGTGCTATAAGCAAGCAGTAACAAAAGGCCCAAGAGTCAGAGGTGAGAAAAGAATTTGGATGAGCAGTTTTTATTTACGCATTTAAGGTACTGGACTTCAAACCAGCACTTTTCTACAGATAATCTCACCCTCACTGGAAATATATTTTCACTCTGTCTCTCTTTTAGCTTACAAGAGGCCAAATATCTAAAAATGTTACTTTTTAGGAAAACTAATGTTCCAACCAATCTTTCACTTGTGAGGCCGCCTTGAGAAAGCTGAAAAGCACTTTCTGTACACCACTTGACCACCTAAGCCCTTAGACAGCAGGAAAGTATCAGGTCCACAATTTAACTGCAAATAATAAGAGGTGAGTGAGGATGTCATCAGACAAGTTAGCCATTGCTGAAACCAGCAAAGCAAAGAGCCATTAACAACCCTCAACTTTAAAAACCCAGCGCTTTTTTAACTTGGCAGAAAAATCCTGAAAAATCTGATGATATTCAAGTAACAGTGGAACATTCAAGCATCAAATTCTCAAAACCTAACAGTGGCACTATAAGTAAATTCCAATTAACTAAAAAATAAAAAGCCAAATTTGAGTATTTTAGCTGATTACGCTATTTTTTGATGGTAATATTTTCAAGTGGTAGAACTTATTAGCTGCTCTAAAGTTAATACAGACCAAGGGCTTCATATGCTTGACTTACTTAACCATTAGGTAATTCCATATACTGCATTAAATTGGTGAACAGTGTGTTCTTCTGGTGCATTTACACTTTAGAAGAGCTACAGTTGCTCAAACCACAACTAAATTTGTACAAAGCAGAGGTTGAGAGCAAGCTTTAAATAAGAATCCACTTAGTTATGGGTGAGCCTCCGTCTCCATTATTTTAGCAGAGGCAACAAATATGAGAAAGGATAACTGAAATGACACCAAGTACTTCCAAGTACGTTCTGTAACAAATGATTCTGTTTAGAAGTCCTTAAAAAGACTGTGGAACCAATGCAGCACTTTGGATGCAAGAGAGCATGATCATCTATGAGGATATATCATGCTAAACCAGCATTAAGTACAACTATAAATTCCTTTTGCTTTTCCAATGTGTGAATGTTTAAAAGAATTAAAGTTTTACTCTTATGTGAACTTTTTTCCCCTAAACAGTTCTCCTCTATCTGTTTTTCCCACTTCCTTTTCCATGTCAACATTTTGGCAAATGTTCAGAAAACACCACTAATGACGTGACTAGCAGTGTCTTCACTGAAAATACCAGTTTCTACTCTCCTGAATAAAAGCCCTCTCACTAATAACGGCAAATAATGTTTCAAACTTATCGAAGGAAACTCCTTGCACAGTGAAAAAGAAAATAATAGTTAAATACAAATGTGTTGTCTGATGGATTCATAATTAGATTAGTAGACCCGTGAAGAAGAAGTGCTAGCGAAGTCTGTACAGAGCTCTGATCAGAACATGCAAGGAATTCAAGACATGGAAAATGGTATCAGATGAAAAATACAGGAAGAAACTGACTTTTACATCACTGTAACTGCAATATTGCTTTGCAAACTTGCATAACAACTTTAAAACTTCGCACGTAGGATAAAATGAGCTTTCTCTCCATCTCTATGCTGGAGTTGCAAATAAAACATGTTTCTTGATCTGGAACATATTTAAAAATGTAGCATTCCTTAGTCATCACATTTGCCATAATTTTAAGATGTATTTTAACTGAGTTCCTAACTGTGTAGGTCCCTGTAACCAAATATTCAAGTAATTACCTGGGCACACAAAAGCACTAGGAAGGTTCCCACTGCGTGTGACCATCTTTGTATTTATAAACAACCCTCATCTCCTCTAAACTTTCATTTGATAATTAAAAAATGTGCTTTTCCTCATTTAAACTCCACATTTAATCTGGTATGGAAATAAAAGCTTGTGTTTTGAGCTCTGTTTGAATCATGCTCAGCAAGACCTAGAGCTGGAAGTGTCTGAAGTGCCTAACACTGCATCAAACATAAACTACAGAAACCTGGAAGGTTCTGCTTTGATCCCAACAGGTAGTTCCTGGGATGTAACTGAAATAGCATTTTCAGTTCAAGTCACAACAAGAAACAAGAATTTGATAAAATTCCCCTGGGTAACAAAAATCCCCCAAACACCAATAAAAGTGAACAAGTAGCAGAAAAACATGGCAAAGTACCACCATTTCCATTAAGGATAACATTTATACCTGTAATTAATATTACCACAGAGTAGAAACTAAATTAGGATGCATAAGGCATTAAGAAAAGACAGATGACACCTTTACATTGTTTAATCCAAGAAGAAACTATTTTAGTATATAGATTCATAAAATCCAACAATAAAACATTTTCCTGTATAAAAAACTACTTTATGTGTAACATTCAAAAAAATCAACATTATATTTACTGAAGTGTCCACTAGATGCCTTATGTCCCTCTTAATTAGCTGCATGTCTATTAGCCAAGACTTTCTCTTTTAACCACAGGATTGCATTCTTGTAGATTTTATGACAACATCTTTCATCAACACCTTCATGTTGCAAGCTGAACCCTACACTGGCCTCCCAAAGTGAATCACAATCAACACTTTCTTGGTCAAAAGTCTGAAGAATAGGAAGAAACTTGATTATTTATAGACTTTAAATAGAAAATGTTTTACTTCTTCTATAGCATCTATACTTATTGTGGTATCTTCTTGTTTTTTTCTTCAACACCTTTCTGTAAGCAGACTGCATAAATTATATTAATACAGTATTAAAAATATTAAATAGCTGTAATAAAACATAATAATCAATGATCCTTTATCTGAATGCCAGTGAAAGTGAAGGCACTGGTTTACTTTCAAAAAATGAGTGCATTTTGTAAGTAATTAAGAACATAAACATTTTATACTCAACAAGAACAACTGTAATCCTGTCTGCACAAATATAGCAAGTATGCAAGGAGCCCCCTAAAAGGAAATTAACTGACATTGTATACAAGAAAGCCAGGCAAACACCTATTCTTATTCTCTTCATCCTAAAAATAAAATGATCAGTTTCCTATACCAACATTCTAACACTTTGTTAAACCCAGATATCTTCCGGGGAAAAAAGAAGCCAAATTGCTTTTAAAGATTTTAAGTAACAAAATCCACAATGTATTTTTAATAATCTTCACAAAAAAACCTACACTTCATTTTCCTTCTAAATTCCCCTAACTTCATCCTCTGTTTATTGCATCCTGTCATACCTTTGTATCTGCAATGTAAAGAACCCCACTGGCAGAAAATCTTCCTGCATAGGCACCATCAGACTGGGATTTAAATTATTTACTAGCTTCTCTAGGAGAGAACAGAGTTTTCTTTAGTCTCACAGAAGGCAGATTTGCCTGACCATGTATCATTTCATCTTGCAACTTCACCATCAACCTTTTCCAATTTGACATGTATTCAGACAGAAAAACAACAAAAGTGGACAAAAAGTTCCAGAATTGCCTAAAACCAGGCACATGTTATATTAATGGCATTTTATTCCTCTTTTCCAAAACTCAGAGAACTGCATGGGCTCCTGTCATGTCAGTTATCTATCCCAATCTCACATTTCTCTCTGTACTTTTATATTTTTTAATTCTGAGCACACACAAAATCTGACCAAATGATCACAAAGGCACAAATTCACACTGAAGAACATTGAAGTGATTATTCTAAAAGAATCCTGCTTCCTATACACTCCTGAATCCCTATTTACCAGTCCAATTTCTGTGTCACCAGCAAACTTAGGTGCAATTTGACATTTTCTTCCAGTCTTCTGATATAAAAATTAAACAGAAATGTATAAAGAAAATATTCTGCAATATCCAGCAGTTTTCCTGGTATTACCAATTTATCTAGCTAAAGAACTACATATATTTTTCTACATTGTGAATTATTTTCATACAAGTTAATATTTTTTTCCCTCTCCATTTTAATCTCTTTCTTGCATTTTTACTCTCTAGTCTACTATGAAGAGCCATCAAGTTACTTCCTGTGCAAGGGCAAATTTTTTGAGCAGCTAAATTAGAATCTGTTAACCACCTCTCCCAAGTGCTCTATCAGCTCTGGCAGTGGGGTGTCGGGAAAGGCTCAATGCTGATGCAGAAAAGGAGAAAGAAAACCAAAACCAGCCACACCCAATGCTTGATGGAAAAAAGCAGGTTGATAAATTACTAAGATAAATTACTAACTGGCACCTCTGCTGTCTAAAAGAGACAATTAACTGTTTCTCTTCTGCAGCATCCCTTGCTGGGCTGTATTTTTTTTTTCTGATAAAAGACAGAAGAACAGTTCCACAGCTGCCAATCCAGTATCTCAACTGGCTCTGCGCTATGTTTGTTTTGCAAGTTCAACTAGAAACTTTCCAGGGTTAAACTCAAAGAAATTTCTTTATAAGCCTGAGTGAAACCACTATAAAGTATCTTTCACTATAAAGAACTCGTATTCTAATGATAATGGAAGTAATTATTCTATGAATGTTGTTGACCACAGAACATTATGAAAGTTCTTGGTTTCCATGTGCCAATATCTACAAGAGGAACTGGTTTGTTTATCATTTATGAAAATCTGTACCAAAAAAATGCTCATTATTTAATCAACTGACATTAAAAATTCAAGATCCAGAATTTCACAAAACATTTTAAAGAAAGTTGTGGACACAGTATGAAAATATGAGAAAATAGCATGTGGAAAATATAGTTTATGCACTATCAGTGAAAACATTTAAAAATTTAATTGAAATTTAAGATATTTAAGTTAAATGTTTTCTTCAATAATGTGTATTTCCTCATTTAACATGTAGGAAATGAGATGATAAAAAAAGACACTGAGAAAGGCAGGGAAACAGGATAGTTATTTTTGGACATCTAAGCCCAGCCTCATCTGCTAGAAATAACGAGATCATTCCAAAGCAGGTGAAAGGAGGCAGGAAAGCGACTGAGGACAGGCACGTACTGGGACTCTGCTTCAGGTGCTGCTGACACAGTGACCCCACGTGTACTCATGAGCCAGGAACAGCAGCAGCCTCTGAAGGACAAGAGGCAGCTGCAGTGACAACAGCAGACAGAATTGTAGGAGATCAAACACTGGAAAAAGTGAGAGCATGGCAGGATATTAATAAAATAGGTTTGTTGGTGGGAAGGAATCCTGAGAAGATGGCTGCGCTACTGGTGTTAAAAAAACCAAAAGCAAACCCCCAAAAGAAAATCCAGAAGGCTGTAACAGAGACAGTTACGCCATTCAGAGAACATGATGATGAGCATGCAAGCATTTCAGAAGCACAAATAATAAGGAAAACACGAATGCTACAAAGCAAGTGAGGCTGAAGTACCAGGATTCAGCTAGCAAATGCTATCCCAAAAAAGAAGCAGAACGAAAATTCAAAACACTATAAATATCATCAGTCTGGCTGTTCTGAGGAATTCAGGTCTGCCTCATCAAGAAAGTGGGGAGATGACAGGGAATTGGGAAAAACCTAAGGATGAGGTTTCTGCCTGGTTTAACAGGTCACTGCTGCCAGAGAGAAAGGAGCTTTACCCTCTACTCTTTCCAGATATCCTCTTCTACCGTTTACCACTCCTTGTTAGCTCTGGACCTCCATAACCTAATTTAAATCACTAATCTGGCAGAAACTAATTGAGTAAAAAAAGATCAGTGAATTATAAAAAACCACAGCAGGTTTACAAGTGGCAGTCAGCATATGGAAAAAAAGAGTAAAGATCAACTTCCATCTCATGAACTCCTAACCACTAAGAGATCTACCAATCATGAAGTGTAAGAAATTCAGCTGTGGAGGAAAGAACCATGAAGAAAACTAAAAAAGAGAGATATATTGGAGAGAACTGGAGAATAGAAGAGCGTGCATCACAACTCTGAGAGTTGTTCCACTGTTCTGTAGCACAAGTTTTTTGAGGGAGTACAGGCAGACTGTTGGGAGTTTAGAGGGAGATGAATTAGGGAACAAGTACATTATACACTTAATTCTTTTCAAAGATTCCAAGCGCTGGAGAGTACAAATCATTTCATGAAGAAACAGAACACTTCACTTTGGCTCATAAACACCTGTGAACAGCATGTTTCACACTGGCACTGCCAGCACTGAGCACCGCCAAACAACAAACACTGCTGGTTCTGTTTTCCCGTTGCCTTGAACCCCATAAGCAGAAGCATTATCCCAACCTTCTTAACTTGGCTTCTGGAAGTCTCTACTATAATGAATCCTTCCCCTCCCTGACATATTGAAGGTTGAAGGCTGTAGCACTTTTGCAGCTAATTAGTGGGGGCTCCCTTCCCAGGCATGAGAGTAGTGCCAAGAACTACACAGAAGCAACTCAAGTGCCACATGTTAAACATATTCTGCACCGAATAAACTGCACAGAATTGATCCACATTTCTATTTGTGAACAAGTAGATACACATTATTAAAAGCTCTACTATAAAGCACATTTGTCACACAAGCATATTTATCACAGGACAACCTGAAAGCACAATCTTGGGGCAAGTAGAAGGGAAAGGTAATTCTTTATCTTTAGGAACAAAACAAACCAAATAATTGAATTCAAATTGCTTCAACAAACAGTTTTTCAACTGGCAAGTCTATCACCCCTGCCAAATTTTTTTTAAATTAAAATTAACATTCTAGTGCCAAAAATAAGGTGTAGATAAGTGTAACCCAGTGCACGGAAGCTACTTTTAATTTCTTCAACTCAGTAAGCCACTTGCAATATGGGACTTCTTCACAGCAGTTCTAAGTGTAGAATGTATTACTACACTGTATATGTCTGGTAGAAGAAAAACCCTGAACATGTGCAGACACACACCACCACCACACACCAAATGAAGTGTCCCACTAAGCTCAGCTTGCCAGACTTTTTGTTAGCCAGCTTGGAAGAAAATGTAGGTTGTCTATGGCAAGAGAATGCTGCTTCAGCAGTTCAGAATGAATTTCAAGCCTGTTCTCTATTTTATCTTTTGTCAGTATAATGTATTCAACGCAATAGAGAGCTGACAATTTAAATAACTACATTTTAAAACAAACGAAGCATTGATGTTAATGTGTGAAAATGGTCCCAACCCCTGGGAGTCCTGGTTCCCACCATTGTTTACTCTGACAACAGGATATAATTGCTTACTTACTTGGCAGCAAACTTTACCATCTGCTTGCTTGCATGCTGTCCCACAGCCACAAGAGCCTGGATATTAAACTGCTGCTGACGCAGGACTAAGAAACACTGCTTCCCTGAATACAAAGAGAAACAACACAGGTGTATTAAGGACAAGTTACTCGAGGTCTTTGTGAATGAGAAAAAATACTTTACTACTTAAATACAAACAGAGCTCTTAAGAGTGTGCGTCTCTCTCTCATTCATCGCTGCCCCCCCTCCTTAAAGCTGCTTCTAACTTCTCAGCTGTACATGTACACACACACACACACACACACAAACACTGAGATAAATTAAATAATCATGCCTTACATCTATAAACACTTGAATGGACATTTTCTAAAAATAACAGTAAGCCTTCCAAGATAAAGAGTCTTTAGACAAAAGAAAAACAACAAACCATAACTTTTAAAGTATCTTTTTCTTCAACTGCAAGAAATGTATCATACTTTTCCTTGTTTCTTTGCTCACAACAAGTTCAAGTCTAAATTATTTTTAAAGATGTTTTTTCTCATCTTCTCAAATCAAAGCTGCAGAGTTCACTTTACAAAGCTGCTCTGAGAGAAATAGGCTTGATTTTGTACCACAAGGACTAAACCAACAATGTTCATTCTATAATACACCACACATTCAGAATGAAGGGGAACAAAAGGAGTATTGATTCTAGTGAATGACAAGAACCTAAAAGACCCAATTAAAAATTCCTGTAAGAGCAATTTATTCATGAACAGCTTAGGGAAAAAGAAGTTAATAGGAATTAGTAATAATGTACAAAGAACTTAGTGCATTTTGTTGACTTTTAAAATGGGTGTTTCCAAGTCAACAAAGCTCTTTCTAATCTGTTTAGCTGACAGTTACAATCATTTCATACCTCTTCTCACATCTCTAATTTATTCCTTAACTTAGTTTTAAGGAAATATGGTGATTTTAGATGCTTCTTCCTAGACAAAAATTAGCAACAAACATATAACTGGTGTACCAGTATCTGATAAAGGCACCATGATCACTTTAACTCCAAGTTCTGACTCAGAATGCCGTAACATTTCCATTGAAATGGTGAGAATAGGAAGAAGCCAGAAGTTTTGTTATAGACAGTTACTTCCCTGTTGTTGACTCAAACTCTAAACCAATAAGCCAAAACATGCCTAACTCGAAAACTGGCACTAAAAAGCCAGTTGCAGTTTTCTGCAGTTTGTAATTAAGCAGATTACCGTTCCTGACACATAGCTACAGATAATTCAAGAGTATCAGAAAACAAATGCAGAACCCTTGACACACAATCTCATGGAAATAAAAGCAAACATGGGAAACTAGTACAAAATGTTATTAAATATTAATTATAATTATTGGAAATAACTGATCTTGTCCTACGACAAACAACAATGCAACAAGATTAATTACGTATTTTCAGAAAACAGAGTACAACTATTTCTGTATTCCAGAGGCTGCAATATCCAATATGGTACAGATGCATGTATTTCTTGCAGGCAAACATTAAACAACAGATTTAAATTAGAAAAATACAGGCTGTGGTTCAGATCCAGCAAGTCAACAAAGAAAGGACAATTTTTCCACAGGACATGATAGGCTGAGTTTCTTCAGATAAGGCAGTCATATCTCACATCTTTGACATCTCAGTATTTCTTACAGAGCTGTTGGATATAGTATTTCCTAGAAGATAGTATTTGTCTCCATGAGTTTAGTGACAAACAATTTAGCAAAACATGATCAAAGTTTCAGCAATGATGTACTAGGTGTTCAAACAAAAACCGCACAGTTGAAGACTGCTACGACATCTCTCAGCTATAAAACAGTGAAATAATGAAGGGACCTGCTGTCATAGGATCATAGAATAGTTTGGGTTGGAAGAGACCTTTAAAGGCCATTGAGTCCAACCCCCTGGCAATGAGCAGGGACATCTTCACCAAGACCAGCTTGCTCAGATCCTCATCCAAAAGTCTGGCAGTTGTACTCAATCCCAAACACTGGAAGTCTGATCATTATCTGCATTATAAAAGGACTCAAATGTGTTTGCCATGAGTAACAGTAGCTGTTTTCATGAAGGAAGAGTATGTTTTGCAGGACACAAACACTTCTAATCACACAGAAGATAAGTGATCAAATGGAGTTCACTCAGGACTGGCTAAAATATCACAGTCACAAAGATTAAAAGAGGGACGGGAACTTTTCCTGAGAGAGCTGAAGCCATTCAAAATAAAGTATCAAAAAGACCAGCCATAATCAAATCCAGCTCATGCTTAGAAGCCTTTCCAGATCAAGAGATGGGAAAAAGGAAGCATCTGAGTGAGAAAAAATTTGGACAATGGGATCTTCTCCATGTGTTTCCAAACATTTATGTGGTGTTCAGGTGAAAAGTATAGCACCAACTTCAGTCACATTCAAAAGTAAACTACACTAAGTTCCTATTAAAAAAAAAAAACCAATATCATGTCCCACAAGAATGCCTAAAAGATGAAAGTTTCAAGAGAAATTTGGTTAAAATTATCTGACACAGTATAATGCATAGAATGTTCAGACCCTGAACAAGTAAGAGAAGACACCGAAAGGAGAATTCCATCAAAAGTAAGCACACAGAACAACCAGTAATCGATCGTTCGTCTTGGATAAAAGTACCAAATCACACAAAACCTTATGAAAGAAAAGGATATAAGGAAGTAATGTGTATACAGAGGAGAACATTTTGGTCATATAAATTAAATGATGGTTACATACATTTGCCAGCAAAGAGAAGACTTTACACAGTTTATTATAAAACTTGGCCCAGTATTTAAATTTATCTTGATGGAATTCTTATTTTCAGATGTTTCATAGACCTATGCATTCATAACCCAAAATCTAGTTCAGGTCTAACATTCTGCACAAGCCCCAGCTGCCTGGCCAAACCCAGACAACTTCCCAAGGGGTTTTCAACGATAATCGTGATCAGTAGATTAGGCTGGCTTTAAAATAAGGCCAGAAATAACATTTATTCAATCTATGATACAAGCCACAGGGCCCTGTGCACTTTAATTCTGGTACAACACACAGAATTTCCCAACACCCCATTCTTTACACATCCTTCAGTTAATTTCCATCAGACTCCATGAGTGACTCGCTATATGAGACAGCTGGAATCTGCAGTTGTTCCCATTAATTTTTTTTGGTTTATTGGTCAGAACCAGACAGGGTTAAATAAAGGCTACGTTGGTTACTTAGGAGTCAAACTCAAGTTTCTGAGAAAAACTAAAGCTTGTTTTTGTGAAAGATTCTCCTGTTTCCTGCAAGGCTTTCCTTTCCACAGTGGTAGGAATAGTGCCATGTTGTGTGTGGGAAAGACTAAGATTACTTTTTACTCTTAAACATTTGCTTTTCTTGTAAGATTCTTTCCCCAAAGCTTAAGTAAACAAGCATATGGCATTCCCTAGCAGCGCTCCCTGAATGTCAGAATTGTTCTGTGTTGTCAGACCAAGCGGTAACAAGAGACACCATCAATAAATTCAGGACATTCATGCCCATGATCAACTCCTTCTGCTTTCATTCTTCAGGTTGTGTTAAAGAGTTTTGAAAATAAGCAGTGTTGTTTCATCAAAAACAATAGTGAGGTCAAAGTGAAGGATTACAACAGCTTCTTTTAAGTTAATACTGCCTTGTTACAGAGATATTACTGTGTTTGAAGTAAACATATATATCATGCAAGATACCATGAACCAATGTCATACACAGACAGCAATCAACAACCATAGAACTTTACACTGCTTTCCAGGTCCGCATAGACACCTGCCTATAATATCCTGAATTCTGTTAATAGCCTGAACTCTTCCAATAATTGCAAAAGAAAAGCCATAAGGATACTCTAATTCATATCCTGACAGTAACATTAGTAACATTTAAAGCAGATGGAGTGTCTCCTGTCTGAACAACTTCATGTCGTAATGACCAAGGCTTTCACAGCTTTTGGAGTTGACAATTTCTTTAAATAATAGAGAGATTTCCATTTCCACTACAAAACTATTGAGGACTCCTTAAGTTTAAAGATTCTAATATAAATTAAAATATGCATCATATGTATATATTTGAATGCAGCTCCTTATTTTAACCAACTGCAGCACAGACACTACTCATTAAGAGGGACATGTTTTAAGAACATGAATTCTCAAAAAGAGATATGAATCTGGTATCTTCAACGATACTTGGTACTGGATTCTCGCCCCTAATTTGCATCATTCCCAATTTTAAGACTACTGTTAAGTTTCATTTGTGAAGATAATTTCTTTATGCTCTTTTTTTTTTTTCAGTTCTTGGAAAGACAAGTTATTTATATCTACAGAGCTGCCAAACATAACCGAAACCAGCACAACAGTTGTCAGCATCTGATGTCAACTGCAAAGGCCAAAGCCTATTGAAGTTTGCATATGGCAACCTGGTCTCCAGGGGGAACTTCTGATTCCAGGGAAGAAATATGGCTGTCAGACAGCCAAGTGTGACAGCCCACACTGCTGAGAACCTATGAAAGGGTTTTTCCCCTTTGTCTTGCTAAAGAAAGATGATGCTTCTTATTTGAAGTTCAAATTGATATAATTAGATACCAGTATTCGAAAGTAAGAATTCTGAAATTTTAACACAGATTTTTGTTTCCGGTCAAAGAAAAGGTGTGGTGAAAATAGTCATGTGCAGCAGAAGAAATATGATAACAACTGATACATTTATAATACAAGCATGTTTTAGTGTAGAAGCTTAGAAGTGCTTTATCTCACAACTATTAACACCTTAAAGAGAATAATTACATTTTAAAATTACTATTATTTACAATTGTCTATCTGGTATTTAGCAACACAGTAAAACAAAAATTTACTTTTACTACAATAACTGATTTCCACACAGCTAAACCCAAAGTCTCCTTTTCCCTCTTGGGAAAAAGAGAGGTAGAAAAAGAAAATAACCAGTCAAAGTAACATTGAGGCAACCCTGAGTAACCAGGTGGCAAAGTTTTCTTGAATGCAAGACATAAGCAACAGGTCATGAAAGCACAACAAACATTAAGGTTGTACTAATGACATGAGGAAATAAAACCAAAAACCCTGGAGGCCTCTCACCTTTAGCTCTGCTGGTGTGAATTCTGCCACGAACCCAAACCTCTTCATCAGCCTTCTCCACTGTCAAGTCTTTTATGCGAACCAAAACTCTATCTGAATTACAGAAAAAACCACACATTTTAAAACAGTTTTGTTTTTTTCAAAGCAAAACATTTTTCACTTTAAACTCCAAATACACTTTCTATCATGGCTATTGATAAAATTGATAATAAATCCAAAACATCACTTTTTGTATCAACAGCATAATTGACTTACTGAAAACACACAAGATCCCATTTCCTTTCTTAGTGACTTGTACTTGATCCAGTAGCTTTAAATTACTTCAAGCTTATTTTTGACTTATACAGCAGGGTCAAACTGCACTTTACCAACAGCAAGACTCACTGTAGTTCACGGATGGCAGAACCCATAACGACCACACTGGTTTTGATAGGGCTTCACTGTACTACCTGCACTTACTAGTCTGAATTTCTGCTGCCTAAGGGATGTCTGCCCTGCTGCACTGTTCAGGGTGAAAGCTGCCATGTTGAACCCAGAAAAACAAAGGCTCAGAGGTGACATGACTGTTCTCTGTATCTACCTTATATAAGTAGGATGAATATAACCATAAAATAACTATTATTTAAAATAAAGAACAGAAAGAAACCACATATAAATGTGCATTATAACTTTTAAAAGTTTTATTTTGATTAAAACAACAGCATTTTGGAACAACGAGAGTATTACTGTGTAAAATGGATAACATTTATTTTAGGAAAATCTGTTTGACAACCTGATCAAGCACTACTATCACTGTCAGAGCCAGGACTGATTAGAACCCTTCAAATCCAATGAAGCTACAAAGCTAAATAACAACAGGAATGCATGGCTTGGAAAGGACAGACTTTGGATAGCAAATGGAAAAAAAAGTAATCAAGGAAAATATTTTTAAATAAATCAGGACTTTAAAAATTGTACACAACCATTATGAACTGACAATATGCTGGTGCATGCCACTATTCCTTGTATGATTCTGTTGTATGATTCTTTCCCCAGAGACTTCTCCCTCGTTTCAAATTAACATTAAATTTGCTAAGACACTTCCACTGTAAACTTCTCCTGCCAGAACTTTTCCAAAGTTTCCGGAAAAAAACTCTTTTGCCCACTCCAGGTTACCATCTGCTGTTCTGGACTCCTTCCTTCTGTCTCTGAATACCAGTCACAGCTTGCCCTGCAAGCCTGTTATTCTGCACTGAGGATTTTAGGGGATTTAAAACTTTTATTAGCTTATGTCAGGGCAGTGCAGTTCTTTCTTCACAGACACATATCAAATCCAGAACAGAATGAAGTGCACAGAGAAATGGGATAGGAAATTGACTCAAATATATTCATGAAGTGTGTATACGTGTGGGGGGAGGGGAAGGGAGAAAGGGGAATAAAGATGTTATCATTTGCCAGCAACTGATATTCAAACTTTAACAGTGTTGTACTATAGGAAACATGCAACCATCACAATCCACAACCTTCAGTATTTCCAAGAGTGATATTCAGACAGTTAAAATTATCTCAGTCAACTTGAAACTGTATTTTTACAAACGTTAAAACATTTTCTAGGCACAAGCATAAAGACAGAATGAGGTGTTACACCTTTTGTGGATCCTTAGTGTTTCAGGAACCATTTGTATTAGATAAATATTTTTTTAAGTCTTTTGGATACCTAGTGGTTCATGTTTCACCAAGAGTAAACAAGACATATTTAACACAAAAGTTGTTATATTGTATTAATTATTAAAAAACATTTCACCTTTCATAAAAAGGGTAATAAACAATATCCACAAGAAGACATCATAAAGCCTTTTTTTCCAGTAGCAGATCACAGAATCACAGCATGGACTGAGGCTAGGAGGAGCCTCTGGAAGTCACCCCACTGAACCCCGTTCACAAGCAGGGTGACATAGTACCAGCTGTCCAAGATCATGTTCTGATGGTTTTTTAGTATTTCCAAGACAGGAAACTCTTCCTGGGCAAACCTGTACCAATCCTTGGTCACCCTCACAGTAAAAAAGAGTTTCCTGATGTTCATTGTGCCCACTACGTCTGTTCCTGTCAATGTGCTCCACTGCAATGAGCTGGATATAGCAACTACACCACTTCGTTTCCCTCCTCCCACATTTCCCAAATCTCATCTTCTTTCTCTCTCATTTCTAAAATGCCAGTAGGTCATGATGTTGCCTGTATTTGTGAGCGTAAGCAACCATTTGTCTTTGTCACTCGTTTCCTCTTGTCCAACCAACGCACTGTATATTCCCTCTGCACTCTTGGTATACCATTTCACCTGAATTCCTTTCAGTTCATTTTTATCTCTTCCATAACAAAAATGAAACTTCTTGCTTTCACCTTTAAGGTCCTTCCAACACTTCTCAGATGATCATCTACTTGTTCTTTCACAAATGCAAGCTGTACTCACACTTTCTGCCCTCTTACCAATAAATTAAGCGCAAAAATAAAAGATGTTTTTAACTTTGCTACAGTTGCAGTGAAGACAAGGGAACAAAGATTTTAAACAAAGTTCAAACACAACACTCTGTAAATGTGAAATTACGCTTTCTGCCCCAATTCAGTATTCAGGCTATCTCACCTTTACTGCCACTTGGAGTCATGTTTATGGGGAAGCTGTAATTTTTTTTCCTTAATGTACAGCCCAATCTCTTCCTTCCAACATACTAAATACCCTTATTTTTCTCTCAGAACTCTAACCTCTTCTAAACAGGGGAAAAGAGGATAAAAGTCCAAAAAGCTGTGTGGGATACATAAAGCAACACTTTTTCACATCCAGACCCCATTCCCTTTTTCACCTCCAGACCCCATTCCCTGCCTGTCACATCAGCTGTTTACTAAGATAATTTATCCTGCATCATGGAATTTTGAACATTATGACCAATATTTCTGCTGCCTCTGTGAAATGCCAGAATCTTTACAGTACCAGAAAATTTTGAAAAAGAGAAGGCAAGTTTGACATAAAAACCTGAAAATCAAAAGCAGCATTAGAAAAGCAGCATTAGAAAGCAGCTTCCAGGGAAGGTAGATGAGATAACGGGACTGAAGGCAGAAAAAAGGAATGGCAAAAAATGGAGTTTTACTAGCAGGCAGGAAGGACCTAAAAACCTGACATGATGGGAATCAAGAACATCAGATATCCAGGGCAGCCAACATAACCAGAAGGAGGACTTACGTGGGCCAAGAAAGAAGGCACAGGTATGTGTGAGCTCAGCAGAGCAGGGTGAAGAAACAAAGTTATGAACCTGAGAAAAGAGATTTAATTTGCCTGCAGAGATACAAGAATCTATCAGCATGGCAAAAGGACAATATGGTTATTCCTCGGAAAGGAAGAATAACTTGTTCTGATCACTGTAAGCTGTGTGAGTTCCCAGGTGCAGCCAGTGTCCTCTGGACAGTGTGGCTCAAGTGAGCTGAACAGCACCACTGCAGCAGCTCCCCCTGAGTTCCCACCTGAGGTTGTGCTGCGCTGTCTGATGGCTCTGGTCACCAGAAGCTGCGTGGGCTGCACACCTCATACCACCATTAGTTACTGTGATTTAGAAATGGCAGGTAGCCACACAGACTTCAAAACCAAATTTAATACACTTCAGATAGCCAGGAACATTTCTGCTTCCCCCTCCACCCCCTGTCCCAAGCAGCAGCTACTCCAAGACACCCAAGGCAAGTGGAGCTACTGATGACAAGTGATCATCTCACCCTCCCATGAAGCCTTTGGCAAGAGCTCTCCCTGGCAGAAACTACTGAATCTGTAAATAAAAGTGCATTAGTCTCAAGGAAGGGACTAGGCTGATCTTCGGTTTCTTTGTTATAGGCATTTTGTTCTTTATTGTTACCCAATTTTGGTGTTCTGGATAACCACCTTCTACAATTACAGAATAGCAGGAGTGCTGTAGGTTGCATTTTAAGCCCCATGGAAAACCCACTCAACATTGTCCATATACTGAGAAGTTTTTTTAAACAAGGATCAAAAGTCAAGGGGACAACACAACTAAATATGACACACAGCCTTTTTCATATAATTTGCTGCTGCTTTCACAATTTCCCTTCTCAATATATTTTTTTCTCCAGTACTTTTGAGTGTTTCTTTTGAATATGAGACAGTTGGCATTTCTCCATGAAAGCAGGACATGATCTGCCCTCTCAATCTGCCAGCTTGGGTCCCCCACACAGTTGTTTGCTCTGGGGTGCAAATCTGGGAGAGGAAACACAGGAGCTGGGCTGCTTCCAATGTGATTTCAACTCCCATTCCCTTTCTCTAGCAGCTAGAATGTATTTTATTCAACAGTGACTGTTAATGCAGTCTCTGCTGATTTTTCTGTCCCTTTACATTGTTTATATAAAGCTCCCCTTCAGTTGCTTTCAACCTGTGAGTGCTCTGTTGACTGCTCCTCTTCCCTACATTCTGCATTTCCCTTCCTAAAGGGGGATCAACCAAAACAAATATTCAAAGGAGAAAAAAAAAATCACCTAATCACAGATGATGTTGCTGTTTTACATTTTACTATGAAGAATTTACAAGAAGCCAGTCTGTTATTTTCCCTCATTCCCATTTCATGCACTGAATTTAATACCAAGATTAGTATTTCTTGGGATATTGGCCTGGGAGCTTGTTCTCTAGCCACTAAGTTTTTCCAAATCCCAATTCCCCATCAGGAGAAAATCAGGACTTCCTGAATTCAGAGTGGTATGACTGATAAAAGCCGTAAATATTAATATCCAGTATTAATGGATTTGGTGCTCATATACAGGCGAAATGGAAGGCTGCATAAGCAGGGAGACCATACGCAGAGAGAGAGCACTGCTGTAGTAAGTCACAGCAGAACTTACTCCAAAAACGGAAAAAGCCTGACATCTCAGGACTCAGTACATTACAAATAATAATAATTTAGTAATTAAAAAAAAGTCTGCAGTGATGGACAGACACAAAACTGACAAGCCGTGTAAGGCACGGTCCAGGCAAGGGCAAAGCTTGAGATTCCTCTCAATCTGGAAGCCAGCTCCAATATGCAACCACACTCATGATTTTTTTTTCTTCCCTCTAATCTCAATTTCCTGTTCTGACTCGTGTCTATGACCTCCAGTCCAATTACTACACACCTTCAAAGCCTGGCTTTATCTTTCCTACACCCTCCCATTAAGTAGATTTTAACTATAAGAAGATCATCCCACAGCTTCCTCGTCTCCAAGCTGAACAAGCCCAGCTCCCTCAGATCCTGTGCTCCAGTCCCGAGCAATCTGGTAGCTCTCCACTGGACTGGCTCCAAAATTTTTATGTCTTCCTTGCTCTGTAGAGCCCAAAACTAGACATGGAGCCCAAATGCAAGTGTCTCACAAGTACCAAATGTATCCTAGAAAAGGAAAAAATTCCACTGGCATTTGAACAAGAAAGCTTGGTAAAGATTTCTCAAGGAAATACTGACAGTATTTGGCACATAACTTCTTTTTTCCTTCTTTCCCACACCATCTCTTTTGCAAAAACTTTTTTCATTTTTCAACTGACCTGGTTTCTCTTGGGATTGTATCATTGATGACACTCCATATCTTTCCTTAGCATAATCCTAAAATGGAGGTGAGAAACACGTATCAAAGAAGCACACACAAAAAACCTGAACAAAATTGTCACAGAGTTAACTGAGGGAATACAAAATAATTAGCTATATTTAAAAAACTGCATTTTGGACTTACAAGAGATACAGAAGAGAGAGAAGACAATTGTTCCCTGAAAGAAAAAAATAATTCCAACAACAGCAACCATGCATGAAGACCATTACTTGTTTCACAGAAAGTTAGTGTGATTATCTCTACAAAGACCCTACTCCTGACCTGAGTCCTATGTAATTATATACATTAACTATTTCCTTCCCATATTCAAACACGAGCAGATCACATGTAATCATCACAGCCCGGTGGAGCTTGACTGTTAACAAAATCTGCCAGGTAAGGCACAGAAAAAAGCAGCATTTTCACCAAAAATGTCACAGTTCTTCTTTCCCAACTAAACCCACGCATTTCCAAATAAAAACCCCTTGGTTTATTTATTTTATTCTATTCAATACGTGAACCAAAGTTCCTACTAAATACTTTATTTGGGGAAGGTCTTTGCTTGTCTCCTTTTGATGAATCGTGGCGTATTTGTAACTTTAGGGAAGCCACCAGTACTTGGAATTCCTTACTGCTGATGCAATAATAAGCAAAAATTACTTCATAACAAAATGAACTGATGCTCATTGTTAGTACTTTTTTCTTCTTGAATAAACACTGGCCTACAATCTTTCAGCACCGCTGTGTGATCTTCAAGTACAAGGGAGAAGCACCTGCTAGGCCAGCAGGAGCCCCCTCCCTACTGTGGAGGGGCAGCCCAGGTGTTTCGGGGGAGGGGGGCACAGCTCTTCAGGGAATCACAGGCTGGGCCTGGCGAAGGGGGGAGCGGCACAGTAAAGCCAAAGGCAGCTGTGCCCCCGGGCCGGCCAAACCCCGCCTGGGCCCAGCCCCCCCCACCCCGAGAGCCTCGACAGCGCGCCCGCCACGCTC